>NW_004955429.1:17520065-17534243 GCF_000276665.1 Chinchilla lanigera | reverse complement strand
GCGCGCGCCCCCGCCGCCCACAGCCTCCGCCCCCGCAGAGGGCGCATGCGCGAGGCGGTGCGTCGGAGCGTGCGCACGCCACCGGGGGCGGGGATAGGCCACAGCCGCATGGTCCCGCCTACCCGCGCAAGCGCTGAGCCGGGAGCGGGAGGACCGGGAGACCCGTACCTGCAACCGGGGCATCAACGCTGCGAGCCGTGCGCTGGAGGACATCGCGGCCGAGGCTGTTCCTGTGCGCCCGTCGTGGGCGAGGAGATGCCAGCCCGTGACCCCTGGTCCCGCCTCCTGAGCCCGTGCCTTCGTTCTAGGGGGCACTGGGGGGTAGTAGAGCCCTCGGCCTCCTGAGGTTTGAAAGGTAGGGGAGAAGAGAGCGGCCCAAGCGGAATGAGACCGAGTTAAATTTGTAATTTCTGATCGCTCCTCTGGGGGCCGCCTGGTGCCAGGAAAGCTTTGTCGGAGAATTGGGTGGAGCAGTTACCATTCCAAAGGCTGAGTCAGGAGGAGATCCTTAAGGCAAGTGTGAGGTCTCTGGCGCGGGAAGCCCGAAGCGGTGAAGTAAGGGTTTCCCGAAGCCTCGGAGGGTCTTCGGCGAGGTTACAAATTACTCAGCAGTATGAAGAGGGACAGGGTCTCACTGTTGAGGCAGGTCCTGGCTGGGTGACTAAGCCGAGGTAGGAGGATGGAGGTAGGGCATGAACGGCCCGGCTTGGTGGGTCGGTGGGTGGGTCTAGAGAAGGACCGGGTGGCAGGGCTGGCTCAGGTTGGAGGTGCATTTATAGATTCAGAAGAATCGGAGACTCCAGAGTAAAGGGACTCACTGTGAATGATAAACCTAAATGTAAAAGATAAAACAATAACAACTAGCGGGGCACACCTGTAATCCCAGCACTCAGGAGGCTGAGGCAGGAGGATCGTTGCAAGTTTGAGGCCAGCCTGTGCTACAAAGCGAGTTCAAGACCAGCCTGAACTGCATAGTGAGACCCTGTCTCACAGAGACCAAAAAAGAAAAGAAAAGAATGCCTTTAGAAGATAAAGCCTTTGTGATCTTAGGATGGGCAGAGATCTCTCGGGACACAACAAGCATGAACCATAAATGAAATTATTCGTAAACTGAGCTTTATCAAAATTAAAACCTGCTATGCTTTGAAAGACACCATAAAGAAAAAGGAAATTGCAGATGGCAAGAAGAATTTGCAATAGATCACAGTTGATGAGAGTATCTAGAAGTCAGCATGGTAGTGCCCGCCTGTCATCCCAGTACATGAAGGCAGTAGGATTGCCATGAGTTGGAGGCCAGCTTGGGCTGCATAGCAAGACTCTGTCTAAAAAAAAGTTAGCCAGGCATGGTGGTGCACGCCTGTAATCCCAACACTTGGGAGGCTGAGGCAGGAGGATTGTTGCAAGTTAGAGACCAGCCTGGGCTACAAAGTGTGCTCAAGGCCAGCCTGAACTGCATAGTGAGACCCTGTCTCAAAAAGACAAAAAAGTAAGTAAATAAATAAATTTAAAATTTTTAAAAATTTGTCTAGAATATATAAAGAACAGCTGGGAGTCAAACCCAAGGCCTCATATATGTTAAGATACCAGCTCTGCCATGGAGCTTTGCTCCCAGCCCTTAAAGAGCTCATAACTGAATAAGACCAATAAAACAATAGGCCAAGGGTTTTAGTTTTTGGTATTTTTGGTTTTTTGTTTGTTTGTTTTTTCCGGTATTGGGAATCGAACTCACGACCTCACGCTTGCCTGGCAGGTGCGGTGCCGCTGAGCTAAATCCCCAGCCCCCGGCCAAAGGTTTTAGTAAACGCTTCATAAAATGTAAAAATGGCCAGTAAGCAACAAAAAAGATGCTCGACCCATTTAGCCCTTAACCATAGTGATGCACCACTGGGCTTATAAAATATCATATGACTGGTATCAAACTCTTATCTCCTTAGCCATACTGAACCTCCTAGTGAAAACAGTAACAAAGTACATATTTGCACACAATCTAGCTTTCCTACAGACAGCCAAACACAGCAGTGCTTCCCTGAAAGAGGACGACTAATCCTCTCCACTGTGTGAGCGCAGATGAGTTTCCCTTGGGAATCAGGATTGGTCTTCCCAGCCCCTGACTCTCTCTTTGCCTATGGCCACCCAGAGTATCCAGGCATCTTGCTGAGGTGCTGCTACGTTCCAGCTAGGAATCTTAGACAAGACACCCCTGACCCTTTCTCCTTCCAGGTATAATTAACAACCCAGATGCATTGCTTGCAGTCCTCCTACCCACTCCCTGCTGGCTTTCTTTCACGGTTACCCTTTCATACCCAGAAAGGGGCCGTCGTGTGGTGACTGGCTTCACCAGGTGCCCGAATGTTGGGCAGAACCACGAGAAATCAGGCTGTAAAGCAGGCCTAAGTTTTCCTCCGTTGGCTGCACACAGGTCATGACATGTGAGACTTATGCCTTCAGGGCCCCTCGGAGCTGCCCAGGGTCACCACCCCATTTCAGTTTGGTAGTAGCATGCTGTGCACATGTACGGTTTGCAGCCCAAGGGTCAGGTGAGTTCCGTCTGTGATGAGAGGCTTGACTCACAGTGGGTTTTGTTCTGTAGCCAAGTGTGCAGGGTCTGTCAAGGCCTAGCACACCCAAAACTGTCTCCCAAGAGAAGAAAACCTATCCACTGAGGAAGGCAGACCTTTGCTCCACAATCCTAAGGGTATGCACTGTGACCTGCTGTGGCAGTGGCCAGGGCTCTGGCAGCATCTGTCAGCCCGGCTCATGGTGGAACTTCTCTGCTTTTCAGAGCTTTGGCCCTGGGGGTTTCCTTCCGGGCAGGTAAGGAGATGGCAGATGCTTATCATCTGTGTGAGGCTGAGCCTGTGACCAGAAGCTCCCGTGTGCTTCAGTGTGGCAAGGGGCACCCAGCTGATTCCTTTATAGTTTGACTAAAATATTCCAAAGTAATTTGCTTCTTCTCAGTCTTCTCCTGGCTGGAAGGACAAGGACATCACCACACACTCAGCCAAACAAAGGGCTTCCACAGACAGTTAGCTTTGTGTAAGTGCTCTTCCTGCTGTGTTCCCTGGTGCTCAAGCTGGGGCATGCACCACGTCCTGGAGGAGGTGTGGTAGCACTTTGAGCCAAAGCAGGGCCTGTGCGGTGTGGAGCAGGAGGTGTAGTCACTGCAAGCCACATTTAGGGTGTTGGAGTCCATCCTGAGGACCTCTCAGCACAGAGACCTCACAGAGAGAGCAGACTTAGAGGACAGCAAGGTCATCCACATAGCTGATGTCCTGCAGAAACTGCAGAAGGAGATCAGGGCCTCTCAGACTCGAACCACGTGGTGAAGAACACCAGTGAAGGCAAGTTCACGTCCCTGGAGCACATGGTAGAAGAGAAGCTGGCAGAACTCACCAAGTCCATCCACAGCACCATCACCATCTTTACTGACCTGCAGAAGCAGAGCCAGGATGACATCAATGTTGTCAAGGCAAAGGTGGCCATGTTGGAAAAATCTGGGGGGCACAGGCAGGAACTGAAGTCCACGGTGCAAGAGATGCAGAGCAAGGACCTAGTGGTCCTGGAAGCTCCCTGTGTGCTATGGCGACCAAGGTCTACAGCAAGATGTGAGAGCTGGTGAGGCTGAAGTGGGAGCAGCAGACCTTCAAGGAGGTAGGGAGGTTGAGCACCTTGCCCTGCAGGCCCTCACCAAGGAGCTGCAACATGCTGAGGAGGCCACCTTGCACCTCCTGGACAAGGTCAAGAGGCTGCAGGGGGAGCTATACCACGTGGTCCTCCTGCCTCAGCCTTCTGACTTCTTTTTTTGAGACAAAGTCCTGTTAATGTAGTGCAGGCTGGCCTTGAACTCGCTTATGTAGTCCAGGCTGGCCTTGAATTCACAGTGATACTCCTGCCTCAGCCTCCCAAGTGCTACAATTACAGGCACGTGCCACCATGCCTGGCATGCCTCAGCCTTCTGAATAGCTGGGATTGGAGGTATGCGCCACCACCCATGGCTTACCTGGAGATTCTGTTCCACTCAGATCCAGATCAGACAGGGTTCAAACAAGTGGAAAGCCAGGGGGTGAGGAGGTCTTGGTGACAGCTGTGAAATCCAGAAAGCAAGCTGAGCTTCCCAAACAAGGCCGTGGCTGCTGTCCACTTGTAGCCTTTTTCAGGGCAGTGGTGCCCCCACCTCTATGGACTTCTGCTGATGTAATCAGGCCCAGCCAGGTGGTGTAGGATAAGCTGCTTACTAAAGTCAGGTCTGGATGCCTGCACAGATACCTTCATAGCAGCACTGAGATTTGGTTTTGTTTTGCCCTGCTCAAGCTAGGATGCAGGTCCTTGCACACTCAAGGCAAATGCTGCACTGCTGAGCCACTCCAGTCCTGGACTTGTGCTTAAATAATTAGACACTATACTCTACCCAACTTGACACCTCAAAAAGACCATCACATAAATGTCACCCAAGAGAATGAAAACATATGGCTGCCCCAGAAAAGTGGTATGAGGGGGACGTGTAGTCCCAGCTATTAAGGAGGCTGAGGCAGGAGGATCACTTGGGCCAAATAGTCTAGGACTAGTCTAGAAACATAGTGAGACCATCTCTCTTTTAAAAAGTAGGGGATAGGGAGGAAGAAAGAAAATACACACGTGCATTCAGACTTGTACAAGAACAGTATCAAAACCCAGAACCCCTCCCCCCAAAAAATTAGACATGTATCAATAAATAAATTAAGTTCATGCAGTGGAATACTACTCATCAGTGAAAAAGGATTGTCTACCACTACACTCAATCACATGGACAAATCTCAAAATCATACTGAGTGACAAGTGAAAAATGAGTACATGTTACCTTGCTCCATTTATGTGAAATTATAGGAAATACAAACAGATCTGTAGTGACAGATCAGTGAATGTCTGGGGCCAGATTTGGAGGAAGGGAGAGACAAAGGGACACAGAGACTTTGGGGATGGTAAGAAAGATTGAATCTTGATCCTGGCCATGATTCTGTGAGTGTGCATGTAAGTCAGGACTTGGTGTGTTGTACATTTTAAACAGGTGCAGTGTATTGTATGGACAGATACCTGAGTCCTGAGTAAGATTATGAAGGGAGAAGTAGGTGAAATTAGTAGCAGATTAGAACCAGCAGAAGAGCAGATTAGTAGAATGGAAAGCAGGCAGCAGGAAACATGCAGATGAAGGCACAGAAAGAAAGCCAGGTGTGGCGTACACTTGTAATCCGAGCACTTAAGAGGATCACCGGGAGTTCAAGGCCAGCCTGGGCTACATAGTGAGACTTTGTCTCCAAAAAAAACAAAAAGAGAGAGGAAAACCCAGAAAAGGACAGTGGAGGAGTGGAGGTCTCAGTGGGAGAGGTCACAGTGGGAGTGTGACTAAAGTGTGGAAGTGGACCAGGATGGCGGGGTGCTCCTATGTGCTCAGCACTGAAAGGCCCAAGTTCAAGTTTTTCATCCCAACCTGGGGAGACTGTGGAGCTGCTGTTGATTATATAAATGACTCTGAAAAAAAAAAAAAAAAAATGACTGGCTTGGATGCAGCAGTGCCCAGCCCTAAGACTCATCCAGTAAACTGGAAGCGTGCAGAAGTGAGAATGTCACCCACTCCACCAAAGCTCGGCGCATCCAGGCGGAACGCAGCTGCAGAAGGCGAGCATCATGCACACAGTGCATGCACTCTGGTGCTCAGGGTGAAGGGCGAAACCCATCACAGTGGTTAAAATACATATGAGCAGATACCAGAATACCTGGGGGTGACGTGAGAAATGCTGAACAAATTGTGCTCTTGTTGTGGTGCAGTGCCTGATGGGAGGCTCATGGCACCGATGGTGATTGTGGTTAGACTTGCTGATTGCTAAACCCTGGTCCTTTTTGTTTTAAGGAAAGAACATTTTAATGAAGACATCCAGATGAAAAGGCACTCAGAATGAGCTCTCAATCTAGGGTGCAGCTCAGAGGTGAGGGCTCAGCTGGGGCATGCAGCCCTGGGCTCCACCCCCAGCACTGCAAGGCAGGAGAAGGGAAATCACGCAACATCGAGAGCCTTGAGAGAAATGCAGCAGAAATCATAGGAAAGTGCCAGCTAGCATGCATAGCAAGGGCCAACAGGAAAGACCAAGGATATCAAACATGCAAGGGAGGTAGAGGAATTGGAAGATATTGTACGCTCCAGTGGGAGTGCGGAAGGGAGCCTTCGTCTTAGATCACAGTTTGGCAGTTTCTTTAAAAATTAAACATTCAAGGGGCCAGCAATGTAGCTTAGCCACACAGCACCTGCCTGGCAAGCACAAGGTCCTGAGTTCAATTGCTGGTCCCTCCCCGCAAAAATTAAACATGCAAACCTAGGGCTTTAGAACGCCGAGACAGGAGGATCACAAGTTCAAGCCCAGTCTGGGAGATTTAGCAACTTATCAAGACTCTTAAATAAAATCCAGTACTGCAAGTATATAAACTAATAAATTCACCTACCCCATGGTTGGACACTGCTGCCTCAATTATTAACAAAAGGAAAGATGCAGTATATAAGGAAGTGAACATATATGTTCTGTAATAGATTTTTTTTACAACAAAAACTAGAAACAACGCAAATGTTGATTAAATTGGTGAATGGACTATTATGTCCATGGAATAGAACATATTTAGCAATAAAAAAAAAGTAAACTATTTGAGCCTCCCCCAAAAAAGTGTACAGCATTGAAAGAAAGGAATGACCTGCTTAGTCTTTTTCTTCAGTACTGGAATTGAACCCAGGGCCTTTGCATTGGCTACATCCTCAACCTGTTTTGGTTTTGGTTTTGTTTTGGTTTTTTGAGACATGATTTCACTCTGTAGTCCAGGGTGGATTTGAACTCACGGCGATCCTCTTGCCTCAGTCTTGAAAGTGCTGGGGTTGCAGGCAAAGCAACCTGACTTTTTTCGTGTCTTCTAATCTAGACCATCTTTGCGATGTGGTCATGGGGCCAGCACTTTGGAAGTTTGGCGCCTCATGCCCCCTCCAGATGGGCTCAGTCCCCCGCTTCCTGTTAACCTGCCGTTGGTGATTCACAGGCGTTACGGTACAGTTGGAAGAGCGTTATGCTGTCAAGAGGATGTTTGTTGCAACCCAAAACCCACTTATGTATCGCAAAGTGCCCGCACTGCAGTGAATCCTGAATACTGAGGTTTAGTTTAGAAACAGCTCCTACATTAACATCGTTTGTTTTAAAAGAAAAGCATGGTAACAGCTTTCAATGATAGAAACAGCTTTTTACTGAAAAGGAAAAGTTTGCAGGCGGCATGCTTTTGCACATTTAAAGTGATCTTTGCTGTTGTATGCACAATAATTGTCAAAGCTTGGCTGGGGCGACTTGGCTCAAGTGTTGACAGAGCTTTGCATGCCTACGTCCACCTAGGTTTGCTACCACTGGCCTGGCGGAACTTCCTCTGAAGTTTCGCAAAACCTTTGTAGAATTAACGTGTCACATCTGCAGCCCTCCTCTGTCTCTCAGTGTTGCCTTCACTTTGCTAATATGGGTAGCCAGTTAAGAAGGTGGCTCACAAAATTAAAAGTTAGTGGAAACCAACAAAGACTGTCATACCTAGTGGCCACGACACAGGGGAACCAGGAAGTACTGAAACTGTGACAAAGAATATATTCCCACTGCGCGTGGTAGTGCACACCTGTCATCCCAGCTCTCAGGAGGCTGGGACAGGAGGATCACGGTGACTTCGAGGCCAGCCTGGGCTACAGAGTGAGACCTTGGCTCAAAAAACAAGCAAAAAGAATGTGTTTCCATGGCAGCAAGACAAACAGCTGTTAGCAAAGTGAGTTGTCACGTGACAGTACCAAGCGGACCTGTTTTTTGTGGGCATCTCTCATTTGCCTCAGGGCCTTTACTTCTGCCCTTTCCTTTGCTGGTTCACCTTTGCCTGCAACAGAGGTGACCTTTTGGAGCTCAGCTAAAGGTCATTTCCCCAGGGAGGTTCCCCTGGCCCCACAGCAAAGTCCTCTTTTCCCATGATGCTCTCTCCAAACACCCCAAACTTCCTCTTTCTTAGCCCAACATACTCGAAACTTCCTGCCTTTCCTCCCCTCTGCCGCTCCGAACCCCCACTGTCCTTTCTCCTCAGGGGCTCTAGAGGTAATCATTGAGTTAATAAATGAACAAATAGCCGGACAAGGTGGTGCACCTGTAATCTCAGCACTCAGGAGCTGAAGCGGGAGAATCACTATGAGTTCCTGTCTCAAAGAAAAAAATTTTAATAAAAAATAAAGATGGCGACCGTACTTACGGTAGATGAAGTGTTGCTCTGCCTTGTTTTTTATGGCCTATTCTCTTTTTAGCTCATTTTTACTTTTGTCCCACTTGTGCCACCCATAACCTAAACCTCCCTATAAATAGATCCATGGGGTGGCCAGGCCACCTCCCTGCCCACTGCACCATGTCTTTTTTCCACTTTCACAAGATGGGGCATGGCATAGGGCCAGGCACTAGCAAATACTAACTGTTGCCACAGGGAAATCATGAGGACAAAGTATCCAGGCTGAGAACAAAGACTGGGGCTGCCCAGCCAGGCCCAGTGGTGCATGTCTGTAGTTCCCGTGCTGAGGGAAACTGAGGCAGGAGGATCTCGGTTTGATCCTGCCTGGGCAACTTCGTGAGACGCTGTATCAAAAAATAAGGGCTGGGGATGTAGCTCAGTGGTAGAGCATCCCTGGTTCCATCCACAGTACCAGAAAAATTATATTTGGCATCCCCAGCATTTTATTGAGTAAGAGAAAACACACAAAGCCTAGGCCATGTGATTCATGATGTGAAATCTTTTTTTTTTTTCCTTTTTTGGTCTTACACAGGATTGAACCCAGGGCCTTCACACTGAGCTACCTCCACAGCCCTTTTTTATTTTGGGGGGACAGGGTCCTCCCAAGTCGCTCAATTGCTGAGGGTGGGCTTGCATCTACAATCCTCCTGCCTCAGCCTCCCAGAAAGCTTAGATTACAGACATGTACTACCACAGCCAACTGCTATAGAAATGTATTCTTAAGATTTTGTAGTTAGGGGTGAGCTGTAGCTCAGTGATAGAACTTACCATGGCCAGCACTGAAAGACAGAATTATCAAAGAGCGAATTAAGATTAAATAATAGGAAGCAGTGAGAGAGATCTTTTGGAAATGGGAAGGGGACAGGAAAGCAGCGATGTGTCACCTGGATGCACTAGCTCCCCACAGGGCATCTGATCCTCATGTTCTGCAAACGAGGACTCACAAAAATTAAACGGAAACAATAGAAAACACAACACCAAGTGCACAAATCTCTCTTTTCCCCATGCAACTCTGGCCTCATGCATGCTAGGCCAGCAGTGTACCTCTGAGCTGTCCCCGGCCCTGTGGGCTGTAATTTAGCCCTCCTTGAAAACCCTTGGCAGAGGGAACAACTCTCCTTTGTGTGGGCACAGGTGACCCCTCATTCCTGGCCTCCTACCATAGACCTCTGGGGAGTGGGCAGTCACCCATTCTGTCCAACCTGGAAACCACAGATCCCCCTCCTGGCCCAGGCCTTGACCCCAGGAAGAGGACGCACATGCGCCCCAGAGCAGCAGGTAAGTGGAGGCAGGTGCGCTATGGCCTGGCCCTAGGGCAAAGTCCAGTGCCTCTGTGGGCATCAGCCGGGGATAGGGCCTCCGTGCTAGGTCTGTCCCTGACCCCATCCAGGCAGGGGACAGAACCATGACAGCTGCCCTGTGGGCCTCATGGTGGTCGGGCTGCTTTGTTTTGAAGTGGTACAAATGCAAAGCAAACAGGTTTGGAGGAAAGTTGAGCTGGGTCTGGGAGGAGCTGGCGTACGAGGGGACTGCTGGGCAGGCCTCAGAGCTGGCTGAGGACGCCTCCTGCTCCCTGGCCATGTGTACCACCACTTCGTGTGCTGATGGCCATGTGGCTGGCTTAGGTCCAGTCCTGTGGCTCCAGGAGAGGAGACTCTCATTGGCCACATTGAATCACTGTCCACCACAGACCAATTAGCTGTGGCCATGAGGGTGGGCCATGTGACCACAAGGCCACCAGAGCCACATGTTAGAAAGCAGGAAGGATCAGGTCACCAAAAAAACGGGTGTCTGGAAAGGTGACCATAGAGCAAGTGTCACAATTGGAAGCAGAGGGTAAGTGTACCCCGAGCCTGGCCTGTAGCCACCCTGATTAGATGTCACTTCCTGGTTCTGTGGCCTAGGGACGTTGGCCACAGGGTCCCAGATCAGAGACTGGTGGCTCAGTGAGTAGTCACAGGCTCCCAAAATGCGGGGTCCTCTAATACCGGGGGAAGCAGGAAGACGTCTCAGAGGAGGGACACTGCACTGTCTCAGGAAGACCAGTCCTTGGCATCCTTTGCTGTAAACAGGAGCTCCCTGATTAGAAAACCACTAAATCAGCTCTGCTGCTCATGGAGGTTATTATTTATTTTTTATTTTAAAAATACTTTCAAATTTACAGAGTATTTGCAAGAAAAACATGGGGAAATATGTAAGGGCTAGGAATGTAGCTCAGTGGTAGAAGGCTTACCTAGCATGTACGAGGCCCTGAGTTCAGTTCAACACTACGCACACAGACACATACACACACATACACATACACATACACAATCTTGAGGACTCCAGTGTAGGTTTAACCCAGACTGAGCAGTTTTTAACCTGTCACCAGATAGTCTTGTGCTTCTTTCTGAACTGAATCTGCCACCTTTCCTGCTGTGTATTCTCTGTGAGCAGGATTTTATCTGAACTTAACAGTTTTAGCATCCAGGTAACCTGGCTGTTACGGTTAATGTCTGGATGTCCCCCAAAGTTTCATGTGGTCACTGGGGGCAGGCTTTTTGGAGACAGCTGAATACAGAGTTTGTGATTGGTTCATTGTCTAGAGATTGGGGGTATGAGAGCTATACATGCCCTAGGGCAGGTAGCCTACATACAATAAAAGGGAGGAAAAGAGGCTTGCTCCTCCCTTTTACTCTTGTTGCGTTTGCTGTCTTCTGGTGCCATGAATTGTTCACCCTCTGCCACACCGTCCTGCCTTGGATTATGGACTGAAACCTCTCCAAACTGTGATCTAAATAAACCTTTCCTTCCTTAATGTTGGACATCAGGTATTTTGTCTCAGTAATGAGAGAAAAGTAGACACTGGCATTGATCACTGACAGTTTCCATGCCAACATTGCCAATTTTCTCTGTGTCCCTATACCCATCCCCCATTACTAGGTCCAGCTCAACATTGGAGTCACATTATATTGTCATATTTATTTAAACTCCTTTGATCTGGAACAGTTCTTGGGCCTTTTTTTGTCTTGCAAGGCAATACCGTTAGTGAAGGAGACAGGCTGTTAGTTTCATAGAAAGTATTTTTTATTTTTTTGAGACAGGGCCTCACTACGTAGTTCAGGCTGGCCTTGAACTCATTGTGATCCTCCTGCCTCAGCCTCCCAATTGCTAGGATTGCAGGCATGTGCCACCACACCCTGCATACAGAAAGTATCTTCATGTGGGTTTGTCAGGGGCATCCTTGTTATCAACCAGGCTGCACTCCCCGACACACCAGGACAGGGATTAGTGCTGTGGTTTTCCTGTACAGTCACTGTCATAGCTATTTCTCCATTACTGCTTCCTGTTTCCCCCTTTCATCAATCAAGTGTGGGGACACTGTAAGGCCACACAGATGTCCCGTCCCTCACCCAGGTTTCTTTGCTTCATTTTCTGCCTGTTGATGACATGTGCAGGTGAGCCGGGTCTTGACACGATCGTGGTACGTGTCACTTCCCGGCTCTGCCAGGGCCTCTGTGTTCGTGGGTGGACACAGCAATGCAAGAAGAGCCCTCACTGTCAGGTGAACTCAATTCTGATTTTATTCACTACATGGTACCAGTGACCATCTGTTGTTCCTCGTGGCAATGTACATGCACTGTAAACTCGACCATGCTGAGCGCAATCTAGCATGGCCAGCACATTCCTTCCCACACCGTGCAACCATCCCCACCTTGAGCAAGTTTTCTGTCTTCCAGCCTGAAGCTGCCTCTCCGTGAGCAGTGACACTGCCTTCCTCCTCCCCAGGCCCAGCCAGCCCGCTCCCTACCTCCATCACTGACTGCTCTGTGCCCCACAGAAGTAGGATTGTGCCGTGTCTGTGCAGGGTTACTGTGCTGAGCACCGTGTCCTTGCACCCCCCATGCTGTCGTGAGTGTGGGATGCTCTTCCTTTCCAGGCCAAGGGATATCCCACAGCAGGCCTCATCCTGTCTGTGCACCTGTTCCTGGAGGCACATGTGCGAAGATCTCTCAGGCACTCTGCTTTGGATTCTTTGAGCTCAACACCAGGAAGCAGAATTTCTGGCTCATATGGCAACTCTAGGTGACAAGGGTCCAAGTCCCCACGTGCTGAGCAATCCTCGTCCTCTCCCTGTCCTTTCCTGGGAACAGCTCTCCTCGTCAGTAGGCATGGGCTCCCCCTGGATTTGGATCTGCATTTCCCTAGAGACCGATGATGTCCACCAGCGGTTCCTACACTAGTGCCCCTTGTATATTTTCCTTGCTCAAATGTCTGCGCAGACTCCTGGTCCATTTTTTTCCTGTGTTGCTTGCTACTTGTTATTATATTTGTCAGTGGTATTTTTTTCTGTATTCTGGGCATTAATGGCTTATCAGAACTGGGATTTGCAAATGTCTCCTCCTGTCCTGTGGGTCGCTTTGCCACTCTGTGGAGAGTGTCCTTTCACACACAGAGGATGGTAATTTTGGTGAAATTCAGTTTGGCTATTTTTTCTTTGGTTGCCTTCTTTTTCTTTTTAGTCTTTTTCTTTTTAGTCTTTTTCTTCTTTTTCTGTTTAGTCTTTTTGAGACAGGGTCTCACCCTGCAATTCAGGCTGGCCTTGAACTCACTTTGTGGCCCATGCTGGCCTTAAATTCACAGCAGCCCTCCTGCCTCAGCCTGCCAAGGGCTGGGATTGCATGTCTTTTCATGTCATATCCAAGACACTATTGCTGGCTACGGTCCTGTATCCTTCTGACATATGTCTGTTGTTTCTTTCAGCCTTTTCTTAACTGCATGGCATATGCACAGTGTTCCAGACTCCATTGAGCCTTCCCTGCTCCAGCACTGGCCCTGGCCACTTCTCTGAAGAGCTCAGGTTAGTTCTGTGGCCCACAGCGTACAGAGACCGGGACCATGTTGCCAAGTACACGCATGGTAATAGGATGTCACTGCTGACTTTTCAGCCCTTGCTGCAGGAAGAATTGGGAAACCCATGTGTGTGTAAGTGTGTTTCGGTGTAGGTATATCCCAGTCCAGTCCCACAGAGCCCTTCCTCAACTTGACCCCTGGGAAGTATCCAAACTTCAGTTTCCTCATCTGAACAGTGGTGATAATAACAGCAGCAGACCCAGAGAGTCTTAAATCCGAAAAGATCACCCACTTATTTTTTTATTTTAAAGAGGAAAAAACCCCCAAATTTTAAAACAAGATAATAGGAGGGTAACAATGGTTAATACATTGCATATTGTTATCTTTAAATTAGTTACTCAGAGTACAAGATGTCAGTATTTAATTGTCCAAACAATATCAGCACAAACGTTCTTCAATGAACTAAGAGAAATTAGTAGTATAACTATCTTAACTATCTTTTATATGTATGTGTATATTTTTTCTTTTTTCTTTTCCCTTCCTTCTTTTCTCCATTTCCCCATCCCAGTTTCTCTTTCCTTTTGAGATTTCTTCCCATTTTACAACATCTATTATACATTTTGGATCTTATTTACTCTTTCAGCTTCGCATGCTAGGGAGACAATACGATGTTTACACATGTGCATCTGGTTTGTTTCACTTATGAGTATGGTCTTCAGTTGTATCCATTTACCTATAGAAGGCTCCAGTTTACCCTTCTTTATGATTGAGTAGTATTCCATTGTATAAAAAGATCACATCTTTTTTATCCATTCTTCGGTTGATGGGCATTTGGGTTGTTTCCAAGATGTAGCTATTACAAATTGTGCTGTTATAAACATGGGTACACATATATCACTGTGGCTTGATGTTTTTAATTCTTCTGAGAAGAAAACCAGAAGGGGAATAGCTGGGTCAGATGGGACCTCTGATTCTAGTTTTTTAAGGAATCTCCACATTGACTTCCACAATGGCTCCACAAGTCTATACTCCCACCAACAG
>NW_004955429.1:17517621-17518700 GCF_000276665.1 Chinchilla lanigera | reverse complement strand
CCTAAGATTGTTTTCTCTAATTCTGTGAGATATGCTGTTAGATTTTTTATCTGAATTGCGTTAAATCTGCGTAGCAGTTTTGGAAGTATGGCCATTTTCACTATATTGATTCTTCCTACCCAAGAGCAAGGGACATCTTTCCATTTTCTGATATCTACTTCAATCTTTTTCAGAGTACTGTAGTTTTCAATGTAGAGGTCTTTACATCCTTCTTTAGATTGATTCCTAGGTATTTCAATTTTTTGGATGCTATTGTGAAGGTGTTGTTTCCCTAATTTCTCTCTCAGTGAGTTTCTTATTTGTATACAGGAAGGCTATTGACTTTTGAGTGGAGACAGTGGACATCCTTGTTCCTGATATAGAGAGAAAGCTTTCAGCTTTTGTCCATTTAGCATGATGTTGGCTGTTGGTTTGTCATAGATGGCTTTTATCAGATTGAGATAAAGACCATCTATTGCAATTTTCTGACGGTTTTATCATTAGTGAGTGTTGGACTTTGTCAAAAGCATTTTCTGCACCTATTGAGATGATCCTATGCTTTTTGTCCTTGGCTCTGTTAATATGGTATATTACATTTATTGATTTATGTATGTTGAACTATCCCTGAATCTCTGGTATGAATCCCACTTGGTCATGGTATATAATCTTCTTGATGATTTGCTGCATTGTTTGCCAGCATCCTATTGAGAATTTTTGTATCTGTGTTTATTAGGGAGATTGGCCTATAATTCCCTTTCTTAGTTGGGTCCCTCTCTAGTTTTGATATCAGGGTAATTCTTGCTTCCAGGAATGAATTTGGGAGTATTGCTTCCCTTTCATTTCATTAAAGAATTTGAGAAGTAGTAGTGTTAGGTCTACTCTAAGTTTCTTGCAAAATTCAGCAGTGAATCTGTCAGGGTCTGGATTTTTCTTTGTTAGTAGGTTTTTAAATGATATCTTTGATTTCATTGGTTTATTTAGGATTTTTATCTTTTTGATTCAGCTTTGATAATTCATATATTAATGTGTATCCAGGAATCTGTCCATTTCTTCTGCATTTTCCATCTTCCTAGAATACAAGTTTTCAAAGTAGGTATAGA
>NW_004955429.1:17504564-17515286 GCF_000276665.1 Chinchilla lanigera | reverse complement strand
TATGCTGAGCATTCATGGCTTCCATCATTTTCTTAAGCTCCTCTATTTTTTATCTGTGTCTGCTCTAGAGTCACTAATCATGGTTTTCACTGTGGATTCCATCTCTGCAGTTAACTGAGAATTTATTTCTGATTTGATCTTTTTCTAGAGCCTCATTCAATTGCCTTCTTGTTACCACTTTGGAGAGGCCAGGTGGGTAGCTTTCGGATTGTCCCACCTGATTGCCCTCTGGGTTTACCTTTGGTTAACTAGATGTCTGGGTTTGCATCTTGTTTAAGTGTCTTTCATTTTCTTTTCTTTTGTTTTAGTTTAATTCCTGGGGTGGTGCTTGTAAATTGCCAGTGGTGTGTTGCTTTCTTGCTAGTATTTAGAACCCTTAGGAAATGAGTACTTCTCTGAGGTATCTTCCAGGTATAGCTGGTTTTTGGGTTTTGAGAAAACCCAATTTGTTAGGAATGAGAAGTTACTGCCTGTTTGGCCCAGCCCCTGGTTCTTTGTCACTGTGCCACAGTATTTTCTGTGACTATTAGTCAATCTCAGTCTTAGAATACCAGGAAGAACAGCTGTTTAGAACAACTATGTCACTTTTAGCTATAGTGGAACCATCAGCAATGACAATAGCATCAAGCACAGCCTAGAAAATGACAACTGAAGTAACCATTAATTTGCCACCTTTAACTGTATGAACTAAGTTTGTGGTTATACAGCAAAGTCTAAAACAAACCAGAAAATTATATGCAGTATACAAGTCCTTAATATGTCAGTTTTACCCACAGGGGTTAAAATTTAAAATGTGTTAGGGAGAAAATAGAGAAGTGGAAGAAAAGGAAGAGATTAGAAGTAAAGCAGGAGGATAAAGGGGATCACACTAACTTTGGGAAACTAGAGAGACTAGAAAAAACAGAAAGTTTTTTGGGAAAACAGAAGACTAGAGGGAAAAAGAGAAGGAAGAGACGAAAAGAACAGAATAGAGCTACAACCACAAAGAGGCTAGAAACCACATTCACACTCATGTAAAAACAAGATCAAACAATGAAGGTTTAAAAAAAAGCCCAGAAAACAAAAAACAAAAACAAAACCACCACCACCACAACAACAACAGCAACAAAACAGACAAGGGTCGGGGAGATAGCTCAGTGGCACAGCACCTGCCTGGCAAGCATGAGGTCATGAGTTTGATTCCTGGTATGAAAAAAAAAAACAGATGAGAGAGAGAAAAAAAGGAAAGAAAAAAAGTTCACTTCCAGATATGTGTTATGATTGATACATTGTGTCAACTTGGGGAATCTAGAGGTTTGGGTAAGTGACTCAGCCAGGAGCCAGGATGCTTACTTTATATTCATCCTGAGCCTGTGCAAGAGGAAGGCATATAGAGGGTGCGGGTGTAGAGGACCATGCCCATGCCCTCAGGGTGGGTATGCTATTAAAAAAAAAAATTTAAAAAAGACTGGCTGCTGGTTCTTCAGAGGAGCTCCAGTCTTCACCTTCAGCTTGGCTTCTGATGCAGACTATTCAGCTTCCCTCTGGGACTCTTCAGCCTTCTGGTGTAGGCTCTCCAGCCTTTGTCATAGATTCTTCAGCATTCTGTTGCAGACCCCTCAGCCTCCTGATACGGACTTACAGGGACACCGCAGTGAGCTCCAGGCCCGGGGCTGGGCTCTTCAATCTCCAGCATGCAGACACCCTCTGCACGCTGCCTCATCCAACTCTGTGGCTGACCATTGTAAGCCAAACTTATAATTTCTTATACATTTGTATATCTTGCATTATATTTGTTTCTCTAGTAAACCCTGATGGATACAGTATATCTCTGCTGTCACTAGTAGACAATGTGTGGGGACAGAGTCCTGATCTGTGCTGATCTATTCCAGCAAGCCAGCAGTAGCTTTTTGGCAGGGTAGTGAATAATCTCAGCAAGCCTGCACCTTCTGGCTGAGACCAGACTCATTTAGCCTGCAGCTGTCAGTGCACCTGCTATGGGCCTGAGCCCAGCTGGGAGCCACTACACAGATGGAGCCCATAGCTGCTGTCAGTTCTGAGCTCAGTTGGCCCCTCTCCAAGATGGCTCATGGCTGGTCACTCTTACACGGGATAACTGAGTCCTCAGCACTCACCCTCTAGTGCAGTCCTTTGTGTCTGCGGCTCCTCTCCACTGCTGTGGCTCTCCATGGAGGCCTCTGGGGTCACCAGCAGTAACCATGTGTCTGGAGGTTTGAACCACTCCTTTTGAGCAGTCAGTCCCTTCTCAGGGAGAAGGGGCCGCTGGCTACCTCCTTCTTCTTCACTGAAGTTTCTCTGTGCATTTTCTCCATGGGCTTCAGTTCCCATTTCAGATCCTTCCTGGGTTCAGGGGACCCACTTCCCTCCTTCTTGTCCTTCACATTGCTGTATTTCAGCATCTGGGTAGTGACTCTCAGAAAGGCTCTTTCTCTGCTGCTTACCACTCCACCATCTTGGTGCTGCCAAGGGAACCCACTTAAAAATGCATCGGCCCAACTTGGTCGACAGGTTCAGTGAAACCCAATTGTAGTGGTTCAGCCTAGGCATGTCCGCTTGATTGGCTTGCAAGCTGCACAGGAGCAGTAAAGCACACTTCTGGGTGTTCCTGGGTGTGTCATGGAGGTATGGCCGTGGAGACTGCGTATGGCCCCTCACCCCTTCCTCTCTGGCACTGTCCCTGTCCTGATATGATGCTCCTGCCTTGGAGCCAGATGGCCGTGGACTGAGCCCCCTGAAACCATGAGCTCAATTAGACCTCTCCTCCTTAACACTGTGTCAGGTGATAACAAACCAGTCAGCGGCTCAGCAAGATATTTTTGTGGCTTTTCAGTAAGCTGATTCTAAAGTTTATATAGAAAAACAAAAGACCGAGTATAGCTAATACAATAGTGAAAGAGAACAAAGTTGGAAGAGTAACACTATCCAACTTCAAGACTTCCTATAAGCTGGGTGTGGTGATGCGCACCTGTGATCCCAGCCCTCTGGGAGGCCAGGAGGCTGAGGCAGGAAGATCACAAGTTCAAGCCCAGCCTGAGTGACTTAGCAATCAGTGAGACCCTGTCTCAAAAATTAAAAAGAAAAATAAAGGCCGTTGTTTTGAGGGTATCCCACCCCAAAAGATATAGATGTGGAATATACATATAAAATGATTCTCAACACCAGATATCCTTAGAGAAATGTGAATTAAAACAAGTTTCTACTACACACACATCAGAATTTTGACCAAACTCAATACAGGCCATGCCCAACACCGGCAAGGATACAGAGCCCCAGAAACCCTCCTCTGCCACTGGGAGACACAAGGTAGCCTGACGGCTGTGAGCTGGCAGATTCTTACAAAACCAGACCCACCCTGACCGTGCAACCCATCACTCGTGCTCTTGAGGGTTTCCCTGAAGGAGCTGAAACGTGCATCCGGAACAACAAACCCACACTGGCGTTTACAGCAGCCTCGGTCATGGTCACACAGCTGGGACTGAAGCACAGACACTCTCTCAAAACCAACAGACAGAAGACCAGGCAGTTGCACAGGGATCAAGCTCCATGACAGGAATGGCTTGGGCTCGTGGCTGCCCGAGCAGCCCCTTCTACAGGTCAGGCACAGGCCTGGAGGACTCTGTGAGGGGGAGTGCCTGAGCCGACTCTCAGAGGACGAATTCACAGGTAGCAGTGAGGGAGTCAGGTGACAGGGGACCCGGGCCAAGGCCCTGAGGACATGGGCAGTGGGCGCATCACAGAGCACGCCCAGGGCGTGACGCTGCCAGGGACGGGGCCCACGGGATCTTTACACCATGAGCCCATGGTTCTCACGCCCTCACTGCTGACGGACAGACAGACACATGGAGAGCTTTTCAGAGGAAACAGTGATTCTGGGAGCAGAAACAGATGCTCAGCAGAGCTTCCCACTTTCTTCACACCCCTCACACGCTGCAGAGGTGGCTTCTAAATGTCTGTGTGTGAGTGTGAATGTTTCCAGGCTGGTATGAGTGCAAGCATGTGAGCATGAGTGTGTGAGCATGTTCCTTGACGTGGCCTCCGATCCCTGCCGAGGCCCGGCAAAGGGTTGTTGGGAAGAAGAGAAAAGAGGCTGAGGCAGGAGGATTCCACATTCAGTATCAGCCCGTGTGCCCTGATGTCATGACCATGGCTGTGGACCTGCAGCCATTGTCCTGTGACCATGGCCGATCTCCTGGGTTCCCTGAGCTGTCCTGCTGGCCTTGGATGGATCTGGAGTTGGTTCCTATCTGAGCAGTTAGGCCGAGGGCTCAGCCACCAGGAGGCCCTTTGGGACCTGCCCAGGCACAGTCCACATGTGTGTATGGCCACAGCCCCCAGGGCATCCCTGCAAGGCCCAGATGTGGCATAGGCTGTTGTGCATTGTGACACCCTGTGCAAGACCCTGGGACTCACCTTCCCAGCTAGTAAGCACGGTCCATGCCCACCCAGGGTCACCCAGCTGGGTGCTGGCCAGTGTGGCCCTGTAGCACCTCCTGCTGGTCGTGGGTGGATATGCAGCTCAGTGCCACCACCTGCCCAGCCAGGGAGGACTGGGTTGGCAGGTAGCTGGGCAGGGAGGAAAGAAGCCTCTGGGACTGTGGCAGAAAGTGGGGGCGCACATCCCTAATGAGGCCAAGCCAGGAGGGTCGCCTCACCTGGGCTGCACAGTGAGCTCAGGACCCGTCTGAACTACTTAGCGAGGCTCTGCCTCAAGAAGCAGAGAACGAAACACCAGAGGCAAGAACAGCGGACGGAAGTGGGGGGAGGGCTGTTGAGGGGTCGGTGTGTCCTTTTCTGTAACGAGTTGTTCGAGTGTGAACGCACTGTCTTTCCAGCACCCGCTCTGTACATAAACCCGAAGGTGTGTACGCTGGTTTTGGCCACACAGCTGCCCTCGCACAGCCCCCACGAGCACATCTCCTCCCCCGCCCCCCCCAGCCAACAGTGCCCCCTCTGCCCACCAGTACCACCGTGACCTCCGTCCCTGAGTACACAGCAGCCGCTTCTAGGGCCGGAGCCGGCCGGCACTGCAGGTGGACCAGGGACACCGTGCCGGGGACACCTGTGTGCCTGCGTCAGTGTGGACTCTGCCCTGGCTCTGCTCCTCTGGCTCAGCATTGCATGCATGCCTGATGGGTCCTGGTCGGAGTCCCTCTCACCACTCCTGCTTTGGCCCCCTACAGTCGGCTCACAATGCTTCCACAGACCCTCCAGTCCCCTGCTCTCCGTCTGCTTCCCCAGGGACCAGGGGCCTGGGGGCCAAGGGTTGGCACCCTGGAGCATATGCCCCCCAGCCCAAGTGCCACGCCAGGCTCTGAGGACAGACTGCCCCTGGACCATGTGTCCTAAACCCAAGGGCAGGCTGGGGTGATGTCTGTGATGGGCGACCCCCTGCTGATGTGACCTGACACTGCCTGGGCTGCTGTGCAGCTGGCCTGCTTTGATCAAGGACCCCACTTCATGTCTTCCCTCCACTCTGAGGCCGAGATCCCTAGTCACAAGGCCAAATTGGTTCCTCCTGATGCCCGGCAGGCAGCCAGCAACTCTCAGAGAGCCTGAAATCCCTCCTGGTCCTGACTGGGTGCCCTGTACTCGCCAGGCCTCAGCTTCCCGGCCTATAAAATGGGGAGTCAGCCGGGCAACCCAGAGCTACTGCAGCTGCCCTCAGATGGGTTTGCTTCGCATGCCCCCCAGCACACAACCTCTGAATTAGGGGCAAACCCGTGAGACGCAGGAAGCATTTTTTTCCTCTTGTGATTTGCGGTCAATGGACAAAGAGTTGGTCCCCTGCAGCGTTCCCCTTAGGCCCGGCCCACACCCAGTCGGTAGTGGACAGCACACTAGTGAGTGAGGGCCCCGATCCCATCCAGCTCCAAACAAATCCAGGTGGAAACCCCACTGAGCGGCTGTGGAAGGGATCTCAGGGGTTGGGTGGGATGGGGAGCCAAGTTTAGCAAATAAAACCCTACAATATTCAGGGTGTGGTGGGGCACACCTGTGATCCCAGCACACAGGAGGCTGAGACAGGGGGATCGCCACGAGTTCAAGGCCAGCCTGGGCTACACAGCGAGACCATGTGTCAAAAGCAAACCCTACTGACCCAGGAGACCTTGGTGTAGCAATTTCAGGGGAGGGTGGATTCCAGAACCACATAGTTTAGTGTAGTTTTAGTTCCTACCAGCAGAGGACAGCAGAGCCACAGAGTTGACAGGGACCCTGGGCCTGGGTCCATGAGCCAACCAGGGGAAAGTGCTAAGGCCAGGACCAGGATGGGGGACCCTGGGAAGAGGGCTCTTTCCTTTCCTTCGTGGTCCTGGGGATTGAACCCTAGACCTTCACTAAGACAGGGTCTCACGAAGCCTCAGTCCTGGTGAGGTCCATGCAGGAAGAGGGAAGGCCTGGGTGCACGGTGGGCAGGGTGAGCCCTGCGAGAGGGTCGCATCCTGCCAGCCGTGAAGACAGAGCCTCCCGGTTAGGGTAGGGGAGAGAGGATTCAGGACAGCCTGAAAAGTGGGGTTTTCTTTGTGTTTGTTTTCACTTTTGTTTTGTTTTGTTTTTCTTCCAGAACCAGGAATCGAACTCACGGCCTGAGCTTGCCAGGCAGGTGCTGTGCCGCTGAGCTGAATCTCCAGCCCCTGATTTCACTTTTAAACATTGTGGTTAGTGGGCTGGGGTGCGGCGTGGTGGTGAGTGCAGCCTCCTCCATGGGGACCCTGGCATCTGGCTCAGTTCCCCTAGACAAAGCAACCAAGGAGCCGCAAGCAAGGAGAGAGGATGGAGTGACATGGTGACAGGGCCACATGGAAGGAAGGTGGGACAGGTGACAGCAGTGGGAGACCAGGTGCTGATACAGAGCAGCACCCACAGAGGATGACTCTGCCAGAGGCACCATGGGGACATGGTGGCATCACTGTCCTTCCCTGGGGAGTATGACAGGTGTCCTTGCTCAGGAATCATAACTGCTGCCCTGCCGGCCAAGTCTCTGACTCCCTAGGGTTGGCTTCCTGTCTGGGCTCTTCATTTCTACTTACTCCAGCCCTACCTGGCCCTGGCCCTCTCCCTCTGCCTCTCCCTCACGTGAGAATGTCCAGGCTCCTCCTGTGCGGCATCCAGGACTACATCTGGACCCTCACACCATCCTCCGCACTCTCCCCTGCTGTTCCATGGCCACGCCTCCTCCACACTGCTCCTCCACACCTTTCTGCTGTGGTGTTCTTGTCTTAGAACGGCTGATCACGGACTGCCTCCTCTCATTAAATCCTGGGTGTTGGTACTGTGTCTCAGCAATGGGGACGGGACTGATACGGGGGAAATCCATTTGTTGCTCAGCAACAGATAACAGGAAGAGATCTTTTACCATAGACAAAAGAGGGCAGAGTTAGAGGTCCGGCACTCCAGGAGTGGTTTCCAACACTGTAGGACTGTGTTCCTAGCTCCCGCACTGCCTCTCCTGCTATTGGGAGTTCTTCTATTCCAAGTCCAGAAGCAGACAGGGATGGACATATTCAGTGTCTCTGAGAAGCACAAAGCCTGTGCAGGCAAGGAGTTGTGCAAAGCACACAGGGTAGTGACAGTGACCAAAGACACTAAGCATGATGACACATAGCCCAAGGACTGAGGATGGTGTGAGGATGCTGCGCTGAGGTTCTGGATGGGCACTGCAGGGCCTAGCATTTGTTGCTCAAGAAAGTGCTGACAGTCACCTTCATGGGGACAGTGTCACCAGTAGTCCCTATGGCTGCACAGAACTACAGTGAGCAGAAGGGTCAAGGAAGGGGAGGGGGAGGAACTCCTCACCCCCCCACCACATGGTCCATCTGCCCCTTGGTTGCAGGCCTTGCCAGGACCCACTATTTACAGAAAAGTGGATTAGATAAATTACATATTATAATCAACAGAGTTTTATCACCTACACCGGGAACGCCATAAAAGGAGTAGCTGAACAGTTAGGACCCACCAGTCAGAAGGCCTGGGATAACAGACCAGCATTAGACACAGTGTTGGCTCAAAAGGGCAGTGTGTATGTGACGATAGAAGTCCAATTTTTCATGTTCATCCGCCACAACACAGCCCCAGTGGGGCCATTACCGACGCCTTACAGGGACTGAGCGCTCTAGCAAGTGAGTTAGCAGAAAACTCAGGGATTAACGATCCTCTCACTAACGTCCTAGAATAATGGTTTGGCAAAAAAAAAGAAGCATCAAATCCATCATTAACTCCTTGATATCAGTAGTCAGGGTTCTCATTCTCCTAGGTTGCTGCGTCACTCCCTGTCCCAGAGGGCACACCCCAAGACTTATAGAGGCTGCTCTCACCAAATAGTTTCCCCCACTCTATTCAGCTGACACGCTTCTGAAGGAGAAACAAAGTGAGCATTTGAACAAAAGAATGAAGATATTTAGAGGGGAGGAAACTGTGGAAAATGGTAGGTTCTCTTTTCTTCAAACAGGAGTGACTCCATCTTGGATAGCACTTCCTGAACACACTAAGTTACAGAAAATGCCCGCTTAGTTCCAATCTCGGGAACACAGCTACAAACCAAAGACGGTTTGTCACAGGTCAAGGATTTTCCAGTCTCCACATCCCTCTCTGTGCTCTCTCATCTCCTCACCAACCCCTCAGGTTCCCCTGTGCTGTCTGAGTTAGCTAATTGCGATCAACAGTGAATCTCCAAACCAGCCAATGGAAAAGAAACAGCTGCTCTTCCCGGGCTAGGGATAAAAGGGGGCAACCCTCCTTTGTCCTGAGTGCCTGCTACCTCATTGCTGGGGTGTGCTTGCGCACTTCTGCAAAAGTAAAAGTCTTGGGCTGGGAATATAGCTCAGTGGCATAAGTACCTGCCTAGCAAGTGTAAAGTCCTGAGTTCGATTCCCAGTATCAAAAAAAAAAAAAAAAAATTTAAATGTAAAAAGTCTTGTGGAGATGTCTTGATGTATAAGTACTTTATTACCTGTAATGACAATTTGAGTCTAGGGGCTTTTTGGCATCAGCAAATAAGGCCACGTTCTAGATGCTGAGGGTCAGAACTCCAAAGTCCTCTCTGGGGACACTGTCGCTGCTTCCTGTGGCGGAGGCCCAGTCCTTGTATACAGATAGCAGACAGTGTGGTCTCTGTGGGGTGAGGGACAGTTCCGGGAGAAGGGGGTGCAGGGGATGGAGCCCAGCAGCACGTGTGGTCACTGCCTCAATGTCCTTGTTGAGAAAGTGGGAGCTGTTAAGTGTCTGCCCAGGGAGAGCTGAGGGTTAAAACAGTTCGTGGTTTCACAATGGGAGGCGAGCATGCGCAGTGCTGCCTGGCTGTGTGGGGGTGTGTGTGGCCGGGTTCCTCCTCGGTCGCAGATGGGCCTCCACACAGCCTTCCTGACCGACTCTGAGTAAACCTGGAAGTTTATTCCTGCTAAAATCGAGGCGGAGAGCTTCAAAGCCATCCAATCGGGTCCTCCACAACCATTGCACGGTTGCAGCAACTGAGGCCCAGCAAGGAACTTACTCACATATTAAATGGGAGATAATATGGTGGTGCTTAAGAGAAAGGTTTTGGAATCAGACAGCCTAGGCTTGTGTCTGAGCTGAGTAACCCTGGGTCAGCAACCCTGCCTGTGCAGGACTCATTTTCCTTGTCAATAAAATGAGTTGCTGGGTGTGGTGGCACATGCCTGTAATCCTAGCACTTGGGAGGCTGAGGCAGGACAATAGCCAAGAATTTGAGGCTAGTCTGGGCTACATAGTGGGTTCAAAACCAGCCTGAACTACATAGGGAAACCCTGTCTCAACAACAAACAAACAAACAAACAAATAAAAATGAAATGGTCATCAGTGTAGCTATAGCTGGATGTCAGATGAAGCCTGCAAAACACTCAATAACGGTAGCTTCTGTGACATATCAAAACCATCATGAAATATGGGCACATGTGGCCATTCTGGAGGGAGGGAACAATGCTAGCCCAGGCCAAGGCCACACAGGCAGGCAGCAGGGAGTTTTCAGCCCCAGCCTCCCGGCCCATGTCCTGCGGGCCCATCTGTTTTTCCCATTTGCGGAGGCCCCTTCTGGCCCAGGCTGTGGTCCACCAGGAAATCGATCCCCAGTACTAATGTCCACGTCCCCAGCCTAATTATGTCGCTGCTGGTGCTGCTGCCAGGGCCTAGATCATCAGAGCTGTGTGTCACAGCCGTGCCTGGCCGAGAGGTACATTCATTATGGAGGCAGCTTTGCTGGGACTTCCAGATCGACGGAGGCTGAGGAGCGGAGCAGACGCAAGCTCCATCCCCAGGGTGCCGGGGCCAGCGGCCAGCATCCATTAGGGCTTCCTGTGTATGGAGCCCAGCGGCCTCTGCTGTAGCTCACAGCGGCACTTCGGTCACTGTCCTGTCCCTGCTGCCCAGAGCAGGGGGAGCTGGGCAGCCTCACTCAGCTGCATGGGGCCAGGGGCTCCCGGGTGAGGGTTAGCCCCTGCCTGAGTGGCCTCCCGGTGACAGTGCTACCGTGGGTGACACTGAGCTGCCACCCAGCACCTATGGACAGGGCACAGTGCCATCCTGGAAACGGACCCACTGGGCTTTGGGATGAAGATGCTGCCCAAGACCACCCAGCTCAAGGAAGCAGCTGTTTCATTTTTTGAAATGTGGGCTTACCTAACTCCAAAGTCTGGGTTTGCCTAACTCCAAGCTTGGGCTCCTTCTCTCTCTCTCTCTCTCTCTCTCTCTCTCTCTCTCTCTCTCTCTCTC
>NW_004955429.1:17468224-17504455 GCF_000276665.1 Chinchilla lanigera | reverse complement strand
TCTCTCTCTCTCTCTCTCTCTCTCTCTCTCAGCTGGGCATGGCACCCAGGGCCTGGCACATGCTGCACAGCATCAGCTCAACAACCCCCCCACCCCGAGGGCCCCACCTTGCTGTGGCTTCCTGGAGGTCGATGTCCTCTGCCCGCTAAGTTGCCACCAGGCTCCCTGCAGCCAGCAACAGCATTTCTCCCAGGGTTCGTCGGGAGGACGCTGACCACTTGAAACATGGTGACGGGTGCCTGAGAGCAGGGCTGATGTGGCCCCCGTGGCCAAGGGGGCTGGGAACCCATGTGTAAAGGAGTGTGCCAGAGATGAAATGTCCGTGGAATTAGACTCCATCCCACCCCACGCTTGATTAGAAATCTTAGGAAGGAATACTTACTGTACCTAAAGCCTTAAGAAGGTTATTTTAGTCATTTAACAAGTTGATACAACATTAAGCAGGTTTTACAAATTATGAAAGTAATATGTGTTCTTGTTAAAGCTTCACACAGCACAGGGGGCTGAGGCTCCATAATCACTTCCAGCTGCTCTCCCTCCCACTCCTCCTCCCAGAGCTGCAGGAAGAAAACTATACAGGAGGCTGAGGCAGGAGGATGGTTTGAACGCAGAGCTCAAGGGTCAGCCTGCACAGTGTACCAGGCCCTATCTCAAAAAAATTTTAAAAAGGAAGCAACCATGGCCCAAATGATTACTGGTCACATGCTTAAAGCAAATATTCCTTCGGGCATGGGGCCAGCACGGTGCCACGCATACAGTACTTCAGTCCACAGGGCCGAAGCCAGGGTGTCCCACCTGTTTCCGTGACCACTCCTCCAAAAATCCTCCTCCTTTTATATCTTGGGCATGGAAAGCACTCAGGAGGCTGGGGCGGGAGGATTGCCAAGAGTTCCAGGACTGTTGGGGCTACACAGCAAGACTCTATGTCAAAAAACAAACAAACAAAACAATCCTTTTATAGAGATGAGTAAAATGTGTTTAAATCAGGATTTTTTATTTATTTATTTATTTATTTTTGAGACAGGATCTTACCGTGTATTCCAGGCTGACCTTGAACTCAACCATGTAGCCCACGCTGGCCTGAAACTCTCACTGACCTTCCTGCCTCTGCCTCCCAAGTGCTGGGATTACAGGCGTGTGCGCTACCGTACCCAGTTTTAAATCAGGATTTCTCAAAGTTTGTCACACTCAGCCTGTGTCTGAGCTCTGGGCCCCGGGCAGAAATGCAGATTCTGGGCGCTCACAGGCGGTAGCCACAGGGCCCTGCAGAGCTCCCCATCCCCCACCCCTGGCGCCTGCCACCTCCCTTCCTCCCTCCCTCCTCCAGCTGTCAGCTGTCCCTGCCCCCTGCCTGTGGCAGCCCTGCACCTATTCTATCTTATTAGTCAAGTGGAACATTAATTACCGCAAGAATAATAGACAGAAAAAGTGAAACCCAAGGAAGAAAAGAAGTCCCTCCAAAGGGCCCTGAATGGCTGGGTGCCCCACTGTGTGACAGTGAGGAAGGCAGCACCCTGCCAGCGCTGCTCGGACAGGCAGCTCAGAAGTGCAGGCCTCAGGGTGCATGGCAGGTGGGGGCATCGCATGGGGATGCTGAACCCAGACAGCTGGGAGAGGCCAGGCCTCCAAGGGGCCGTGGGAAGAGAAGAGGAGAGGAAAGGAGAGAAGAAAAGAGGAAAGGAGAGGAGAGGAAAGGAGAGGAGAGGAGAGGAGAGGAAAGTCTGAATTACAATCTTCCATCCTCCTTAATCTCCTGCCTTCTTCCTCCTCACACTCCTATTCATGCCTCAAGGCCCCCAGGTCTGGAAACCAGTTAACCCTTGTTGTCCCAGGGGCTGCAGCCACGTGAGCTGCTCTGGGTCATATGGTTGCTCCAGGCCATCGTCCCCTCCCACTCCACTGCCCAGCCATTTGAAGGCTGGAACAGCTTTCTCCAAGCAGGGGCCTGGGAACAAGGCCTGTCCAGACAGAGAAGCATCCAGTCCTTGCTAAATCTGCCCCACCTTCCAGTGCAACCAGGGGCTGTGTGGGCCGTGTGGGCCACGGCTGGCATTCAAGGCTTTCTGTTTGTAATTTGTTTTATTACACAAGGCGGCACAGAATGACCACCCTCCTTGTGAGACACTGGGGCGCAGACAGGGCTCATCATTCTTTTTATATCCCTCCCCATGTCCGCCACACTCACTCCTCCAGCCCTCTGTCCCCGTCCCCCTGGCAAAAGATGACAGCTTTTATGACCTCAGTCTCCACCCCTCTCGGGGGCCCAGCTCACCCCAGACCCACTGGTGGCCCTGGGGGAGGGTGGGACGGGGAGCCAGGCAGGTACAGGCCCAACCCCTCCTCCCTGGTGGGCCATTGCACAGCCCTCGCAGCCCTGCTCCCCCATCCAGTTCGAGCTGCTGGTGGCCCCGCTCCTGCTCCGCGGTGACAGTTATCTAAATGAAACACCCTAATGGCACAGCCGGAGCGATTACACACCCGGCTGCTCTTGGCAGAGGCGCTAATTGCCTTGGCCATCCTGGGACTCGCGGGAAGCCCTGAGCGGTGCTGTGGGACCGCAGGCTGCAGAGCAGGGAGGCACAGCGGCTCAGCGGTGCTTCCGTGACGGGCTCAGCTGCGAGGGTGCCCTGCCTCCTTGCTGGCCAGGTGGTCCTTGGGGCCTTCCTGTGGCAGGTGACCACCACCGTGCAGGCTCCATGCCCCGCAAGGCTCCTCCAGACACAGGAAGACAGTGGCTCTGGTCTGATTCTGTTGGGTTGCTTGCTCTAGACTGTGCAGAAACCCAGGTGACCTGGAAAGGCCACATGATGGTGTTCCGGGCCACCGCCCGGGCTCAGGTCTCAGCCAACAGCCGGCACCACAGTCAGACGTGGGCTGAGGGATCCGCCGTCAGAGGCAGCAGCCCGTCCCCACCAACCTCTTCTACAGAGGGCTGGGTTGTGACCATTGGGTCCACTGACTTTGGGGGTGACTCTTCCACTGCAGTTGAAAGCTCACAGAAGGGCAGCCAAGGGATGGCGTCATGGGGGGCATCTGAAGCAGAAGGCAGTGAAATGTGCAAGATTAAACTCCACCTTGGGCAGAAAGGGGGTGGCAGCTGGCAGTGAAAGTCCAGCGTAGAAAGCCACACGGTTTGCACCTTGTTTAGTTTGAGATCAGAAGTCACAGCCTGTGTGCGGCCTTCAAGGGTACGGACCCCTGCCCCTGGGATGGTCGCAAGGGTGCTGGAGATCACTCACATGGCACCTGAGTGAACTCACCGCTTCCCACTGAACTCCAGGAGGGGGACCTGGCCATGTCCCGAGTGCCCCTCATCTCCACTCCAGGGCCATGCTGGTGCTTGGACACCCTGGAGACACACGTGTCACTGCGGCTGCTGGGAGGAGCCAGGAGCCTGATGACCGCTTGGGTGAGTGCTCTGTTGACACTCGGTCTCGTCCTGTCCCTGGCAGCTTGGCAGGGACCTAACACAGAAGGAGCAGGGCAGCCGGGAGTCAGCTTCCTGTGCCCTTTGACCCAGTTGGGCCAGGCCAAATCCTAGCCCTGCCTTGAGGGGTCTGAGGCTCAGGCCACTCGCTTACGGTCACTTAACCTAAACATCTCACAGCGTTAGGGCAGTGCCAGCCATGAGCTGGGGCCTCCTCATGCCTCTGTGGTGGTCACTATTTCAGGTCAGCAGGGAGCCCAGAGACGGGGAGCAAGAGAAAAGCTTCTTCCAGATGCTGCAGCTGGCAAGGGGCAGGGGGACACCCAGGGGCTTCTATACTTGGGGGCCCTCAAAACAGTGTTATAGTCAAGCTCCATCTTGCCCGGAGCTCACTGGAAGAAACCTTGGGGTTTCCATGAAGAGACAGGCAAATTCATTCATTCATTCATTCATTCGTTTCTCATTCATTTGGCGTCTCCTAGATCCCAGGCCCTGCTCCAGGTGAAGGGAAGGGCAGAAAACAAAGGAAACTCCTGTCCTCACAGGGCTGACAGTAAGGAGCCTGGGGAGGCAGCCTCACCGGCCAGGGACACAAGACCAGTAGCCTATCTGTGAGTGGCAGGGGTGGCTGTGGGGACAGGTTCCATGTGACAGCCAGGGTCAGACCAGGCAAGGCACAGAGCCAGGAAGGAGCCAGAGTGGGGGATGGGAGGGACCAGTAGGCAGGTGTAGGGATGGGATGGGAAGGACTGGATGTGATATCAGGAAGGGACCTGGTGGGCAGGGCTGGGGCAGGGCCACAGAGCTGGGGAGGCTGAGCCAGGGACAGAGCATGGAGTAGGAGCAGTGGGTTGTAGTCATGGCCAATTGTGGGCTTGACCTGCCTTCTGGGCTGGGATTCATCCTGTGCCTGTCCTGGGATAGACCCTGTAGGACCTCTAGGTGGTTCCACCCTGGGACAGACCCGCTGGGACCTTGGATGGCGCCTAGTCTAGTTTGGATCTAAAATATCCCCTCAGTTTTCCTGTTCAGAGGTGGGACTCTAGAAGGTGACTGGGTCATGGGACGCTGTCCTCATCCATCAGCTGTTCCATGGGTGAATCCATGGCTGGCCTGCCGTTGGGAGGTGGAGCCTGCTTGGAGGTGATCACTAGGGGTCCAACTTGAACAGCACGTTTTTGTCCCTAGCTCCTCCCTTCGCTCTCAGCTTCTTGGCTGCTGTGGGTGGTGAGCAGCTATCCTCCACCAGACCCTCAACCACGCCACATCTGCCTTGGAGCTGATCTACCATGTACTGAGCCCCCTGGACCCATGAGCACATTCAGCCTCTCCTCCTTTATGGTGTGGGTGTTGGCGCTTTCAGCCCAGTGCTGGGGAGGGGGATGCAGGCAGTGCCTGTTGGTCCTCCACAGGCGTCTAGATGCTGTCTGCCCAGGACAGCCCTCCAGGCCTCAAGACCACTTGACAGTGTGCCATGTGTGCTAACAGATTACCCATGCCTGCTTCCATTTAGGGAACCCTCAGACACTGGTGTCCCTGCCTGCACTTGATGGCCTTGTCCCCACAGCCTTCATAGCGCCCACACGTGGAGGTCGTGAGTCCCATTCTCAGCTCAGGTCAAACTCTTGCCCAAGGCCACCAGCTCACTTTAACCTTGCCTTGCCATCACTTCTGCAGGGTGGGAGGGTGGTGGCCATGTCCTGGTGACATTGTGACCTCATGCACATCCCTGTGTGTCTGTTGTGCTGCCTGTGATTGTGTGTCCTATGTGTCCCATGTGTCTTTCCTAGTCCTGTAATGATCTCTGTGTGACATTACAAGTGACATCTCCACCCCCTCCCTGCCATTCTGTCCCATGGGTGACCCCAGTGTGGGTCAGCCTGGCCAGCAGTGACAGTGTCATGCCTTTGTGAGGGGCACTGTTGTTCCCATCCTGGGCGTGTCAGTCTGCTCCTTCCCTGGATGTGAACAAGAGCTGACTCCAGCGACAGGCGGGGAGGGTGGAGGTGGCTGTGTGACACAACCAGGATTGATTAAATGTTCTGTATTTAGTTTCTTTTCATTTCCGCCCCGTGCTCATCCATCATAGGCGCCCGTCGTCCCCACACAGCCGCCACATCCGGCCACTCCCGACCCATCCCTGTGCGGTCCCCATCCGGCCTCTCCCATCACCATCCCTGTCCCCATCCCCAAGTGGGCGGTGCAGTCCTGCCCACCCACGGGCTGCGGCTCTCATGAGCCCAGATGATCTGTCATTGGAGCCTCATCGCTGTGGTCACCATCACAGCCTCTCAAGATGCACCCCATACCCGTCACTGCCCGCACTGGGGCAAGGAGGGCATGGGGGTGTCAAGGTCACACCCAGCCTCAGAGCCCCTGGGCCTTGTCTGACCACGTGGCCCCTGGGCCGCTGCTCCAGCCCTTGACCTGCGTGCCCAGGAGGGGCCTCCGTCTTCAGCTCCCACAGTGACTTTCCAGTCCTCATTCTCTGGACTCTGGTGGCGGCCACCTCCCCTGGCCCTCGCAGGCTTAGGGCTGCTGGCGGCTCCCTCTCCCTGCTCTTCTGCATGCGGGGCTTGAACCTAAGGCCTGGTGTGTGCTCAGTAAGTGCTCTTTGACTGAGCGCTCCCTAGATACATTTAGTTTTGGTTTTTTTGTTTTGTTTTGTTTTGGTTTTTCTCCGGTACTGGGAACCGAACTCACGACCTTGCGCTTGCCAGGCAGGCGCTTTGCCACTGAGCTAAATCCCCAGCCCCCCTACATACATTTATAACTAGGTCTTTTATTAAATGATCCTGTGGTCTCCAATCTGAGGATGCTGTCTTCTTCCCAGCAAGATTCTGACCAACAGTACCCTCTTTCTTCAAACCAGAGCAGGTACACTGTCATTTAAAGTAAGATAAATTGGGGTTGGGGATATAGCTCAGTGGCATAAGCGCCTGCCTGGCAAGCACAAGGTCTTGGGTTTGATCCCCGGTACTGCTAAATAAATAAATAAATAAATAAATAAATAAATAAACAAATAAATAAAAATTATCCAGGAGCAGTGATGTTCACCTCTAATGCCAGCTATTCTGGAAGCAGAGGCAGGAGGGTTGGAAGACTGAGGGTAGCCTGAACAACTTAGCAAAGGCTTGTCCCAAAATTTAAAAGGGGCTGGGGGCTGCGGCATTGGACTACGCTCCCTGGGTCAATCCCCAGTGCCACAAAAGAAATAACCAAAAACCCAAGCATCGTTTCCTGATGATAAATTATAAGGCTAGAGGCAACACTGTTTGCCTAAAGCAGCAGGGCCCAGAGAGGAGCCGAGGCCCACGCCCCACCCTCCTGGGAAGCCTGTGCCGTGTCCACACAGCTCTCCTGCATCTGGGACTCACACCAGTAATATTTGCTGAGGCCAGTTGGCCACCCCAGAGAGCACCCTGCCTCAGCCTCCAAGTGGCCAGACCCGAGATTCTGGAGCAGATGGTGGGGCCCACCTGCAATGAAGCCCTCCCTGTGATCTGTCCCCCATGTGTCCCCATGCCCCAGATCTGTGTCCACAGCTGACTCTGCCCAGGAAGGACAGTGAGGCCGGTTGGGCTGCGGGGAGGGCGTTGGCCTTGGCCTGGCCACCTAACCTGCTCCAGGGCTCCCACGGGGCACACACTGTCCTCCAGCTGTCCCTGCTGTTCCCTCTCACCCCCCAGCCACCCATGGATCCCTGTAACATACTCTTTAACTCTTTCAGGAAGACCTAGAAGGGGAACAGCTGGGCCAAGTGGAATTTCTGTTTTAGCTTTTGAGAAACCTCTGCTATGCTTTCCTGAGTGGTCGTGGCAGTTTACACTCCCACTAACCATTAGGAAGGAGGACGGGGTCCCTGTCCCCTCCTGCCCTGATCTGCTCCCCTGTCCTTCACTCAGCCACTCCACCTGTGTCCTTGAATGGCCTCTGCCCTCCCTCTGCACTCCTGTGGAAGGCACCAGGCAAATGACCGTCTTTCTGAACATCCAAGGCAGACGCTGTCCGCAGGGTGAGGCTGAATGTCCTGGCCTTGCCTTGGCCTTGATTTGACCTCCTGAGACCAGGAGGCTTTGGGCAAGGTACCTAGCCTCCCGAGTCTCTGCCTCTTCATCTGTCAAATGAGAATAACCTGCATGGCTCGGGGCTGAGTTCCCCAAAGGTTGCATGTTCAAGGCGTGGTCCCAGCCTCTGGTGCCATTGGGAGGTGGGGCAACCTGGGGACAGGGCTGGTGGGAGGAAGTGAGGTCATGGGGCTGTGGCCTGGCAGGCTTGGTCCCTGTGCCTTCCTGTCTCTCCTTTGCTTGAGGGGACCCTCAGGCTAGCAGCCTCCAGCATGAGGCCCCTCCCCTGAAGGCTGGGTCACTTAGGCCCAAAGCAATGGGGGATGACCAGGAACAAAACCTCTGAACCTTGCCTCATATGAGTTGGTCTTTTGTCACCATGCTGGAAACTGTGATATGGACCTCATTTAGTTTTTATGGGCATCACTGAAAATGCTGTAGAAGTAGCCATAGTGCTGACTGAAGCATTCCATCATCAGTATTTAAGTGCTGTTAATTAACATCATCTTACAAAAGCAGAAACTGCACCAAGAGAGATTGCCCAGCCCTGAGGAAACTTCACCACTTTGGCCCTGTGTTGGTTCAATTGTTGGTCATTCATCTGCAAGTGGCAGAAAAAGCAGATCGAAAGTTGGGACTGGTAGTGCATACCTGTAATACCAGTAATCAGGAGGCTGAGAGAAGAGGGTCGCTATAATTCCAGGCCAGCAGGTGAGGTACACAGTGAGTTCAAGTGCAGCCTAGATTACATAGGGAGACCTTGTCTCAAAAAAAAAGAAAAAATAAATAAAAAGCAGCTTAAACTGACTTAACTGCAGCAGAATGGAATTTATCAGCTACTCTTCCTACACAAAAGTCCAGTGCTGGGGTCACACAGTGTCATAGAATACCACAGCCTGGATTCTGGGGAACTCCCTGGTGGTGTTGCTGGCAGTAGGACCATCTCCTGAGGTGACACTGTCCCCCCGCCCCAGCACAGACACAGAGGGTCCACCCAGATGTGCATGACTTCTCATGGGCAGTGTGAGGACACCCAGGCCCAGGAGGACATCTGCATCTCCCCAGGCCACATGAAGGTCTCTGTCACCCTCTGCGGTCATCAACCGGAGTCACCAGTATTTCCACACCATCCCAGGAGCAGGCTGCAAATACCACATATCCAGGAATGTTATGGCTTGTGTCCAGATGCCCCCCAAACCCTATGGGGTCATAGGTAGCAGCTTTTTCAGAGGTAGCTGGATCTAGAGTTGTGGTGCTGGAACTGATTCATGGTGCAAAGCCAGGATCAAGGGCATTAGGATTAAGGTTGTGAGTGCTACCCGCTCTAAGCGTGGGCATCCTGGATAAGATATAAGGAGTAGAAAGAGCTGTGATTGTTCCTCGTTGCTTTTGCTACCCCCTGCCTGCCATGGACTGTTTATTCTCTGCCATGCCACCCTGCCTTGAAGCCAACTGACTATAGACTGAAACCACCATAAACTGTGAGCTAAATAAACCTTTCTTCCTTTAACTTTGGGTGTTTGGTATTTTGTCTCAGCAATGAGAAAAGTAACTAAGACAGGGAATGAGCTGGTCATGGGACACAGGCTCCTGCCTGTCCTCATAGCAAGACAGACACACCCTGGACCAGGTGCCTGGGTGCTAGCTTCCGTTTGTCCCCTGTCAGAACAAGGTGGGGCTTTTTATCTCTGGTGCTGATGGATGACGAAGTGTCTGGTCCCACGGCGGCGTCAGCAGCGTCAGCTCCCTGGCCCACCCGGCGCCTTTCCACAGCCCTCTGGGCACGTCACAGAAGCTGGAGGCTCCCTCTTCTCCTTCCTGTTCATCCTCGTCCTCCCCTCCCTTCTCCCCGTCACACCTCTCCCCCTATGCACACTGGGGTGAAGGGGGCCCAGAGGCCCCTTCCCGCACAAGCATCCAGGGAAACTCATCTGCCAGCAAGGAGTTCAGTGACAGGAAAACCAACCCCTGTCCACGGCCGCCCCAACACATTCACCATCCTCCTCTGTATCTGCTTCTCAGGGGACAGAGCAGGAGGAGCACGGGGACAGCACAGATGGGAGTTGAAGCCAGTCCCTCTGCTTCCAGCCTCTGTCTCTCTCTCAGAGCCTCCGTTTGCCTGCACAGGCAGAGTAACTCCTGCGTATTTGGGGCACTCAGGCACCATCCCGCCCTGCCGGCTGTCACCTGCTGTCCTCTCTGTCCATGTGAGCCTGCCTCTCCATGCCACCAGGTGCCGAGTCCTGTGGGATGCACAAAGATGACTTCGTGGGGGCCCCAGTTAGGGACATGTATGAGTGCTGCAGACTCACAGGCAGGGGCAGGGAGGGCACCTGTGCATGCGTGGGCATGTGCGCGCACACACACACACACACACACACACACACACACACACACACACACACACAAATACAAACACGAGACACCCGCAAAGGTGGACCATAGGGGCGCAGACCCACACATACCTATACACACACAGGTACAGGTGGTTGCCTGTGTGACAGCTGCCTGGAGGTCGCCAGGTCTCTGTGCACTGGGCCATGGGCAGCTTCAGCTGGCAGAGAGTGTCCCTTGGATAGAAGTGACCTGCCAGGAGAGGTGATGCACACCTACAATCTCAGCACACAGGAGGCTGAGGCAAGGAAGATCACTACCAGTCTGGACTACATAGTGAGAGCCCATCTCAAAACGAAAAAACAAGAAGCGACCTGCCATGCTGCGGGGCACTGAGACCTCAGATCCGGCCAGTCTTGGCGGGGTCTGCGCTGTGAGCGTGAGCCCTGGCTCGGGCTCTGGGCCAGGCTGGCTGAGCTGCCTGTGTGCAGGGAGCAGCCATCCCCACACTGCATTGTTCTGGGAGCTGAGGCTCAGGAGAGAACAGGAAGCGGGTCCTGGAGGAGTGTGCCCCTCTTGTCCACTCACCTGTCCCTCCAGGCTGGTGACTGCCCCTCCACCTCCAGGGAGCCCTCTGATTGATCTGCCCTCTGCCCTTTCCTCCACATGGCATCTCTTCCCAGTTAAAGTCTCCTGCTGATTGCAGGACCCCTGAGAATGAAGCCATCTGGAGTGGAGAAGGGTTTACAAATGGAAAAAAAGAACAGATGCCTGAGCCGGCCTCCTGGATGCAGCCACACCAGAAGCTGACCTGAGTCTTTCCTTTCTGGTTACCCAGACCAGCGCCTCACATGCTCATGTGGCTCCAGCCACCCAGGTCCCATGTGCATCCTTAGAGCTGGTAAGGGGCCATTTTAGAGGCAGAGGTCCTCCCTTCTCACAAGAGGGGAGAGGATTGGTGAGGACCCAGGCCACAGAGTGAGAGCAGACACAGCTGAGCCCAGGGAGGAAGCAGGATGAGGGCCTGAGCAGAGAAACTGAGGCAGGGGACTTTCCCCAGGGAGCATGTGTCCACCCGCAAGCACCAAGCAGGGACAGGGCATTGAAGGGGTAAATCAGACCTGATCCTGCTCTTCCTGAAAACCTTCTGTGTTTCTGCTGCCATGAGGACAAAACCCAACTCCTCGCTGCTCTCCAGAGAGCCCTTCAGACCCTGCTCCTCCAATGTCTAGGTCTCCTCTGCCCACCGAGTGAGTTCCCACCCAGGGCCCTGCCCCATGGTGGTGTGGCACTGGGGACACTTGTTGAGTGCAGTTGGGAAGCCAGGACCCGAGGATCCATGCAGAGCATTAGCCATGGGGCCACGTGCTCCAGGGCCACAGCAGGGTCTGGGTCAGGGAGAAGGACTGACACTTAATAGACCCGTCTTCCAGAACTGCTGAGGTGCTTGCTAATGACCCTGGGGGAGACCTTTATTGTTGGGTCAATAAAGGAGAGAATTTAGCATACAACAGGTACCATTTTTTGCACCACATGGAGCAAAAAATGCCACCACATGGTTGGTAAACCTACACATGTGATAAGAGTGCATAGAACAACACACACGCACACACACAATCCTGTAAAACCAAGGAGATCTGTGCAAGGTCAGTGGGCTCACCAATATCCTTGTTGGAGTATTGTTCTAGAGCAGGGGTGGCGAACCTCTTAGAGCTTTCACTGATACAAACAGCCTGCTGCAGCCTGTGTGCCATAGGTTTGCCTCCACTGCTCTAGAGTTTTACAAGATATACCATTAAGAAGAGCTGAAGATATTTATGATCTTTCATCTTCTTCTTTCCTTCCCTCCCTCCCTCCCTCCCTCTTTCCTTCCCTCCCTTTGTCTTTTGCTCCCTCCCTCCCTTCCTTTTTTTTCTTTCTTCCTACCTCCCTCTTGTCTGTCTGTTTTTTTTTTTTTTTTTTTGAGACAGGTGATATGATCGGGTAGAGACCCACACAGAACCAGACCACACCTTCTGACACGAGAGGAGTCTTTATTGCGGGGAGCAACACAGCAGGCTGCCCAGGGTACTAGGACAGCCCCGAGCTGAGCAAAGCATGGGTTTTTAAAGCTAACTTTCAGGGAGGTGTCTGTGGTCCAGAACATTTTCTGGGAGGGGTTGTTGGTGGGTCAGAACAGCCTGAGCAGGGGATGCTGTTCATCAGAGTTGAACGTCTGGTTCTGCCAAGGCGGATGAGGGCAGGGTTGGCTTTTGTCGAGGGGAACTGGAGGGGAACAGGTGAAGAGGAAGGGGTTTTTATTAACTCCTTAATAAAAGAGCTTAAATCCCCCGTGAGGGAGGGGGGCTGCCTTGTGACTAATCAACAGGATCTCTCTGTGCAGTCCAGGCTGGTCTTGAACTCACTATATAACCCAGGCTGGCCTCAAACTCATGGTGATCCTCCAGCCTCAGCCTCCCAAGTGCTGGGATGACAAGTGTGCCCACCATGTCTGGAAATCTCTGTAATACTTCCTGTGGCAGCATGGGAGTCTGTGATGATCTCAAAATAAAAAGTTTAATTAAAAAAGAAACTACCATACGCAAAATGGAACAGTAAGGTAGGGGGCCAGTTTGGGTCCTTGTGGGGCTCAGGGTTGATTGACTCTCCCGTACCCTCAGGCCACGCCTGGATTTGGAGCAGGAGAGAGACAAACAGGGATCTGAGGAGGCGGGGTCAGGGAAATCAGCACAGCTCCCGGAAGCTGGAGAAGCTGGAGAGGGGCACCGTGCCCACACTCACCACTACATCACGCGTTCCTCATTTCCCAAGCGCAGCTCTGCTCATCTGATAAGCGACGGCAGCCTCAGATCAAGCACATTTCTATTATCAGAGGGAAAGCAAACTAGACAGATGCCTGCAGCCGCACCAGTGGGCTGGGACTGGGGCAGGGCTCAGGGGTGCCTTTCGTTCACCCAGCAGCAAGAGGCCCTGGGTTTGGCTCTCGGGTTCCCAGCGCCACTTGGGAGGCAGGGTCTCAAGCGGCTGCCCCTCTGTGCTGTGTTAGAGTGTAGCCCGGATCATTATTCGGTGTGTGGCGAGGCCCAAAAGAGGCTCGAGGGTGGCTGGGGGCAGCAGGCAAAGGGCACGGAGCAGGGCCTCCATTTAGTATGGTTTCCACAGGAAGGGATGGGCAGGCCCCTCACATTGGCCTGTTGGGGTCATTTCAGCAGGCTGGGGCATGAGGACTGTCGGTCCCTGGCTCTGAGGGAATGAATGCGGGGCCCTGGCGACTGTGGCAGGACAGTGACAGCTCCGGGAAGGAGCCCAGGGTGAATCTGGAAGATGGTTCGTTTGCATGTGAAAGGGGTTTACCCTCCAGGAATTGGCTGATCTGGAAGGAGCTGTTCCGCCAAGGTCACCAAAGACGCAGGGGTCTGCGCTGATCTCAGGGTCCCCAACCCTCCCCACCGCCTCGGCAAGCTCCTTTCATCCACATGCATATCCCTTGCTCTGAGACTGAGATGAGATTGCTGTTGTCTCGGTTTTAGGGTTCGTTTCTCGATCGGCAATGCCCACTGCAGAGAGAAAAAACTCAAAGAGCAGGATGGGCTGACAGCGAGAAGCCAGCCCCCTCCCTCCTCTCTGCCCCTGCTTCCCTGTCCCCAAGTCCCTCCCTACACAGAAGCCAAGTCCACTGTCGCAGCCCACGCGTGTGGCTGGTGACACAGTGTTCTCACGCAGCAGTCCCCACCCGGGCTGGCTCCCCCAGGGCACAGGAAGCGGGTACCACGGCTCTGGATGGCCAGCTCCGGGCCACGGTGCCTCCTGCTCTGAGTCAGGTGTGCTGAGTGCCCCTGAGCGTGCCTCGGAAAGGGCAGCTGCGGGAGAGTCTGCGGGGTGGAACTGTCTTGTGGATGGCACACGTGGGCACACTTCAGACGGCGCCCCAGGCCAGTCGCGCTACGCACCTCCCCTCCTGTGGGATGAAGTCTGTCTGACTTCCTGCCTGGCAAGGGTGGTGACTCCCCAGGACCTGCGTCTGGTTGAGGGGGTCACCCATCCACCCTGGGAGTAGGGTGCGCAGCAGGCCGCTTCTCCAAGCCATGGCTTCTTCCCTGGAAACCCAGAGAGGACTGTGCAGCTGGAGCCACTGCCTCCCAGCCCTGGCCGGTCTGCGACGCAGAGTCAGAGCCTGCTCACCTCGTGAACGGGGTGGGCGGGGGTGTGCCAGGAAAGCCGGGCATAATGGAAGGAACAATCATCAAATGCAGACAGCCAGCCTGGAGGGCACACACGTGTGTGTGTGTGTGTGTGTATGTGTGTGTGTGTGTGTGTGTGTTTGAGAGAGACAAGCCTCACCTCCACTGGGACTGCAGCAGCCATGCACAGCAGACGGGACCGTGGTGCTTGATACCCCTCTGGGAAGCTTCTGGAAGCCTCTCGCAGCCCTGGTAGCTCTAGCTTCCACCCTGGCACCTCACACCCGCACACTGTCCCGGCTGGCTGGCGTTACCCTGTGGGGACACCCAACACCTCAGCCCGGCACCCCAACTCCCGAGCTCCTGAATCTGTGCCCAGCTCAAGGCGTCTGCATCTCCAACCCATGGACACATAGGACTGAGCCTCTGCTGGCCACGTCAGACCTGTGGCCTCCCCACCCTGGTGAGACGGCCAGGCCCTGGGGATGGGCGGGGGACACGCTCCTGACATTGCACCTGTCCCCTCACTGGCCCCACTCCTCCTCTGCTGGGGGCGGGGCTCCAGCAAACTCCGTCCCTTCCCCCAGGACCGGTGGCACTGGGGGCACTGGGGAAGGGTGCCGAGTGACCGGTGTGGCTGCTGTCCTCACCAGCGGGGAACCTGCCTCTTTCTCAGCAGAAGTCGTAAACCCACTCTCCCCTAAGTTCTGGTCTTAAAATGCCATGTTTTCAGACATTTTCAAGCACTTCAGGAATCAAGCAAAACCGGCCAAGACCTGGACGTATCTGAAGGCCACTGGATTCTGACAATGGTCCTCTCCGCCCATCGAACAGATGAGAAGAAGCGAGGTGGGGAGGTGGGGAGGGGAGGCCTGGGGAAGTAGCGCAGACAAGATCAGACTCCCTGCCTCCCCCTAAGTCTTTCAGGTCCTTTCCTCAGCATCTGTTCCTTTGTCTCCTCCCAGTCCCTCCCTTCCTCTCTCCGCCCACCGATAGTCCCCAGGACTGCGGACCCCCGCCCCTCCCAGCCCCTCCCCGCCCCATGCGCATATAAGAGGGACAGCGCTGGCAGCAGACAACTCGCCCGACCAGGACAGCACCCGGACTGGACCCTCCACCCTCCAGCCTTGGCCCCGGATCCTCTGCAGGTGGGACCCCCGACCCTCAGCCCACAGGACCCTGGCTCCTGGCCCCTGACTCGAGGTGACAGCTGCAGGGGACCTGGACCCAACCAGCGGGGGTGCCAGAGCCCAGTGTTAACAGGGGATCCTTGCCCTGGGGTCCTCACCCTGGGCTTAGGGTTCAGTGGCTCTAATGCTAGCCCAGCACTGCACATAGAATGCAGCTCCAAACCTGGGTCTCCAGTTGACAGAGACACAGCGGTGCCCATGTGAGCGATGCCTGGCACCTGGTCCTTGGGGAGGGACCATCGGAACAGGAGGCTTGGGGGGGGGCCGGCATTGGACAGCAGCCTGGAGCCTGGGGATAGCTGATCAGCATGTCCAGGGTGGGAGCAGCAGGGATGGTCCCTGGGCATCAGGACAGGTGACAAGGACAGGGGACAGGGGACAGGAGGTGCAGAGGGTCCTGCTCAGGAGGGGAGCAGTGTGAGAACAAGGAGCTGGAGGGAGCAGGGAGCAGTGTGCTCAGCCCTCCTGTCCCTATTCCCAGACGCCGTGATGCATGGCCCTTGGTGGCCCCTTTCCCTGATCCTGATCCTGACCAGTGTCCCGAGGGGCCATGCCCAGCAAGAAGCAGCGATGGAGGCTGAGGGTCCTGGCCTAGACCTCCTGCGGCAGGCAGAGCGCCTACTCCTCCTCCGGGAAGACCTCCAGGGGCTGCCAGGGGCGCCCATCGAGCATGGTGAGCAGGGAGCTCCCGCTGTCCCTGTCCCCTCCCCGCAGGGCCAGCTTCCTCCTCTGTTTCAGAATGGACCATCAGCGGGGGTCTCTGGGGACCCCCCTCACCTGTGTGTGACAGCTACAAATATTGTTCCCTAGGCACCTAAATGCCAGTCATGCTGTTGCAGTTTGCTGGCAGCCTCCTGGGTGCCGGCTGCACCACTTTACACCCAAAGAAACAGGGGCTGAGGGAGGTTGCATGCTCGCCCGAAGGTCACACAGGGTGGGAGGGTGGAACAGGGCTTGGACCCTCTGTGTGTCCCTGGGGGGTCGCTCAGGCACGTCTCTAAGGGCTGCTCTCCACCCCCAGAGTCCCAGCTCTCGCAGCCCGACTGGCTTTCGAAGCGCCAGCACCCAGGTAAAAGGGAGGAGGACACTGAGGAGAGGCCTCAAGAAGAGGAGGAGGAAGTGGGTACCGTGGGGCTCCACAAGCGGCAGCACCCTGGCCGGCGCTCACCCTGGCTGGAGTACCCGGTCACCAAGAGGCAGCACCCAGGCCGAAGGCTGGTAGATCCCCTCAGCCAGAGGAGCTGGGAAGAGGACGTGGAGGAGGACAGAGAGGGGGCACCGCTGCCCGAGAAGCGCCAACACCCCGGCAAGAGGGCCCCAGGAGGGCTGTGTGGGCCCTGGGGTGCCTGTGGCCAAGCCAGCCTCCTGCTGGGGCTCCTGGATGACCTGAGTCGGGGCCAGGGGGCCCAGGAGAAGCGGCAGCACCCAGGGCGGCGAGCATCCTGGGCTAGGGAGCCCCTGGAAGCGTGAGCCTCGCTTCCTGTGTATAGAGTTGGGGTCCAGGACACCTGAGCCCTGTGTGCCCCAGCTCTTCTCAGCCCCCAGCCCCTCCTTAGACCCCACCGCACACCTGAGCCCTTCCTTCAGGGACGCAACAGCCAGCCAAGAAGGGAAACCCACACTGCCCATACCTGAGCCCCTTTCTTCCACGTCGTCTAAGGAGCCCCATAGAGAGCAGGCGCCAGGATGTCCATGCCCAGCTCCTGTCCCCTGCTGCATGCGGCCAGACTCTCAGCGTGCGCCCTGCCCCAGCCCCAGTTCTGGCTTCCCGGGCTCCTCCTGTGGGTGGGCAGAGCCTCTCCGTGCTGCAATCTCTGGGGATATTGGTCTGGGAAACTCCAGCGCTGCTGGTGGCTGTGAGCACAGATGAGTTTGGGAACAGACATCACCCTAGAAGACCTGGCTCCTGTGTAACCCTCTAGGCACCCTGCCCTGTCCACAAGAGTCACCCCTAATGACAATAAAGTGCCCACTGGACCGTCTCGAGCCGTGTGGTTGCATTTCTGGGCAGGCCTCCTGGGGGACTGAAATGGTGGGGATAGAGCTCCCTGCTCTGCTGCAGGGGAAACAGGACCTTAGCAGGTGAGAGTCCATGCTCATCAGACATGTGAGGGAAGAGAGAGGAGGATGTGGAGACACCAAGGTCTTGAGAAACTGTGCCCATGAGAAGGTCCCACGCAGCCTGAGGCGGAGGGGACATTCAGGGTCCCACCCCATATCTGCTGATTTGGGAGGGGCAGAGGAGGATGGCTGTAATCCTCATTGCTCAGTGGCTATCCTTGACAGCCTATGGTACCCAGAAGCCTGTTATCAGACAGGCATGACACCAGCAAAGGACCCATCTGCCATCAGGAACCTCAAGCCAGGGGCTTCTGGGACCAGTCAGGGGCAGCTGGGTGCAGAACAGGAGGGAGCAGAGGGGTCTGAGGCAAACAGAAACGTTCACCTGAAGACACCTAGATCCTGAACCTTTAAGAAACCTGTGCAGTCAAACATTAGCAGCAATAAATACACATCACGATGTGCGCCAAGGACGCACCACCCTGTCCCACCCCGACCCATCTGTGGTGGGTGTGTTTCCTCTTCAGCTACTTAGTGTCTCCCCTCTTCCCCGTGAGCCACCACTCCAGCGTACCATTGCGGAAAGGTCCCATTGGCTTCTGTCCTGGAAAATGGCCAAGCCAGGTGGAAGTCAGTCTCCTCTTCTGTGATCCCTGCGTGCCTGTGGCTGTATGAGCCCTAATGAGATGGAACGGTCCACGGGCAGCTCCTAGCGCAGACTCAGCCCTAAAAACCAACCTTTAAAGACTCACCTGTTCCTTCCCTGCCTCACTCCCCAATGATAAAAATGAACAAAAACAAAACAATACAAAAGAGAAAGCTGCTGGAGCATTACTGTAAATCCACACCAGTAACTGAGGGTTTGGCCTCAGTCCCCCTGCTGCCCCTCAAATGTCCCCTCCTTCCTCCTGCATGTGCTTTTTGCTGGGCACAGGAGGGAGTGGGGACATGCTCCAGACATGGCCACAATCCCAGCCTCCCTTGCAGCTGGGCAGAGACATGTGACCAGTCCTGGCCAATGGGCTGTGACATGAATGCATTACCTCCAGCCAGCTGAGAAGTCCCTTGCCTCCTAGTTCCTATCATGGCAGCCCGGGAGGCGATGAGTTACGATACCAGGGCACATGATAGAAGGATTCTGAGCCCTGCATCACCAGATAAAAGTTAGTGCCTGCCACATCAGGCTTTTTTCATGTGCAAGAAAGAACTTGCATTAAGTCACAAAGACTTCAGGCTTTACTTATTTATTTTTTAATATTAATCAGATTTTATTGGTACATTTTATGTATTTATTTTTTTAGCTATTTAGATTACAAATATTTATTGTAAGCACATTTCATTTTCCAATATTAAAAACAAAACATGTGACTGGAAACATTTAGGGAATGGAAACAGTTAGACCTATTCCCATGCTGTTATCACATAATGTGTCATCAAAGGACAAGATAATTTGCAGCTTAAGCCGGGTGTGGTAGCACACGCCTGGTATCCCAGCACTTGGGAGGCTGAGGCAGGAGGATTGTTGAGAGTTCGAGACCAGCCTGGGCTACAAAGTGAGCTCAAGGCCAGTCCGAACTGCATAGCGAGACCCTGTCTCAAAAAGACAAAAAAAAAAAAAAATGTTAGGGGACTAGGGATTTAGCTCAGTGGCACAGCGCCTGCCTGCCAAGTTCGAGGTCATGAGTATGATTCCTGGTATCGGAAAAAAAACAAAACCAAAACAAAACAAACGAAAAACAAAACAACTAGGGAACCCTATACACTATTTAGATGGTGGGAAAGAAAATATACATAATGATCTCATTCATCATAGAGAAGCTGTATCTGTACATGATATAACTTGTTTCCCCTCCCCATTTAGGGATTATTTATTACCAAACTGGTGATTTATTATCACCAGTTCTGACAGACACAGATGCCCCCTCCCTGGAGGAGGTTGCTCTGAAACCTTTCTACCTTTTCCTTCTCACATGTGCCTGCCTTCATTTTCACCGCCCTGATCAGCATTTGGCATGCAGTAGGTGCTTGATAAACATTTGTTGCATAGACTTTGAAAGCTTCAGGTCACTTCCATTTCACTTCCCCAGTATGACTTCCTGGGGCTCCCTGAAGTAAAAAGGCTTCCCATCCAGTGGGGAGACAGACTTGCTATTACAAGGAAACCTGAATATGACAGGTGTTGATGGCAGGGAACAGACAGTGCTGGGTGACTCTGATGAGCCAGCCTGTTTCCTGGAGGAAGAAGCCTCCACGTGTCCAGAGGCAAATGAGAGGGAAGGTGTTAAAGGGACTGGGAAGGCAACACGTGCTCTTGAGGGGCTGGTATTCTGAGTCTGTGGTATTTGACACTCCCATCTTCCAACCTTGAGGGACTGAGCCCCGTGCCTGATCCAGTCTTTCCCCTTCCCATGCAGGGATTCTGATTCACAACTGATTGGTGTGCAATGGTGTGAGTTGGTGTGGATTGGTGTGGGATGGTGTGGATTGGTGTGGGATTGTGTGGATTGGCATGGAATGGTGTGGAAAGGTATGGAATGAAGGAAGGCTTCCTGAGGGGAGGTTTAATTTGAGTTGAGCTTTGAAAGGCAAGAAAAATAAAAATTTTCTGAGCCCCTTCTCTGGGGCCAGATTTTGAGCAAAACACTTACACACCCACTGCTCTGCAGAGTATGGATAACTTGTAAGTACATGTGAACAGATAAAGAGTCAGTCTAGAGAAAAGCAAACCAAGGGGAAAATGGTGGCCTTCCCAATTTCAGAGTCTGAGACAGGTGAGTTGCCTCTGTGCCTCCCTCCCCACTGCCCACACCCTAGTCACCACATCCTGGATGTTTACCTCTGACCCCTGTCTCAAGCCCACCTATTCCTTCCGGCTGTACCCCTGTCACCCTGACCCCAGCTATCATGGTCCCAGATGTCAAGGCCACAGTGACCTCCTCTCTTATCCCTGGATTCTGTCCCCTAAACCTGTTCACACATGGCCACAGGCATCTCCTCAAAATCAAATCCAGTGCCCACTCTGACTAAAGGTGCCCAGGATAAACCCAGACCCCTCTTGATGGCTGGATGGCCTGGCCAATGGCTTGTTTCCTGAATACACCTCATTGTCTTTGTTCATATCCCTCCCTCTGTCAGGAACCTTCCTTTTCTCCATCTTCCCTGCTTTACCTCTTAATGTCCCGGCTGGTTCTGTATAGTTCAGAAAGCAAAGACTATATTTCCCAGACTCCCTTGCAGCTAAGGTTTGTGGCTACACAGTGAGTTCCCTTCATGGGTAATCTCCAGGGGAATTTAGAAGTCTATGTGACTCTGCTAGTAATCAAAGTTGGACCACTGTTTGGTTTTTGTGCAGTAGCTTTCCATTGTATGAACTCCAATGTGAGGATATCTGGAGTCAGTTGTACTGACAGCTTTCTGGGTAGTTTCACAGTGTCTTTTCTTTCTTTTCTTTTCTTTTTTCTTTTTCTTTTCTTTCTTTTCCTTTCTTTTCTTTTCTTTTCTTTTCTCTTCTTTTCTTTTTTTTTACTGATGATTGAACCTAGGGCCTTAAAACTGAGCTATACTCTCAGCCCTTTAACAACATTTTTTTTTTAAATTTCGAGATAGTGTCTTGCTAAATTAGTAGGTTGCCCAAGATGGGCTTGAACTTTTGATCCTCCTGCCTCAGCTTCCCAGGGTGCTAGGGTGAAAGGTGTGCACCACCATGCCGTGTTTTTTATTAGTACATGTTTGCAATACTGTATATAGTAATTACAGTCATTGTATTAGCTGTGTTTTTTATTTTTAAGCAACTTTATTGGAATGCATGACACACACACACATATATATATATATACTTATATATTAGCAGCTTTACTGAGATGTAATGAGTATACTGTACAATTCACCCGTTTGAACAATTCAGTGACTTTTAGTATGTTCACTGAGTTGTATAACTACCACCACAATCTGAGCACATTTCACTCACCCTGAAAGCAGCTTTTTCCTTTTTAGCTATCACTCCCTCGATCGCCCATGTCTCCTCTAGCTCCTAATAACCACTCATCTGTTTTCTGCCTTTACGAATTGACATATTCTATATGATTCATAAAAATGGAATCATATACTATGTAGCCTTTCATATGTGGCTCCTTTTACTTAATTTCTTTTGACATGCTGGGACTCAAACCCAGGGCCTTATGTGTGCAAAGTAAGCACTTTACCCCTGAACCACATCTCAGCCCAGACTAATGTTTTTAAAGTCTGTATTTGTTATGGCTTGTGTCTAGATGTCCTCCCAAATCCTCTTGCAGTCATATGTGGGGTTTTTTCAGAGGTAGTTCTATCTACAGTGTGTGACACTAAAATTGATTCACAGTGCAATGCTAGGATCAAGGGCACCAGGTGTGAGTACTACCTGTCCTAAACAGCCTGCATGAGATATAAGAGACAGAAAGAGCTACATTCATCCCTTGCTTGCTTGCTTTTGCTACCTTCTGCCTGTAATGAACTGTTGCCCCTCTGCCATGCCACCCTACCTTGGAGGCAGCTGATCATGGACTGAAACCTCTACAACTGTGAGCTAAAGAAACCTTTCCTCCTTTAACTTTGGGTGTCAGGTATTTTGTCTCAGCAATGGGAAAGTAACTAAGACGGTGTTGAAGCATGGATCGACGCTTTGTTCCTCCATGTAGCGGAAGCATACCCTGCTGTGCAGACACTCCACGCTGATTACTCATCAGCTGGTGAACTTTCAGGCTGTTTCCACCTCTGTCTGTTGTGAACACTTGCACTGTTACGTGCATTTTGTTTTGACACCTACTTTCAATTCTTTTGAGTATACCCAGGAGCAGAATTGCTGGCTTCTATGGCAATTCTGTTTGTTTTATTGAGGAACTGCAAACTGTTTTTCTTGGATTTTATTTTATGTACATATCATAAAGTGTACCTGTTTCAGGGACTGGTGTCTGTGGCTCAGTGGTAGAGCCCTTAGCATGCCTGAGGCCCTGGGTTCCATCCCACTGCTGAACAACACAAAAACTTAACATGTGGGAGGCTGAGACAGGAGGATCACTTGAGCCCAGGAGTTCAAGACTAGCTTGGGTAACACTGAGACCTGTCTCAAAACAAACACAGGCAGAAAAGAAAGAAAAAGAATAAATGTACCCATTAAAAGTATGTAGGGAACCTCGTTGGTCTCTCGTTGGTCTCTCATTGTACCCCGGAGAGAAAGGGTGGTGGGGAGGAGAAAAATAAAGACAAGAGACAAGAGCTGGGGTCAGGTGGCGTTACCTCTTGCCTGATGAGCAAGAGGACTGCCCCCAAACAGTAGAGTATTTATTTATACCCTGGAGAGGTTGGTTAATTTTTTCTCTTGCTGCCCAGCAACCAGTTAACAAGTTACAAAGGCTTGTTTACTCTGAGGGGCTTGTTTACTTGGAGGAGCTCGGGTGTTCTCAGGCTGGCGCTGGCTTCGTCCAGCACGTGTAATTATTTTCCAGCTTCAGCGGCTCCCAACAAAAGTATACAATTCAGTGATTTTTAAAGTCACTTCAACACTGGCACAGCTGTCACCACAGTCAGTTCTGGTTTTTTTGTTGTTGTTGTTTTTTCTGGTACCGGGAATCAAACTCACGACCTCGTGCTTGCCAGGCAGGCGCTGTGCCGCTGAGCTAAATCCCCAGCCCCCTACAGTCAGTTCTGGAGCATCAGTCCTCCCACAGGTGGCCTCCAGGTGACCTAGACAGTGCTCAGCAGGCAGGCAGCTTCTGGGGCGCCCATTCCCCCTATCCCTCAGCCTGCAACCAGATTCCAAATCCAGACTATGATATGTAAAACATCGAACAGAGAGTAGCCAATCAGCGTGTGAGGCCTGACCAATCCCAGCGAGCGACTCCAGCACCGCCCACTGTGTGGCCCGGTCCCTGAGGCCTGCTGAGGGCGCTGTCTCTCCTTCCTCACAGCTCAGCGAGTGCACTCACACCATTCCCGGAGCTGGGTGTTCCCAGCATTCACCCTCGAGCCCAGGGCTCCCTGGAAGGCACCCAGCAGCTTGCGGCTGGGAGTTGGGGTGACTTGGGAGGGAAAGAGGATGCCCTAGAATAGGGCTTGCCAGGAACTATCACTTTGTTTTCTGCTGTCTCCCAGCAGGGTTGTGGCTCCTCTGGGACAGGAACTCCCTATGCTTCCTGCTGGTCCTGGGAGCCCCCAGAACCCCTAGGCAAGGATGCAGGGCACCTCTGCATGCACACCCAGGGGCCCCCTGCAGGGATGAGACCAGCAGTGTCCACACCGTCACTCCCGCTGAGTCTTCATTAGCAGCTCCTGCCTCTTCACACTGGGCCTATGCATGCTATGCCCCCGTGTCCAGGACGGTGCCGTGTGTGCCAGCTGATGGTTACAGATGGGCAAGGAAGCTGCACTGGGTGTGTGTGTGCAGGCCCTGGAGCTCAGGGCTCGTGTCCAGCCCCATGCGGCAGCTGAGTACCCACCTTCCAGACTCCTCAGAGGATGCCAGGTGGTTCTGCCTAGCTCCAGCCATACCCTCCCGCTGGATCTTGGATCTGGGATTCCCCCAGGCCCATGGGTAGAGGCACGGCCATGTAGGGTGCCCTGGGGAGGCTGTGGAGCCATTAGGAGGTGGGCAGTGGGAGGTCTAGGTCACTGGGTCCTCGGAGGGCACAATGGGACCCTGACTTTTCCTTCCTCTTTGGTCCCTGACTGGAGATATAAGCATCCTCTCTGCTGTGACAGCTGCCTCCACCCGACCATGGCCTGGACCCTCCTAAGCCACAGGCCAAAGGCAGCTTCTCCTCCAAGTTCACTGTCGCAGGGGTTTAATGGCAGCAAGAGCTGCTGACGAGCAGACCCTCTGTATTCGTGGACACACCCGGCTCACACAGTGCTGTGCCTCCTGTGCCTGCTGTCCCTGCCTGGCAGCTGTGGGAGGCTGGACAATGGAAGTGTGGGTGGGGTGTGGCCCTGAGTTCTGTCCCCACACCACCCCCCACATGAACACATAAAGATCTATATTTTTACAAAAGAAGCTGCCCTCTCACCGAGCCAAGCCACCCATCATGCCCAGCTGTGAAACATCCAGTGTCACAACTTCCCCTGAGCTTGTAATTAATCCTTTCTGCAAACCTTATTTTGATTAATTAAACACAATCAGGGGCTCCGTTTTCCGAGCCACTTGGTTCCTGCAGGGGCCTCCCGGGCGGCCCGAGAACACGCAGGGCTTCTCACCTGGAGGATGTCAGCAATTAGAGCCCAGCCGACCATCGCAGGGAACAGCAATTAGCTCAGTGGCCAAGTCGTGCTGAGCGCTGCAGGTTACCAAGGGGACCCGTGGCCACTGCCAGGATTTAAGTGGCTCCTATCTTCGGGGATCATCTTTCCTGAATTGCGGCCATGTTCCGGGGCTGTTCATTACTGGCTGGCTGATGAGGCCTGGTGTGTTTCAGAGAGTGGCTGCCTAATTGCCAGCTGCCGGGGGCAAATGGCGTCCAGCACCGTGCAGGTGCCCCCTCCCGATCCCACATGCTGGGGACTGGCACACATTCGGCCCCTGGGGGCATGGGCTGGGCTCAGCTGGGTCCTGCGGGGCTCTGGGGATCAGCATAGCCCTGAGGACCGTGGAAGGCCCATTGTTCTTGGCCAGTCGGGGGTTATCTCTGAGGGGATGCCCTGCTGTGGAAGGGAGCTCCTGTTTAGTGGCAGATGCCACGTAACAGTGGTGCTGTTGGTGACGGGCCACAGGCACAAGTATGGACCCAGGAGAGGACACGGTGGCTCAGTGACGTCGTAGCTATTCAGTCTGTGCAGGTCCAGGCTGTGATGCGTGTACAGTGAAGAAACGGCCCGACGAACTGTTCCTGGAACACGTTCTCCATGCTAAGCAATGCTGTGTGGCTGTGTCTGTTTTTGAGCGTTTACTACGAGCCACGGGTAGCTCTGGCTGCTCCACAGGGAACATTTAGTCATTTGGTCTGGAGGAAACGGAGGCAGAGGGAGGACGGTGACCCATCCACACATCTGAGACTTAAACACAGGCGCCAGGCCTCAAGTGGAACAGCCCCAGGATGCAGCTCTCCGCTCTGCATATGCCGCGGGGTCAAAGCTGCCCGCGACCCTTCAGGGGTCTTTGCTTTCCCGGCTGATGTGGGCCAGGCCTTCTTCACAGGCTTCAGGCAGCAGCAGAGCAGTTGCAGACATGGCCCCCATTTGTCAGTCCCCCCCATAAAGACAGATACTTTCCCAATCTCCAAAAATAGAGACCAATGCCACTCTCTTGCTACACTGCTCTCCTTTGGAAAATACAGTTATTTCTGATAAGCGTATGTTATTTATGCTAAGAGATAATGGGTTTATTACTGCTATTTTAAATTAATAAATTATTTATTGACTGCTTCATTTATTTTGTAGTCTTTCAGATTGAACCCAAGGCCTTTGCACTGAACTACATCCCCAGACCTTTTCTCTTTCTATCTGTCTATCTATCTATCATCTATCTATCTATCTATCTATCTATCTATCTACCTGAGACAGGGTCTAGCTATGTAGTTCAGGTTGGCCTTGAACTAACTCACAGTGTAGCCCAGGGTGGCCTCCAACTTGAATAGATCTTCCTGCCTCAGCCTCCCAAGTGCTGAATCACAAGTGTGCTCCACCATGCCTGGGCTTATTTTTTATTTTGAGACAGGGTCTTGTGAAATTACCCAGGCTGAGCTCAAACCCAAAGTCTTCCTACCTCAGCCTCCCAGAGTGCTGGGATTTCAGATGTGTAAACTATGCCCCTGCCACTCCCGAAAGTGCTTCCCTGAGTGCTGCACTTCTCCAGGCCAAGCTCTCCTCTGGCTCTGTCCTGCCAGGGCCCTGGTGGATGCGGTTTTCCTAGGAGACAGATAACAGCCGGGCAGGGCGGACAGAGCCAGGCCTGGTTCTGGGATCACATAAGACTTGTATAACTTCCTCGTGCCTTAAGCACCGTGGGAACAGGTGAGTGCTGTCGTTGTCACTGTGGCTTCCTAGGCTCTTGGTGAGTGCTAGGTACACAGGTCCTACTATGTGTGATCCCCATGATGACCTTCTCAGTAGACACTGCTGCTACTCCCATTTACAGGTGGGGACTCAGAGATGCGCAGGTGGGAGACCCAGGACCACAGCTGGCCAGTGGGCTAAGTGAAGACAGGAACCCAGTCCTAGTTGGGGAGCTGGTGCGAGGCACTTGCGGTCCCAGCTATTTGGGAGGCTGAGGCAGGAGGGTCAGTTCAAGGTCAGCCTGAGCAACAGAGTGAGACTCCAGTTCTGCATGTGCCCAGACCCAGGCCCTTCACTGCCACACTACAGATCATGTGGCAGAGTCCAGAGCTCAGTATGCTGAGACTCAGCTCTGTCTGCCTCGCTCTCCACACTGCCCTGTGCCGCTGAAGCAGGGTGATCTGGCAAGAACAGGCCGCTCCTGTCCCCTCTGTTCCTCTCAGAGCCCCGGCCACAATACCAGGCCCTGCTTCCACCTGCAAATTGCCCACTATGCCTCACACCCGCTGCATGATGTCATCCGTCCCCACGCGTGGTTCTGTATGTGCCTTTGTCACCCCAAGTTTGCAGGTGGGGAGCTGAGGTGCAGAGACACCATGGTCAAGTGGGCACCCGAGGAGGAGCCCGAGCCCGGTCCTGGCCCACACGCTGAACTTCTGTTGGCCGTGTGGACAGAGCCCAGCTGGGCTGGACCTCGGGAGCAGATCCTGGAGGCCGGGGTGAGAACAGCAGTCCTTTTCCTGCGCCTGCATTTGCTTGCAGAGGACGCTGCACGGGCTGTGATGGGATCAGTCACCTCGATCACACGCATCTCTCGGGGGCTCAGCCTCTGTGTGTCCCCTACCCCAGCCTTCCCTCTGAGTGTGTTTTAAATGTCTCTGGGGATGCCTGAGCTGATGACCACCCAGCTGACCCCTCTCCTCTGGGTAGAGCTGATCAACACATCTCTGGAAAACTTGCAATTTACAGCACTAAGATGAACAGACAAAACGATCCCAAAGGAAAGAGATCATTCTGGAAGCAGAAATGGGTATGACAAAAGAGAAAATACCCTCTACTTGGTGTCCTCAGAGAGATAAGATAAGATTACAGCGTTCATAAAGCCAGTACATGATGATGTAGAAACGGAACAACCAAGGAGCGAGGGAGAAAACAAAGCTCTTTGGAATTCAAGCTGTGATTGTAGAACATCCCACAAACATGGGGGCCTTTCTCCTTTTCCATCTGCGCCACCCCAGCACGGCTGCAGAGCTAGTGCTTGTCCTTGCTTGCCGATGTGTGTGCGTGCACGCACAGTTCGGGGATGGAACCTGGGGCTTCCCATGTGCCAGGCAAGTCCTCTCCACGGAGCCAACCTAGCTTTCCTGGTCTGTGACTGCTGCTGTCCCCTCAAAGCGTCCCCTGACACTGAGACATCCATTTTCCTGGCCACAGGATGGTCTTTAAAAACGAGGACCTCATTGGCCTCCCTGCTTGAAACCTGAGTGGCTCCTGTTCTCTGCACAGTGAAGTTTTCCTTTCAGAGCTACGACTGCCTCGCTGCTGCCTTCCCAGCCTCTTGCTGTGGCCCACGCCCGTCGCTGGAGTCCAGTGGCTGCACAGCCTGGACACACCTGACCTCTCCATGCGGCCTCCGCTGCTTCACCGTCACCTCTCCGAGCTGGTCGCTCCGTCCCTTCTTGCCTCAACACTTCTGCCCCATGACTGTGTCCGCCAGGAGGCCCAGCTGGTGTGGATGACCCTCCTCTGTATTGCCAGCACCGCCTGGTTCCTGCCCAGCTGGGGCATCTTCCCCACCCCATTTTATTTTTGTTTTTATTTTTATTACTGCATGTTTGCAGTACCTGATGACTGCATTCCTTGTGGGAATCTGGCACACAGACAGAGCACATCTCAATCATTTTTTCCTTCTCTTCCTCCCCCTCCCTCTGTCTCTGGCCTCCCTTCCCATTTTCTAAAGATCTGTCTTCCTATTTCCTATTACCTATCTTTTATTTTGCTTTTTAATTTATTTATACTTTGAGTTTCTCATGCAAGAAAAGCCATATGATATTTAAGCTTGTGTGTCTGAGTTATGTCACTTAACATTATGGTCTCAAGGTGCATACATTTCCCTACAAATGATTGAAGTTTCTCCTTCTTTATGGCAGAGTAGTACTCCATGGTGTGTAAATACCACATTTTCTTTATCTATTCATCTGCTGATGGATATACAGGCTGCTTCCAAGATTTAACTATTACACAATGTGCTACTATAAACATGAGTGTGCATGAGTCCCTATAATATGATGTCTTTAATTTTGGGATGATACCTAGAAGGGGAATAGCTGGGCCAAATAGAATTTCTAGTCTATTTTTTGAAAAATCTCTGTACTGATTTCCATAGTAGTTGTACCAGCTCACACTCCCACCAACAGTGTAGACTTTTTATTTTTCCCTACAGCCTTAACAGTCATTATTTGATTCCTTGATGATAGACATTTTTTTCTGGGGTAAGATGGGATCTCAGTGTTTAAATTTGCATTTCTCTAATGACCGGAGATGCTGTGACATCTTTAGTTGAGGGGGCGGTCTCCTGTCCAGGGAACTTGGAGAGAAGCTTTAAAAGGTGTGGTAGGGTTGTCACATCCTCAGGGTGCCTGCTAGGTCTACTGATGTCCATGTGTGTGTGATTGGTGAGTGTGCGTACATGAGTGAGTGTGCATGAATGTGTGTAGAGCGTGTGCATGGTCGCAGTCTGAGCTGCTGAGTTTCAGCCCAAAGGGGAGAAGGTGCCCCGTTGTGAAGCTGGAATAAGGCCCAGAGCCTGTCAGACTCTGCACCTGGTGTGTCACAGGTCCCTCAGCAGTGACAGCCTCTAGACGGTCACTGCATTCCTTGATGGCTCATTTTGCTAGGGGGAGGGTCTCTCACTTTCATCAACCACCCCGGGGCTCTGCGACCCAGGCGCTCAGGAGCCAGGAGTGGGGTCTGAGGAGCCCTGCGCTGCCTGAGAGCAGGGCAGGAATGAGTGACTCCTACTCTGTGTCTGACGAGTCTCAGAGCTGGGGAAATGGGGGGCACGGAGCCCCTTGGTGTCCAGGTGTGACTTGGGGACCCTCGCCCAACTGACAGCCTTTGGTCAGCATGGGACCCACTGGCACCACCCCAGCCCTTGGTCCCCATGAATGACTTGCTGCCCTGTGGCATCAAAGCCCCCCAGGGACTCTGGTGCCCAAGGAAGGCCCATGGGCCCAACCCGTCCTGGAGTCTGGCCAGGCTCTACCTCTGACACCTCCACCAAACTGGCCCCTTGGCCAGCAGAGACCCGCAGGTGACAGTCCCTAGGAGGAGAATGGTGCCCACGCGCTGCCGCCTACTTCCCGCAGACCACACGGGTCCCTTGATTGGGGAAGACAGTGTTTCAGCACCTCCTCATTTATTTCTCATCAGCCTCGCTGAGTCCCCTGCCCGCCTGGCTGGGGCCTGCTGGGCTCGGAATCAAACGGCCGTCCCCAGTATCCTCACAGAGACGCTGTAAATGTCACACGGCTCCCCTCAGACACACTAGACGCTGTCAGGAAAATGACTTCTCTTCTCTTGCTTGCACCCCACGGAGCTCAGAAGGACCAGGGAGGGGCCTGGGCAGAGGAAGGGGTTGGAGGGGGGGGGACGAGAACGAGTGGAGGGGACCAGGCCTGAGATGCAACGTGGGCCTGAACAGCTCTGTGCGAGGAATGGGCCCTGTGTGAGGAATGGGCCCTGTGTGTGCGGCAAACGTCACTAATAGAAAAGTGTAAAGTAATGAAAAGGGAGAAGTTGAACTCAAAGGAAAGAGAAAGGCAAACCCGAAAGAGAGTGTTTGAGCGCCAGGCCTGCTCCGACCCCCCACCCCGCCCCCTAGATTGTGCAGTCTCTGCCCACCCTCTCTGTTCCCTCTGCCCAGGGGGTCTGATGAAACTCGCTTTCCCGTACTGTTTCCACCACCAGATGTTTCCAGGCCTTCATCTTTTTGAAATTCACTTATTTCTTATGCACAATCCATTTGATTCCAAAACTGTGAGGCAGGGGCCAGATATAGCTCAGTGGCACAAACGCCCGCCTGGCAAGCACAAAGTCCTGAGTTCGATTCCTGGTACCAAAAAAAAAAAAAACCCCAAAACAAAAAACTGTGAGGCAGCAGTTACTGGAAGACACGCAAATGAAGCACCCTTGCATTGTTTTTAGATGGTGTGCACCGGCAGGTCAGGGGCTTAGCCTCAATTTCTCACAGCAGGTAAAGACTCCTCAAGTCTGCCTGCCTTTTCGTTTCTCCCTCCCTCCCTCCCCTTCTTTCCTTCCTTCCTTTATTTATTTATTTATTTTTGTCTTTTTGAGACAGGGTCTCACTATGCATTTCAGGCTGGCCTTGAACTCACTTTGTAGCCCAGGCTGGTCTCAAACTCACAAGGATTCTCCTGCCTCAGCCTCCCAAGTGCTGGGACTACAGGCATGTACCACCATGCCTGACTTCCCTCTCTTTCTTTTTCTTTCTTTCTTTCTATACAATCTAGGCTGGCCTCAAATTTGAGATTCTCCTACCTCAGCCACCCAAGTGCTGGGATTTCAGATATATGCATCATTCAGCAGGCTTCTTAGCCTCTGTGCGCTGAGGTTTCTTCACCGTAGAAGGAGAGCAAGAGGACAGCTGTAAAGCCGTACCCCTTGACTCCCAAGGATGGGGTGTGCGGGACTTGATTGCCAAGGAGACCCAGCACTGACATGGAGACCAGTTCCCTGCCACACTGGGCAGGACTGAGTGCCCAGTCCTCCCACGGCCCTTCCTGCCTGGCAGGTTTCCTGACCTCACAGACGCTGTCTAATCACTGCCGTGCAGGGAACCTCTCCTGTCTGGACTCTTTCCTTTTGATGCCACAAACTTCACAGCTTTAAAACAACGCAGATGTGTTTTCTGACAGCTCAGGTAGCAGAGTGGGAATGCAGCTCCCAGGGCCGAGGTCCAGGTCCACAGGGCTGGCCCTGGTGGACATGGTATCTCCTTGCCTTTTCCAGCTCACACCCAGGGTAGCCTGTCTGTCCTCTCACCCTCTCACCTTGCCCCTTCTACAGGGCCCAAGGTGACTTTCAGGGCTACCTGGCTGCCCCAGGCTCATCCCCCATCCTGGGAGCCCTCACAGCAGGACCTTGGCCATGTCTCTCTCACTGGGACACTTACTCTCAGGCTTCTCTGGGGCCAGTATCAGCCCAACACATGTCCTACCTCGATTCTTTTCCCTTTTTCCAGATGAGACCTCTGTGGTGGTCTCACAACTTTCTCAGCTGCCTCTAGATGAACTGGAGGATGGCCAGTCATGTAGAAATGGCACATAGACAATAAATGACTCTTAATATTGATTGATACATTGATTGATTTAATTCAGTGCTGGGGATGAGACCAGGCTTTGCATGTGTTGGCAAGCTCTCTACCACCGAGCTACACCTCCAGCCCTTTGCGTTTTAATTGTATTGATTTTTGAGACAGAGTCTCACTAAGTCACCCAGGCTGGGCTCAAACTTGTGATCTTCCTGCAGCAGCTGGGATTCCCAGCTATAACAAATAGTTTTTAAAAATGCAGTCATGCGTGGCTTCACGACGGGATACACCCCAGAAACGCATTGTTAGGCAATTCTGCAGTGTGACACTGAGCATGCCTACATAGACCAGTGGACAAGGCCAACCCGCTTATGTGGCCTGGTGTGACCAAGGGTGCTGGTGCAATGGCTGGGACCCAGGCTGTCCCCAAAAGTTTCCTGTCTTCAAAGGTAGCCTCTGACTCCACAGATGAGCTGTGGCTTGAAATGCTGGTAAGACATGGGGCCCGTGGAGAAGTCCCTGGGGTGTGGCCAGGAGCTGTGTCCAGTCCCTGCTCTCCTCTTCCTCCGTTTCCTTCCCACCATGAGGTGAGCAGTTTCTCCCTGCCACAATGTTTCTGTCTCATACTGGCCTAAAAGCAAAGGATCCTGGGAAACCAGGAGCAAAGCAAACCCCCCTTTGAGCCGTGATTCTTAAGTACTGTTTTGTCACAGTGATGGAAAGCTGAGACCATCGGTGAATGCGACTCTCAGATAAATGGGAGTACATTCGAAAATAATGATAAAGATCTAGTGAAGTAAATCAGAGACCAGTCATGTAGTTGCTTATCATCGCTGTCAAGAGTTATCCACAGTTCCCACAAGCTGAGCCTTACACATGTCTCACGCAGTGTGTACCACATGTAGAATAATAACTGTATGCTCTACTTTGAAATGACTGGCAGGGTGGTGGCTTTGTCGATACCGGCACCAGCACAGATATGTGGAGTCTGAATTGTGTACAGCAAGCATCACGACAACTATCGTGTCACTGGGTGTCAGGAATTTTTCAGCTCCACTATAATCCTACAGGATCACTGTCGTATGTATGGTCCACTGTTGATATAATGCTTTTGTTGTTTTGAGAAAGGGTCTCTATGTGGTTCAGGTTGGCCACGAGCTCACTTGTAGCCCACGCTGGCTGCAAACTTGTGGAGATCCTCCTGCCTCAGCCTCCCAAGTGTGGGATTACCAGTGTGTACTACCATTATGGATTACGGTCTTCCTTGAGTGGCCTGGGGCTGGTATGGGGACGAGACGCCTCCTACTTCCCCTTATGTTTTGCTGTGAGCTGGACAGCAATGGTGCCCACCCAGGACACCCTGTGGTTCCTGCTGTGCCTCTGGCCCAGGCTTTCTCCAGCTCCCTGAACAGGGCCTTCCTGGCCTCTGCCAGCCTGGGCACACAGCAGTGCCTCTCAGAGCTGAGGGCAGCAGGTGCAGCTGGGCCAACCTGAGCAGGCCCAAGCCTGTATCCCTGCAAGGGACTATGGGTTCCAACCCGACCCTGTGCCTCCCACCCAGACACCCCGTTCCGCAGATCTGTTCTTTAAATCTCCTCCTCTCCTCCTGCCTCCTCCTGCTTCTTTCTTTTCCTGGTGCTGGGGTGGAGCCAGGGCTTCTCCCCACTGCATGCTTTTGGCACCGTACCATCTGTCCCCTTTCTCCCCCTACCATGGCCAGGGCGCCCACTTCCGTGTAGGATGATTCTGAGTGGTCCCTAGGCTGGAGTTTTAACACTTATTATTTATTAAGCCTGCATTAGAGAAGATGAGAGCACTCATCTTGTGATTGCAGGTCTAGCGCAGGGTTAATTAAAGTGTAAAGTGAGCTGTGTTCAGGGACAGCGGCTGCAGCATGTGGATGTGGCAGACTTGGGAGGGGACAGGGACAACTCTAAAACTGGAAGCTGCAGTGGGGCCAATGGACAGGGACGCGAGAGTCAGGCTGAGCCTCACTCTGTGGATGGGGAAGGCAGAGGACAGCCATGTGGGGTCTGGGCCCCACACCCAGGCTGTGTCCCAGGCCATGGGGAGCATGGGGGGGCACTGCTCTGGGGTGGCAGGGTACAGCAGCAGCCTGAGGAGCTCTGCTCCAGGACCCGAGTCCACTCAGCCCTGGGGCAGGGAGGGCACTATTTAAAGCAGGTGGCGGGGGACACATGGGGTCATCAGGTCTGGCACAGGGCTCAGGGCGCAGACAATGCCCCAAATTCTGTTCCTCCTGGTGCCACCCAGGCCCAACAAAAATAGAAGCAGAAGGTGGCAGCCAGATAGCGTGGGGGCACAGAGGAGGCTTGGACGGAGGCGCTCAGTGCCCTAGGTGACAGCGATCTCTCTCCAGCTCACTTTCCTATTCCCATCCACAGCGTTCTGCTCATGAGCGTGAAGCTCACCTGTAGCCCATAATGCATTCACTTGGCAAATAATTCCTGGGCCGGACCCCACATAGGCACTAATGATCCCCACCAGTGCGTGCACAGAGGTAATAAGGAGAATAAGGGCAGTGCACAAGCACCCAGGGCTGCCCGAGCAAGGCTGGGCTGTCCCTTTACAGGTGAGAAAACTGGTGCACAGAGAGGTCTAGAACCTGCTGTGTCACATGCTCACTGCCAGGATGTGGCCGGCCCGGCGCAGCTCCTTCTTGAACAGTTCGGAGTCTCACGGGATGACAGGTCTGGAAAGCACGCATTTGTAACTGGGGACTCACAAAGGATGAGGTATCTCTGTCTGGGAAGGTCTAGGACACTGGACCCTTGAAATGAGTCCTAAGGTTTGAGTAGGAGTTTGCCAGCCCTGGAAGGGGTAGGAGAAGAGAGGCAGAGCAGGGATGGTGCAGGAGGCTCTCGGAACTGTGCACAGGGTTTGAAGTTCAAGGGCACAGTTTCAAGAATCAACCAGCGAGCTTTTGTTGTGTTTTAAGACAAGGTTTCATGACACAGCCCGGGAGGCCTCGCCATCCTCCTGCCTCAGCCTCCGGAGTGCTGGGATGATATATGTCTGCCACCGCCCCTGGCCTCTAGTGAACTAGGAAGGCCCCTGGTCCTCTTGTCAGCTTGCTCAGAGGCCACTGGCCTTCCAGCCCAAGCCTGCTGGGGACACACCCAGGACAGCCACAAGGGAACGACTTGTCCCTGCCCCCTGCTTTGGGGTCCCCTGTGCCGAGCGGGGCCCAACACCCTCCAGGCCCTTGTGCTCATGGAGGCAGAGTTCTGCGTCTCAGGTCTCCATCAGCCATGGGCTGTATCCTGTCCTGCAAGTTCACATCAAACCTCAGACAGTGGTAGTTTGGAGATGACATCTTTTATAAGAGGTGATTAACGTAAGATGAAGTTACTGTCTTAGCACTGTGGGAGGCTAAGGAAGAGGATCACAGGTTTGAGCCTAGCCTAAGCAATTTGCCCAGACCCTCTCTCAAAATAAAAAAAGCTGGGAGTGCAAGCTGAGTCCAACCCCCAGGGCTGCAAAACAAAATAAAACGAAGTTATTAGGGTGGCCCTGACCCTTAGGAGAAGAGGACTCTGGGATCCAGAAACCAGGGGCAACTGTGCGGGGACACCTGTGCTGGGATACGCAGAGGCCACTGTAAGCCCAGCCCCGGTGACGTGGACCCGCTCTGGCCGGCTCCTAGATGGCCTGCGGCGCCCCACAGTGGCTGCCTGGCTCCTCGAAGCTCTTTCCTAACTGAACCCGGAGAATGGGGCTGTGGGGCAAAGGAGGTCCCAGCTCAGCGGCCTAGCGTCTCCAATCTAATTCCAAGATCCTTTTTCTTTATTTTTGCATTAGGTATTTTTGAGAAAAAATATATACGTGCTGGGTGTAGTGGCACATATCTGTGATCTTAGTACTTAGAAGGCTGAAGCAGGAGGATCGCTGCAAGTTCAAGGCCAGCCTGAACTACCCAGCGAAACCTTTTCTCCAAAACAAGGAGGGTGGAGGAGGTGTTGCTCAGTGGTACAGTAGGTGCCCCGCATGTGGGAGGCCCTGGGTTCCTCTGGACCCTCCAGCTCCACAGCCTGTCCCAACAACCGCCCCACAAACTCCATGCTCTCCAAGCCGCGGGCCCCACACCCTCAGAGGCCAGGGCGGACGGGGAGGCCACGGGGTAAGGATAAGGTTAGCGTAAAGGTTAGGGGCCAGGGTTAGGTTTAGGATTAAGGTAATGGAAATGGTTAGGGTTAGGGCTGGTAGTGGGGGCAAAATTCAGCATCCAGTACTAGAGCTAGGGCTAGGGCTGGGTAATGGGTAAGGGTTAGGGTTAGGGTTACAGCCAGGGTTAGGGTAGGGTCCAGCCCCTCCCGGCTGCCCGAGGCCGGAGGCTGTCTGTTCCGCCAGTCCTGCGAGGACGACCGGGTTCCTCCTGTCCTGCCGCGGCTCCGGAGCAGTCCCGCTCTCGGGAGCGGGCTGCTGGAATACTGAGTGTGGCTGGAGAAAAGCTGCGTCTTTGCGCACACTGGTGAACAGCCACCGGCCCGCGGGCCTCTGTTTCCAGGCCAGGCCAGCGGTTTAGACAGTGCAAGTGTGGACTCTGAAAGGCAGAGCAAGCCCCTCAAGCCCGCCCCGCTCCGCCTCGCCCCGCCCTGCC
>NW_004955429.1:17409113-17468088 GCF_000276665.1 Chinchilla lanigera | reverse complement strand
CGCCCCCCCCGCCCAGCAAGCCCGCCCCGCCCAATAAGGACCAGCCCCTTTCCATGGCGCAGGCGCAGACCCGCGTGGTGCGCCGCATCGAGCGCTCTCGTGCTCGGCGCTCAGTCCGCGTCTGTCAGCCTCCCTTCCGGTTCCGCAGGTACGACTGCCGAGCGCCGAGCAGCCGATGGACATGGCGGTCCCGGCCGTGTGAGGATCCGCCAGGCCCAGATTCCGGGCCGCAGACGAGACGGGCTTCCCGCCCGCGGCCGGTCGGGTACCGAGGGCTGTTGCTGGGGGCTCGCTCGGGAGCGGTGCGGTACGTTCTGGTGTCCGCGCGCGGGTCGCGCTGTGCGGCGGGCGGTGGTGGCGCGCGGGATGTGCGTGCGCGGGTTCCCAGCGGTCCGCGGCAGGCAGTGGCGTCCGGACTCGGCCAGGTCCTCTGTGTCGCGTGTCCGGCCGGGTCTCGGTGGCGGGCGGTGTCCCTGGCAGGCCTGGGGACCGGGTAGCGCTGAGGCTCGCGGGAGCGCCGGGGCGGGGCGTTGGCGCAGGGCTCTGTATGGGGCCCGCACGTTGAGGACTGTGGTTTAGGGTTCATTCATTCATTCATGGGCTTTTTTCTTTCTTTGTTTTTTTTTAGTACTGTGGGTGAAACCAGGGCCTTCGCACTGAGGTGCACCCCCAACTCTCTTTATTTTGAGACAGTGTCTTTCTAAGTTTCCCAGGCTGGCCTCCAGCTTGTGATTCTCCTGCCTCAGCCTCCCGAGTGGGCCTGTGGCGCCACGCTGGGACCATGGAGCTTTATTACGCTTCTTGCTTGTGTGTGCCAGACGGGCACAGTGCTAGACCCCCGAGGTGTGGTACTGGGGAGAAAGACCTGGTCTGTGCCCTGACAGCTCTTTCGCTTGTACTGTTTAGTTCTTCGCTTGTGTGCATGTGATGCGCGCTGAGATGAATGGCTTTTGCTGGACACAGCTTTGAGTAAGAGCCGGCTCAGAAGCTGAGGTTTGGCCCGGCTTGGAGGAGTGAGTATGCGGCAGGGGCAGGGGCCTGAAAGAGGCTGCCAGTCACAGCTGGCCATGGAGGGAACAGGTCCGACCTGGAGGTGCAGTTTCAGGGATGAGCTGGGACAAGGGCTGGGAACTGTGTGGATGTGATCACCGGGTTTCTTAGCTGGAGGGAAGAGCAGGCTGGTGTCTCCTTTGTTTATTCTCTGAGCTGCTGCCACCCTCAACTTTGAGGACCAGGTGTTCCCCTCATCGCCCCACCAGGTTATCCCCAGCCGAAGGTCACGCGTGCTACACTGTGATTTGTGGCCCCAGCTCTGTCGGGGAGAAGGTCCTCCAGCTCTGTTTGAATTCTCTTTATGGCTAGGAGTTCTGCTGAGGTGACATTGAAAGTGACTTCAATAAGGCAGAAAATGGAACTAAGTTTTATGTTTGAAGTAGTGAGAGCACTAGGCTTGCTGTTCCGCTGTCACTGGTTTATTAAATGTGGTAAGCTGGAGAGGAGTTACTCTGCAAATACTAAATAGGTTTTTCTTTTTGTATTTACTATTCGGGGTTTTGTTTTGTTTTGTTTTGTTTTTGCCTTTTTGAGACAGGGTCTCACTATGCAGCTCAGGCTGGCTTTGAGCTAACTTTGTAGCCCAGGCGGGCCTGGAACTCAGCGATCCTCCTGCTTCAGCTTCTTGAGTGCTGGGATTACAGGCGTGCGCCACCACACCCAGCCCAGTCTTTATTTACTATTTGTTAAGAGATAGGGTCTTGCTGCGTTGCTCAGGCAACCTCCTGTCTTGGCCTCCCAGGTGTCTGTAACCACAGGCCTGTGCCACTGCACCTGGGTGTTTTTTCTTTCTGACCCATATATTTCTACTGTTCCTCCTTAAATGACGGGTGAGGTTTTGTTTGGTTTTAGTTTTGTGTGTGTGTGTGTGACACTGTATCTTTCTCATCTCATTTTTAACACATATGTCTTACAAGTATCAAGATTGGCTCAGTATAGTATGTGGTTGAATAACTGATCAAGGTAGAAAGTCAAGTAAAACTTGCATTTGTTGATAAGTACATCAGACGTTTCCTTGAGTGCCGCCGAAACGATGCAGTTCAACAAATATAAGAGCAGTGCTGTCAGGTCTCATTTGCCGGAAGTGCTTTTGCTTCAGGTAGCTGTCCGAGGAGGTCTCATGTTCTAGGTTTTGTGTCCTGGTCTAAGGATGTGGGAAAACAGTTTGTTTCTGCAGACTTGCAGTGAATATGCAAACTGTACCCTGTTGAACTGTGAGAACAAAGAAGATTCGTAGTTGTCATTAACTTGCCTGATTGGCTTTTCTCTTTTTCTTTCTTAGAGTTCCTTCTGCTCCTGAGAGGAGACTTCACCTGGGGCCATGATGCCACTTTCCTGTCACCTGTATGCTGCTTATTTCGGCTAACATTCCGGGAGCCCTGGTCTGGGGAGGAATCAAGCTAACTGTTGGCATGAGGCCCCTGCCTTGTTGGAGTTGAGAGCGCACTGCCATGGCTTCTCTGGATGACCCGGGGGACGTGAGGGAGGGCTTCCTCTGCCCCCTGTGCTTGAAGGACTTGCAGTCTTTCTATCAGTTGCAGTCACATTATGAGGAGGAGCATTCAGGGGAAGACCGTGATGTCAGAGGGCAGATTAAAAGTAAGAGCGAGGTCCTGGCTTACCCCATTCTGTGACTGAGGGCTTTGATCCGTGGGATGGTGTTTTGGAGCTCCCTAGTGGCACCAGGATATGATGGTGATAAAAGTAGCCAGCGGCTATCTTGCATTGTCCTTGTGCTGGCCAGTGTTCAGAGTCTCCTTGTACATTTCTTTGAACATTCCCCCTGGCTGTGTGACCGTGAGCACCATTTTGCTGATAAGGGTATCCGACACAGAGATGAGATAACTGGCCTAAAGGCACAGTGTGAAGCAGAGCCTGGCTTTGAATGGAATAGCTGCAGTCACTGTGATCTGCCAGATTGTTTGAGTTTTCTGACCCCTTGCTGTGAGGGTTTGGACAGGAATGCCTTTCATCTGCTGTGATTTGTCCCTCACAAATTTGAGGCTGCCCATCATCTTTCCTTTCTCTACTGGACTTTGGCCTCTCCAGCACAGAAAAGGAAGGTCATAGTTGAAAAGCAAAACAAACAAACAAACAAACAAAAACCCCAAACAACCCAAAAAGTTAAAACCTTCAAAGTTGAACTTCTAAGAGTTCGGATTCTGGGGAGTTACAGAAAGAACTTTTCAGAGGTGATTTTAACTATGTATAATGTGTTTCCTGGATTTCAAGTTCTGGTTTCCAAAGGAGTTGCTGCTCCTCCAAACCTGCTTTTCTAGTTACTAAGCTAACTTGCTTCTCATACCTGACAGACTTTCAGAAAGCCATGAGGATGTACAGAGACTGGATGCTGTGTCCATAATCTTTACTGGGTAGAGAGAAAGGAGCGATGCTGGGTGTATTTCCAAGTGAGGTCTGGCTTCCAAACATATGAATGGTGTGCACCTTAGAATCAAGTATCTGTCCCTGGAGTTCCACTCTGTGTCTCAGTTCTCAGTTCAGGGGAAAAAAGAGAGTTGATTAAAAACATTAACAGTTATCATTTACCCACAAATGTGTAAGAGAGGCAGACATTTTCAGGGTCTTGAGAGCCATGATGATCAAGGTGCCTCCTGGCTGCAGAGGTTGGAACAGAGCCGTCACTCGTAGGAGGAATAAAAACAGCCCCGCGCTTTATAGTTTTTACAGTTTCTATCCAATACCTGTCATTTCAACAAGCCTGAAGGAAGATGGCCAGTCTCATTTGTAGATAATTCGTGAGGCTCAGAGCTTTTCCGTAACTTATCTAAGGTCACATGTGACTGACAGGGCTCGGCCTGGGACCCAAATCCTCTGTCCCTGTATGTCCACTGCCAGTCTTTCCACAGGGAATTACTGATGAGGAAAGGCCCGGTGTTCTGGTCACAGGATGCATTGCAGCTTCCAGGAGAAAAAAACAAACAAAAATCCAAAACTGATTATAAAAGTTCTTTGGGCAGTGGAAGGGGTTCCCTGGTTCTAGCAAGCTGAGTCACGTGCCATGCCATTCCTGAGACTTGTCATGCTAGTCCCCCAGTTGTGCAGGTAGAGAAGACCCTCAGGTGCCTCCCATGACTCTGTTTGAAGAGGTAAGATGTTTGAGATTATTTAAAGAGTAATACATATGGAAATCTATTCAGGGAATACAACATGGAGTGGAAATTTTGTTCTTTGTGAAAAACTTGAGGCTCCTCTTGAGGGCCTAAGGATGTAGCTCAGTACATGCCTGAGGCCCTGGATCTGATCCTGCACCACAAAAACAAACAGAAAGGCCTCCCGTTTGTTCCCTCCTGAAAAGAACTAAGAAATTGAATTAACCAATCCTTTAGGACTAATGGTCATTTGTTTAGTTAGGAAGGAATTCTTATGTCAGAATTTCCTGGTTTCAGAATCCGTAAAGTAAAGGAATTTCCTTGTTTTTGTTTTGTCTTTTTGTCTTTTTTTTTTTTTAATGTCTCAAACTCGTGGTGGCCTCAAACTTGTGGTGATCTTCCTGCTTCACCTTCCCAAGTGCTGGGATTACAGGCATGCACCACCATGTCCAGCTAGGAAAGTAAAGTTTTATTAAAGTTTGACATCAACGATTTTTTTGGAAAATCCTTTCAAAATGAGTTCATATGTCCTTTTGTTATTTTGCTCTTTTGAAATTTTAGGCATTTATATTTTTAGACAGCTAAGAAGTTAAAAATCGAAAGAGTAGTTTGGCGTCAGGTTTATGAGGCAGTTTTAAAAAGAAAGATAAACGAATCATGCCTGAAAAAAGTAGGCTGTGGGTTGGAGTGCTGGCCTGGGTTCAGCTTCTTTTATAGCAGGGATAAGAGAAGTGGGTTGAAAACCAGCTGTAGTTCTGCTTTGTGTTTTTAAGATTGCCTGGTTGGTTCCTTGTGGCCACCTCTGGAAGGGTTGCACCACTTGGCAGGGTGTGGCACTATTTCAGTCTCGTGATGTGGTTGCCTGGCATAGACGCCCCTGTGACTCGCCCCATCCAGTCATGTTTACAGAAACGAAGCCCTGTTTGCTATCTCCAGTTTCCTGTCTGCTGGACCTTTTGTTCATGAGGCAGTTTCCTTTTACTGTTGCTCGAGAAGACATCTCTTCCGCATTGTGAAGGACATCCTTTAGCTGTGGCGTTTTTCCTATCGGAAGAACCCTTTTCTGACTGACATAATGTCACAGAGTGACTGCTGGGCGACTGAGTAACTGACATCTCTCCCCTCCTGTGCCTGGCTGCTGTCCGAGTCTGTATCAATCTGACTCTAAAGCCCTGGGGCATTTCTGACCTTACTGAAGGGACAGAAGTCACAAGAATTCTGTGAAGTGTACTGTTCTGTTAAATGTCAGGTAGTGACAGTGTTTCATAGCAAATCCGAGGTTTTCTATGGCAGACAGGCAGCAGACACCTGGGATTTAAGGCCACTGGGGAGAGGGGAGCTTGGAATTGGAACCTGAAATACTTTTTCCCTGCCACTGACCTGCTGTTGAGGTCAGTGGGGCTGGTGGGTCCCCCATTCTGTAGAGGTGCGGGGCTGAACCGGGCTGGCTAGGGCGAGCTGGGCCTGGTTTCACACGGATGAAGCATCTGCTTCCAGCCCTGCTGTCCTGAGCTCTGTGATCTGGGGGAAGCAAGTTTCCCCAACTCCAGTGTCATCTCTTTTGTAAGAGGGCTGTCACCACCTCAGACACTTGAGTGTGAACTGGCATCACATATTCGGGTGCGTCATGCCTAGTGCATCCAGAGACTCTACTCAGAAAATGTTCATTTTCTCTTTTTTTTCCCCACTAGCATTAAGAATCAAACGCAGAGCCTTCCCACTGAGCTCTATTTCCACTCCTTTTAAAAATTGTTTATTTCAAGACAGGGTCTTGCAAGTCACTAAGTTGCCCAACCTGGGCTGTAACTTGTGATTTTCTTGCCTCAGCCTGCCATAGTTTTCTCTTTTTACCAAGGTTTTGTGATGTATGTTGTGTTGGGGGTTCGGTCTGTTCCTTGCAGCTTTCTGTAAATATTCTCATGTATTCAAGAAGTAGCTAGGTAGAGGTAGAAGAGAAGGGTTCTATGTATGGCTATGGTCATGGGATGTTGGTTTGACAGCATCCCATCCTGAGGTAAATGAGAACTGTTTACTGATGAATTTCATACTGTAGAGGTGGCCCTTTTAGGGACAGAACCTGGGGCCTTACACAAGCAAGGCAAGTGGCCTACCACTGAGCTGCATCCCAGCCCATAACCTGATTTGTGGGAAGACCACAGGGGCTCAGGAGTGGGGCGCTTGCCAAGCATGCACCAGCCCTGGATTTACTCGAAGCACAATAAGGAAACAGAAGTGAGCAAGCACAACCGCTTTGTTTCATTAGGATATTGTTTATACAGAAGTTTCTAAGTGTACAGTAGGTTTTGAAAACGTGAATAGCCACCAGCCGGCTTCAGACATAGAAAAATGCTTTCCTGGTTCCCTCATTGAATTTGGTTTTAACCACTCTGTTCAATTGGAGTCTTCAGTTGGGTGATGAGCAGTACTTTAGCTTGTGCGTACATAGCACAGAGCCCTGCTTCTTGCTATTACTGACCATTGCTCTGTGCTACTTACTATCCGGTGTTCATGTGCTTGCTGCTGCATTTTATTTGGGATCCAGCTATTTCTTGTGCCCTTTTTTTATATTGGGAATTGAACATCAGAGGTCCTTTGCATGGAGCTGCATCCCTGGCCCTTAAAAAAATTTTTTTTTCTTTTTTGAGACAGGATCTCACTAAGGCGGTAAATTGCCCAGGTTGGGCTTGAACTTGCAATCCTTTAGCCTCAGCCTCCTGGAATGCTGGGATTATGGGCTGACACACAGCTTTTTATGCATTTTAACAAGGATAATTTCTTCATCAGCTTTATCTTTTGATGTTTCCCTTGACCTTTCACTGGGTGCTCTTGATGGTTCACTTGTGTTCTTTGTTCTGTTTTTCAAGGTTTTGTCCAAAAGGCTAAGAAAGCAAAGAACAAGTTGCTGAGACGGGAGGGGGATGACCGAGCAGAGCCAGGGCCCCCAGGATACGAGTCCTTCAGCAATGGAGGGGTCGACCCTTACATGTGGGAGCCTCAGGAACTGGGTAAGAAACTCTTCGTTGATGTGAGCATGCGCTGTGGATATAGGAACCAAACACCTGATGGTGTTTTCAGATTTGGTAACTAAGGGCTGAGTTTCTCATGGCTCTCACACCCTGTAGGAGAAGAGTGGTGCCTCTTGTGTTTGGCCCTGTATTAACGTGTTCCATGTTGAGTGCATTGCATCATCCTGCACCAGGGGACCTGCCCATGCCATGCAACCTTGAGCTGTAGAAGTGGGTATGACTCTGGCTTCCTGCGGCCACCCTGGCACCTGGGCATGCCCCCAGGGTGGTCTCACATCACTCATAACTGCATTGAGAGGCCCGGGTGTGGGCAGCCTACTTCCTGTGGTACCATCTGCTGGCTTTCAAAGGGATCGTCCTGTCCAGTGCGGATCATTGTAAAATGGCTTGTGAAGATCCTTAGCCTGTGGTACACCAGCACCTTGAAACTTGTGCTTTAAGTGACAAATAATGTGTACATGAATTATATCTCAATGAAGATCATGCCACATACTATGTTGAGCTCTCTAGTCTTACCTGACCTTTAACTGCTAGATGACATTAGTCATTAGTAGGGCGGCTTGTGGGTGGTAAGCATGCACTCTGCACTGAATTACATCTGCAGTGCAGTTGGATATTTTCTGTCTTTGAGTATATCAATAAAAGTTCTTTCACAGTTCTCCCTCCTGCCCTGTCTCTCTTTCCGCCCCCTTTTCTCTCCCTCCCCCGTCCCTCTTTGTTTCCCTCTCTGTGTCTCTCTCTGTCTCTGTCTCTCTCTCTGTCTCCCTCTCTCTCTCTCTGTCTCTCTCTCTCTCTCTGATACAGATTTTTTTTTTGTCTCTGTTTGTTTTTTGAGATGGTCTTGCTGTATAGTCCAGGATGGCCTTGAACTCACAGCGACCCTCCTGCCTCAGCCTCTTGAGTGCTGGTATTAAGCAGTGTGGGCTACCACGCCCAGTAATATTTTTAATTCATCTTTTTTGGTGTGATACTGGATTGAACACAGCACTTTCACATTGAGCCACACCCCTAGCCCTCTTTTATTTTTTAATTTTGAGACAGGCTCTTGCTGAGTTGTCCAGGTGGGTTTGAAACTTGTGATCCTTCTATCTCAGCCTCCCAGTGTGCTGGAATCACCTTTGTGCACCTCCATGCCCAGCTCGCGATCACGCTCTTGTTCACCTTTCACAAATTCCTTGTGAGGTGCAATGCTGGTGATGCTCGTTTCCACTCAGAGATGAGGGCACTGAGGCTCAGAGAGAGCGAGGGATACTTACCGGGCCATCTACTCTGTCCATGTGTTACCACTCAAGAATGCAGGAGGTCCTAGAGCGCTGCTGTCAGTCCAATAGGCACTAGCCGTCTGTGCTGTTCACGTGTAACTAGGTTACACAGAAATAAAATCCAGCCTTTTCCTCAGCTGCATCCTAGCTACGTTCCATGTGTTCAGTACCCCGATGCCCAGGGCCCACTGTGTTAGAGGGGAAACATTTCACCATCACGGGAGGCAGTAGCTTTAAAAATACTGCTGCGTGTAACTAAGTCACACATGAAAGACCCTTAGGAACATGAGGGAGAAATTTCAGACACGTGGACTGTTACTGGCCTTGTCGTAATTGATTTCATGATTGGCACCAGGGTGGTTTTCTAATTAACTTGTCTGTTTGAACACTGAAGCAAATTACAATTGAAGTTAATATTTATAATCACACCTAATAATTCTGAACTAAAACTTAACTAGCTGTTATGGTTAGGGAAGAAAAGACAGGGATGGTTAAGAAATAGCATTTAGAGATGTTGGTCGAAGGATACAAAATTTCAGACAAGAGGGTAAGTTTAAGAGATCTGTGGCACAGAATGGTGACTCAAGTTAGGAAAACGTAGTATATTCCTCAGCCTCACTAAAAGAGTAGATTCTGAAGTGTTCTCACCACAGTGAATGAGGTAAGATGTATATTGATTAGCTTGGTTTAGCCATTCCATGATGCATGCATATTTTAAAAGATGTGCACAATAAATACATGCAACGTATAGTTGTCTGTTAGCAATTTTTTCGGTTAACATTTTAAAAAGTGTAGTAAGTGATGAATACCAGCAGTGACATGGAATGCATGACTGGCTGGTTACTGGGAGGAGGATGAACACTGGGTGCTGGCAGGTTGGAGGGCAGCGCTGGTTTCCTGGAAGAGGTGGGATTGAACAAGGCTGCTTCAGGTCCACTTAGGTGACAAGTGACGTGGTTGCATTTATTTGGGGACCTTTGTGCAAGTCTTGGCTGCCCAATTGAGGAAATGTCAGCTCAGCTGGATGCCCCACAAACGTCTGTGAGCCTTAGCTTTTGTGGGCATTTCGAGATGGGTTGTTTTTATTATGATTAAAAGCTGTAGCCAGGTGTGGTAGTGCACACCTGTAATCCCAGCACTCAGGAGGCTGAGGCAGGAGGATTGCTATAAGTTCGAGGCCAGCCTGGACTACATAGTGAAACCGTGTCTGCAAAAAAAACAAAAACACAGCAAAAAAAGCTTTGTTGTACCAACTTTAAAAAAGTATGGAAAAATGGGAGAATAAAAAGCCGATCCATAATGTTACTAGGCTTCTTATTTAACAGATAGTCATGTACCTGTCGGTGTTTGAAGGACTTTATTTAGCCCGCACAACAGCCCTGTGAAGTAGAAAGCATAGTTGTGCCATCTCAGGGTGAGTTCCTGAGGTCACACAAAGGCTGAATGACTTGTCTGAGGTCACAGTGCCTGTGGAGCGGCAGCTTGGGGTGGGGGGCTGGGGGGTGCAGGCTGCCGCAGAACCCACGTCTCATCTGCTCTGCCTGAAGCCTCCACCGGCCACAGTGAACAAGTCAGCAGACCCCTGCATTTCTCAGCAGGACACATGTCCTCAGAGTTTTGCTTCTGAAGTCATTGAAAATCAGCTGTAAGGTCGAGAGGCTCTGGCAGTCAGGAAAGTGACAAGTCACCTGTCCCCTGCCTTCCTTCCTTTTAGGGACTGTGAGAAGCCATCTTTCTGACTTCAAAAAACACCGTGCTGCCAGAATTGACCACTACGTTGTTGAAGTCAATAAATTAATAATCAGGTTAGAGAAGGTAAATTTTCTTGTTAAAAACATTTTTTTTCTGCAAGTATACATTTTCTGGGGGAACGCCTCCATGTTTTATAGCTTATGTTGCACATCTGACACTGGCAGAGGTGCAAAGGATGTGGAGGACGGGCATAGCCTGGGCTGGCTTTCCTGGGGCATTGGCCAGGTGTCTTGGTTATGTTTCTCTCGTTGCTGAGACGCAATACCTGACGCCCAGAATTAAGGCAGGAAAGGTTTATTTAGCTTTACAGTTTGTGGAAGTTAGCTGGCTCCAAGGCAGAGTGGCACATGGCAGAGGGCAACAGTTCATGGCTGTGGAAGACAGCAAAAACAGCAAGAGCAAGCAGCCTCTTTCTCTGCCTTACATTGTATGCAAACTGCCCGCCCCGGGTCAGGTCCAGTACTCACACCCATAATCCCAGCATTGGACCATGGATCAGTCACAAACTCTAGGAGCCCGCCACATGACTACATGAGGCCGTGGGGAGCATCCAGACACAAACCATAACACCAGGGTGTCACAACCACCCCAGGCCTTTTCTTCCACGCTGAAGGCCCCTGGCTCCTGGGAAACCTTTGCCTTTTGGGGTGTCCTGGGCAGGGTCACTCTGAGGTGTAATATGTGGTGTTATTTGATAGGGAATAGAAAAGTGGTGGCTAGGTCGGTGCTGTGCCCTCAGCCAGGGCTGGTGTGCATCGTGGGGACCTGTGATTGGCCCTCGTGTCCTGCAGTGAGTGCTGTGCTTTTCCCTGGAGGTTGATGCTAAGTACAGTCTGGATTGTGTGGTGGGTGTGGCAGAGCCATACAGCTCTTCTTGTGAACTTTGTAGGCAGAAGCGTGCAATGTTGGGGAATGAACCCAGGGCCGCTGCACTGAGCTCCTCCCCAGATCTTGCTTTGTTTTGAGACAGAATTTCACTTAAGTTGCTGAGTTGTCCAGGCTGGGCTCATATTTGCAGTCCTCCTGTCTCAGCCTCCCAGAGTGCTGGGATTGCAAGTGTGCCCCACTGCACCAAGCTCATGGCTGGTGTTGTGTAGGAGCAGTGAAAGAAGAGTTGCCCACTGTTTTCGTACCGCCCCGTCCTCCGCTGCCTGTTTGTTGCTGACATGGGTGATGAAGGGCAAGAGCACCCATCACCATGGGTGATGACCGGGGCTCAGAGGAGAGAGGAGATACGAGGCTTCGGGGCTGGACTGGAGACTGGGCTGGAGAAGTGTAGACATGCAGAGGCTGCTTGTGGTGTGAGCAGTGAAGCATGGCTGGGGTGTCCGTGGCTAACCCACCTGGCCCTCTTTTCTCCCACCAGCTCACTGCATTTGACAGAAGCAACACGGAGTCTGCAAAGATTCGAGGTAACTAGAGAACTCTGTTCATGTTCTTTCTGTTCCTTCTGTTTCCCTGACCAGATCTTCCTAAATGGTGTGTGTGTGTGCTGTTTTATTTTGTCCTTCCCAAAGCGATCGAAAAGTCTGTGGTGCCTTGGGTCAACGACCAAGACGTCCCTTTCTGTCCTGACTGTGGGAGCAAATTCAGCATCCGTAACCGCCGCCACCATTGCCGCCTCTGCGGCTCAATCATGTGCAAGAGGTGCATGGAGCTCATCAGCCTGCCCTTGGCAAGTAGGTGACGGGAACCTCATCCCCTGCCGGGACATGCTTATTTACCAGTAGCCACTGGCACCACAGGGCCCTGGAGTGGATGCCAGGGGGGTCCCCATGAAGCCCACATGGCCCAGAGATGGGTAAGGCAGGGACAGGGTGCAGGCTCGGGTCTCTGCCTTTGCTCCTTACTCTTGTTTAACAACCTCTTAAAAATGTCAAAACCACACTTAGTTTGAGCCCTGTACAGAATGGGGCAGCCAGACCTGGATCTCAGGCTGTTGTTCCCCTACCTTTGTCTATAAGTTATCACCCAGTGCTTTGAGGAGCATGGTGCCTACAGGCCCGTGGACTGCCAGATAAATAGCTGCTTGGTTGGAAGGTGGGTCCGGACCCAGGAGGGGCCAAGCAGCTGTCAGTTCTGCCTAGAAGTGGCGGTAGCGGGTGTTGAGTTGGGAAGAGGACCTCAAAGTCCCTTCCTCTGGGGTGCAAGTCACCGACAGTGTCCTTGTGCAGGAGATGCTGAGGGTGCTAGAGGCTCGGGGTGGGAGATGACATTTGAGAAGCCCTGGGCTCTACACATCTCAGGGAAAGGGTGTGGGCCCCAAGGAGCACGGCTGCAGACAGCGTTGAGGACAGGACAGGTGTGAGGGTGGCCTGCCTTCAAGGTGGTCAGAGGCTGATTCCAGACAGCGTCTCTTGGCATCTGGGACACTTGGGTGGCACTCCTGGTGTCTGGGCAGCATAAGGGCTGAGGCAGGCCATCCTTGATTTACCTTGATTTCCTCCTGGCTCACCTGGGACTGCTTAAGCCACATTTTCTGGACACTTTGCGTTTTTCCTTGGGGACTGTTCGCTGACATTTCTTGGGTTGCTGCCTGGGGAAGCCTTGCTGGCTGTGTTTAGGGTGCAGATGAAAGTGTCATCTGCACCCTAAACAAAGAGCTGCCGCTGTCTGGGGTTGCTTCTGTCACACTGGGAGAGAAGGGGAGACGGTTTGCCCACAGGATGTTCATCTTGAGCTGCCCTGTGGAAGGCAGGAACTGGGTGGCCAGGCCAGGGAAGGCTGTGGATAGGCGGAGGGCCGTCCTGGGGTGCCCTCGGATCTCACTGCGTGAGGGAGCCTGGGAAGGCGGAGCCTGGACTAGGTACCTGCTCCTGGTCCCACCCTGGGACCCATGTGTGGAAAGGGCGGTGGAGAGCTGGGTGCCCTCTGTGTTTGCAGACAAGCTCACCAGTGCCAGCAGGGATGCCCTGAGCACCCACACCAGCCCCAGCCAGTCTCCTGGCAGCGTGCATGGCTCGCGCCGTGGCAGCATCGGCAGTGTGAGCAGCGTGAGCTCTGTGCTGGATGAGAAGGAGGACGAGCGCATCCGCTGCTGTGGGCACTGCAAGGACACACTGCTGCGCAAGGAGCAGCAGATGGATGAACGGGAGCACACGCCCGCCATCACCAAGCTGTACGAGGTGACCGTGCCAGCCCGTCTGCAGAGTTCTGGGGTTCCCTTGGGTTGCATTCATTCCTGCTGTAGGCCCTGGAGAGTTGCAGAGCTGCCCTGGAGGGTGGAACCAGCCCCCTTTCACCTCTCCTCACCCCCTGGAGAGCAGCAAGGCAGGGGAAGAAGTGTTCAGTTGGCCAGGCAGGAGCTGGAGGCTCAGGGATAGTGGGTTGGAGAATCCTGGGAGACTTGCCTGGTGGAGAGAGCTCTGCAAAGTGTTGCACGTTGCCTGCCGTGGGGCAGGAGTGCTTGCTTCTCTGCCAGTCTGGGCACCTCCGCTCCCCAATCCCAGAGCCCCATAGCAAAGGCACATGTGAGAGACAGCACCTCAGGAAAAGTTGGGGGTAATGAGACAGCTTAGGCTCCTGTGGCCAGGGGAGACCTTCAGGCTAGGGACCAGCCAGAGGGATGCATCGGAGAGGGGACACCAGAGTAGGAGACGGTTGGGCAGAGCAGCAGTGTGCTTGAGTCACAGCTGTTTCCGGAACCCATGTAGCTACTGGTGTGGCACAAATCAGAGCCAGGACTGAGCGTAGCCACCCTTCACCATCTGTGGAGTCCGTGACTTTCCTGGTTCCCTTGTTCTGAAGAGGGTAGTGACACTGTGCCCTGTTGTGCTGTTGCCTGGCATCACTAGGTCCTTCTGTCACGGTAGACTCACTGCCTGCCAGGGCGCCAGCAAGCCTGCTGCTCTCAGGATGTCTGGTTGGCTCCATTCTAGTCTGCTTGGAACGTAAGTTAGGAAACTGATACCGTAAGGAAGAGACCCCAGTTGTGAAAAGGGAGCACTTTTCTCACATCTCTGTGGGTGCGGCCTGGTCCTGGTGGGCGTTTGTGTCCTGAGAGTGGCACTCACCTCTCCTCTGTTCTCAGAAATTGCGGCTCTGCATGGAGAAGGTGGACCAGAAAGCTCCGGAATACACTCGCATGGCGGCGTCCTTGAAGTAAGGTTCTTCACGGTGTCCCAGGGGCGCTGCCTCCCGTTGCTCAGGCATATGCCTAGTCCAGATGCAAACCTTGCTTTGCTTTCCCTCTTTTCTTTTTTTTCTTTCCTTTTCCTTCCTCCTTTCTTTCTTCTGTCTCTTTCTCCTTCCTCCCTCTCTTGCTCTCCCTCCCTTTCCTCTCCCCCACTGTGAAATCCGCCCTCTTACAGTGTGCGGTGGAGCCATTTTTACTGTATTCACAGAGTTGTACAGCATTGCCACCGCCTAAATTCCACACCTCTCCTTGTTCTCGTACAAACCTCATCCCTGCCCCCTGGCACCCTCTAATGTGCTTTCTGTTTCGGTGGCACAGCGATTTTTGACTTCTTGTGTCAGCGGTGTCATAAACGTGACCTTCCGTGTCCGACTTGCCACACAGTGCAGTGCTTTTTGGGGTTCATTCGTGTAGCTGCGTGTGCACCTTTCCTTCCTTTTGTATGAGTGCCCTGTGCACGGTACTATGTTCATTTATCCATTCATCAATTAATGAACATTTGTGGGTTTTTTTGGTTTTTGTCTTTTTGAGACAGGGTTTCACTCGGCAGTTCAGGCTGACCTCAAACTCATTTTGTAGCCCAGGCTGACTTTGAACTTGCAGCAATGCTCTTGCCTCAGCCTCCCAAGTGCAGGGATTACAGGCATGCGCCACCACACCTGGCATTTGGGTTTTTTTAACTACTATGGGTGATGTGCATTTAACATTCATGTCCGGGTTGTCATGCAGACACACTTCCACTTCTCTTGGGTGTTTACCTGTGAGTACTGGGTTTTGTGGTACCTGTTTAGGGTGGGAAGTGGCCATATCCTTTCAGAAGGACTGTATTGGAGCTGGGGATATAGCTCAGTGGTGCAGCGCCTGCCTGGCAGAAGGACTGCACCACACTGCATCCCACAGCAGAGTGCCGGTCACATGTTCTCTGCGCACTCAGCCGTACAGTTTTAATGGAGCAGCCTTGCGCCTGCGGGTTGCTGCTGGCGATGGCTTTGGGGTAGCAGCAGCAGAGCTGAGGGTCGCGGCCACGGGTGCTTTACTCGCTGGACTGTGTGAGCACATGGCTCCTGCAGGCTGAGCATGAGCTGGAGCAGGGGCTGAGGCTGGGTCAGTCCTAGTCTTGCCCAGCCTGCAGGATGCAGCACTGGCGCCATGGTTCTGTTTGAGGTCTCTGCCTTTGTCTTTCTCCATGCTGCCTGCCTGCCATGTGGAGGGGGCCTTCAGGGCATGGGCCATGTTAGAGTAGAGCCAGGCTTTACTCCAGCATTTGGTGTGGCAGTTTTTTAGGGTTTCTCAGGGGTGTGAGCTTGACTTTCCTTCACAGCTTAATATGTCCATCGTGTGGCTCTCACATATGAAGAAAATGAATTTGAAGCTGGGCATGGTGGTGCAGGCTTGTAGTTTCAGCTGTTCAGGAGGCTGAGTCAGGAGAATCACTTAAACCAGCCTGGCAACATAGTGAGACCCTGTCTCAAAAAAAAAAATGAAATGAACTTTGTTAGAAGCACAGTCCTCTTTCCTGTCTTCTGAGTCTGTAAATGTCTGCTGCATGGAATGTAAGTGCCTAAGCTCGGGTGGTTTGTTTCAAAAGTACCTCCTCCCTTGCATTCTGCGTTCCTGTGGAACTTGGGCTCTTCTCTCTGTGTTGGGCCAGGCCCTATCCCTACCTGCCCACAGGAGAGGGTGCTCCTGGTCTTGGGCCCTGGGTTTTATGTTCCCACTGGACCTGTTCCTGCCCACGGCTCTGGCTTCCCAGCCCTCCCTCGCTGGCGGGGCAGCCAGCTCCTGCTGGTTGGTCCTGGACATGCTCTGCCAGGTGCTGCACTAGGTGTGGGACTGTGACAGGTACCAGGGACAGCAGTGCTGCTCTCAGGAGCATGTGATGGATAAGATAACTTTGGATGTGGTAGTGCTGTGAGGGATAAAGTTGGCTGATGTGATTGAGACCAGAGGAAGTGATTTCAGATTTGGGCCAAGCTTGCTATTTTCCAGACTTACAGATAGCAAGAAAAAGCCTTTCCCCCAGCTGAGGCGGGAAGATCATTGAGCCCAAGGTCCCAGGCCAACTTGGGCAACATGGTGTTACCCCATCTCAAACAAACAAATAAGCAAAGCCCGTGTTCCTGCTTCCGGCCTTTTCTCTTTGTACTAATGTGTGCCGAGAGATTTGGCACCTTGGATTCTGGGTCACATTGGTATTGATTTAGCTGGAGTTGTTAGTTGCCCAGAGCCCTGGGACCTAGTCCCTGGGCTGCACTCAATGTAAGAAGTCACAGAATAGGGTGACAGGCCTGAAGGAGCAGTGGCAATATCACCCATGACTTTTACTGCCACTCTGAGGCCCTGCTTTTGTCGCATGGGGCATAGTCCTTAGGAAACCTGTGAGCTGGGGCTGTGGCCCAGGCATGGGAAGTGTTCTTGGTCATCCTCCTCCTTCAGTATTGGAGTGAAAAGTCAGGGGGCTTTATATCCTGATGCTGCCTGACTGACTTACTAAGTTACCACTTGCTACACCTCACCAGACACTGTGAGGTTGCTTAGGGACAGGATCTAGTGGAGTCTGCAGCCATGGCTGGATCTGATCCTCAGGCCTGGCCCAAGCTGTCCCTGTGGCCTGCATGACAGCTTCCAGGTGAGGCATGCCTTCTGGTGAGTGTGTACTGCATCACGAGGGGAGTGATCAAAGGATACAGTGAATGTTTGTGAAAAAATTACAGTAAAAGACATTGCCACAAATCCCCCAGAAGTCCTCTACCCCCAACTCCCACCCCACTTTGAGCACACTCATCCCATCATTCTTTTTTTTTTTTCTTTTCTTGGTACCGGGAATCAAACTCATGACCTCACGCTTGCCAGGCAGGCACTTATGCCGCTAAGCTAAATCCCCAGCCCTCATCCCATCATTCTTGCCACTGTCTGCAGCAGCTCTGGAGTCCTCTTTCCTGAGTGTCTTTATGAGCTATAATCAAAAATACATGTGAGTGCTGCTGCCAGGTGCCATTCAACAGAAAGGCAGCCTTATAAAAACATGACACCATGCCCTCATTCACCAGATCTTGTGTGATTTCTGGCTCTTCTCCAAAGTCAGAATGACCTTGAAAGAAACATTTTGAATCGATTCAGGACACTGAGGCAGCCAGGACAACACAGCTGAAGACACAACAGAGGACTCTAGAGCAGCTTCCAAAAGTGGCCACGAATGATGGGATAAGTGTGTTTGAATTGGGGAGGTGGCTGAGGGCATTCATGGCAATATGTCTGTTACAGTTTATAGTTAGATGTCCCCCTAAAACCTCACGCACTTTCAGGTAGGGCTTTGGGAGGTGATTGGATTCTGGGTGTGAGATACTTCTCAGTGGATTGGTCCCCTGATGAATTTATGGCTGAATGTGATGTTGTGAGGTGAAGCCTGATTGAAGGAGGTGGGTTGCTGCGGGTGTGGCCTGGCAGGGTCTGTCTCCCTCCTCCTCTTGATCACTGTCTGCTTCCTGCTTCCCTGCCAGGAACTATTTTTCCTCTGCCTTGCACCCCTGCCCTGGAGCCAGCCGACTGTGGACTGAAGCCTTTATAAACTGTGAGCCAGAACAGACCTCTGCTCCTTGGAGTTGTGCATTGTGTCTCAGTGACAAGAAAGTAATGAAGACAGTGTGTTTCACTGTAATATGCTTTTTAAAAAATGTAAATATGGTCTGTAATTTTCCATCACAGCTCCTGAGACCTGAAATGCCCCTTTCCAAGCACTAACCATCCTGGTACAGCCTCATGCCTTGAGTGTCCTGTGCAGCTCTCAGTCAGCACAACCTGATGTGGCCCTGTCCTGTGCTTTCTCTGCAGTGCTGGGGAGACCACCTACAGCCTGGAGCAGGCTGGCGACCTCCGCCTGGAGGTGCAGAAAGTATACGAACTCATAGACGCCCTGAGGTGAGGCTTGGGATGATGCCAGGGAGGACTCTTCATGGGCCTGGGGCCTTGGGCTGGGGCCAGGTGTGACCCTGTAACTCTGTGCTAGTGACCTTGAGGTCACTGAGGCCTTGCACTGCAGGTGAGGAAACCAGCACAGCCACTGCCGGCTCGCTGTGCACAGCTGTGCCTGCTGCTCGGGTCACGGCTGCTTTCAAACCGTGGCCTGGCGGTTGGGGTTAAATCAGCCCTTGGCAGCGTAGGAGGTGCAGGAACTTAGGGACAGTTGCAGTGAGGGCCATTATTTGTCCAGACACCCAAGACCTGCTGTGTGATTTGCAAAGCCTGGTGCACACTGAAAATTCTACTTCCTATGTCAACAGTATCATCAGTGTTAAGAAGGTAGCAGCAGGGTATTCAACATGCATGAGTCCCTTGAAGTACTGGGTCCTGTGCAGTTACACAGGTTGCTCACTGGTGAAACCAGGTCTGCCTGTGTGGTGAGCCCGTTAGCGACTGAGCATCACACACTCTGCTATGTTATCTGCCATGGGTCTACTCAGGGTAGGGGCTAGGCTCTGCCTTCCAGGAGACAGTGGAGTCACCCGTCTTCACCTGTCTTGGCATGAACGCCTGCAGCTCTGGAGACCTCTCGTCTTGTTTCTGATGTGTCTGTTCTGATCCAGTAAGAAGATCTTAACCCTGGGCTTGAACCAGGACCCCCCACCGCACCCCAACACGCTGAGGCTGCAGAGGATGATCCGGTACTCGGCCACACTCTTCGTGCAGGTGAGGCCGTGGGGTGGTGGGAGCTCGCCTGGGTGCCCTGGTTCTTCTCTTGGGCAGGTCCCCGCTGTGGCCTGTTTTCTCTTCTGTACCAGTTATTCTTTAAGAGCAGCAGTATGTCGTAACTGCCACATTTTGAAAGAGAAGAATGTGGGTTTCTGAGAAAGGAAGACTTCTAGTCATGGCTCGTTCGGGTGTTTTTCTGTTTACATTTTTGCATGCGGTACTTAGGGCTCACGCACATTGCCAGTCTGCTTCCTTTCTCCCCTGAGCTCCACGTCGGCAGTCCCTGCAGTGCTGCCATGGACAGGCTGACCCCATATGACCTTGGCCCTCAGCTGAGGGAGGGGGATGGGAGCTCTGTAGCTAGAAGTGATAGATGGCAGGGTAAGGAGCCTCTTCCTGGGCCTCTGGATGATGATTTGGGGCACCTGTACCCCAGGGTTGGACCCAGTCATTTTTCTGCCCTGCTCCCGTGAGTGCTGCAGCAGCCGCCTTCAGCCTCCTTGCTAAGGTCCAGTGGGGATGTGGGGGCGGTGTCTCCACACGGCATTTCTTTTTTTCTTTTTTTTTTTTTTTCCCGGTACTGGGAATCGAACTCATGACCTCGCGCTTGCCAGGCAGGCGCTGTGCTACTGAGCTAAGTCCCCAGCCCTCCACACGGCATTTCTGAGAACGGGGCCTTCGTCCTGTTTGCTGAGGGCCCACTGGGCACCAAGCTGGGTCCTGGGTCTGGGGTTCACACTTCCTGTTCTTAGCAGCCCAGCTTCTAAAGTGGGCAGGCGATGCCCAGCTGAGGAGCTGGTTTGTGAGTGCACAGCTCCTTGGAGACTGGGCGGCGGGAGTGGCTGGTGGTAGGTGTCAGGTGCCTGATACGACCCTTTCCGGAGCAGAGGCAGGCCTTGTGCACTGTGTGCTCCTCTGCCGCTCTCCAGGGTGGTGCAGCTCAGCTCAAGCTTGGGCTTAAGGTCCATTTTTCCCCAAGTGTAAGTGTGACCCCGTTGTGACCCCTGCAGGAAAAGTTGCTGGGTTTGATGTCATTGCCGACCAAAGAACAGTTTGAAGAGCTGAAAAAGAAAAGGAAGCAAGATATGGAGAGGAAGAGGATGCTGGAGAGACAGGTGTGCAGGGTTTGGGCAGGTGGCAGTCACTGTCTCCTGGTGACCTGCTACTTCTGTTTTTTTTTTTTTTTTTTTTTTTTTTTTTTTTTTTTTTTTGGTTTTTTCTCCGGTACCGGGAACCGAACTCACGACCTTGTGCTTGCCAGGCAGGCGCTTTGCCGCTGAGCTAAATCCCCAGCCCCGACCTGCTACTTGTGATGTCCTGCTTACCTGCGTCACCAGAGCTCTGCTCATGCGTGTGTGCAGTTGCCCCCCCCATTTGGTTTTGTGTTCCATCTCGGGCGTGTGGTCTCTGTCTTTGACGTGTTTGCTTTCGTCTTCTGTTCTTGTGTAGTGTGTACCCACCTGTGGAAACCAGAATAATTCTCTCCCAGGTCCTTGTGTTGTCTCTGTGGTCCCACTGCTTCTCATGCCGAGAACACCAGAGATCGGCAGTGCTCCCTCTGGGGGAGCTTGCTGGGGGTCCACATTGAAAAGTGCACTGTTAAACAGAAAATAGCCAGGCCTGCTGGCTCACACCTATAATCTCAGCTTTTTTAGTAGACCGAGGCAGGGGGATCACAAGTTTAAACGGAGCCTAGGGAACTTAGTCACTTCGCAACACCCTATCTCGAATCAGAAAAAGTAAGTACAGGGATGTAGTTGTGCAGAGGCCCTCGTTTTCATCCCCAGTACCACAAAAAACACAGAAAATGGCCGGGCATGATGTCTACATCTGTATTCCTAGCTACTTGAGAGGCTGAGGCCACTGGGCAATTATTTCATGAGACCTTATCTCTGTAAGGGAAGAAAGGAGAGCTATGGGTGTAGTTCAGTAGTAGAGTACTGGAGGGCCTGGTTCTGTCTCCGGCATCCCCAGGGCGAAACAGAAGCAGGTCACCAGGACACAGTGTGACTGTTCAGCCTGGGTGGGTGCTAACGCTATCGACAGGTGAGAGACACGGAGGTGTACGCCCAGCATACGGCTCGTGACTGGGGCAGCTGCTCCCTAACCTGTCCTCGTGGTCAGTTTTGAAAATCAGAGACTGCCCAGCCTTTCTGTCAGCAGACGGGCTTTTCCGTCCAAACGAGGGAAGGTGGAGGTGGATAAGGGAGGCTTCTGTGACCCTGGTTCTGATTCTTCCCAGGCTGCCCTGGAGTCACAGCGCAGGCTGGAGGAGAAGCACCATGGTCTGGCAGCCAACGGGGAGGTGGCCCCCACAAGGAAGACTGAGGGCTGGCTCCCGCTGCCGGGGACGCAGGGCCAGCACGAGGACCCCGACCCCCTGCTGCAGCAGATCTACAACATTGAGTCATTCATCAAGCAGGCCCAAGCTGCTGGCCGTACAGATGAGGTGCGCACCCTGGGGGAGAACCTGCGGCAGTTGCAGGACGAGTACGACCAGCAGCAGACGGCCAAGGCCATCGAGCTATCCCGCAGACAGGCGGAGGAGGAGGCCCTGCAGCGCGAGCAGCTGCAGAGGCTGCAGGAGCGGGAGTGGGAGCGGGATCGGGATCGGGCCACCTCCCTGCACTCTCGCACCCGGGCCCTAGACTCCCGGGAGGCCACGCCCTTCCTGCTAGAGCCTAGCTCCAGGCCTCGCCCACATCCCTCCTTCGCACTGGAGCTGGGATCCTCCCCAGGCTTGAGCAGCATGGCCCAGGCCACACTAGGTGAAACCCCCTCACCTAGTTCGGCATGGGCCCTGGGCCAGGAGCGCCTCCCCCAGAGCACCGAGCCCCAGCAGAGCGACAACGCTCCGAACCCCTTCAGCGGAGATGGCCTCCCCAGTCCTGCCACTGCACAGGCCGTGCTCCCCAGAGAGTACAACCCTTTTGAGGAGGAGGAAGAGGAGGAGAAAGACACAGCAGCCTTGGCCACGGCCACAACTAACCCCTTCATCAGCCCTGACAGCCCTGCACCCAACCCCTTCGATGAGGATGACGACGAGGACCACAGCAGCCCCAACCGGAGGCCTGCTAGCCCGCCCGTGCCTGGCAACCCCTTCGAGGAGCCCACTGGCACCAACCCCTTTGAGGTAGACAGCGACAGCGGCCCAGAGGCCGAGGAGCCCATCGAGGAGGACCTGCTCCTGCAGCAGATCAACAACATCAAGGCCTACATCTTTGATGCCAAGCAGTATGGGCGCCTGGACGAGGTGGAGGTGCTGACTGAGAACCTGCGGGAGCTGAGATGCACCTTGGCCAAGCAGAAGGGGGGTTCCTGAGTGACAGCAGGGAGCAGGGCATGCAGCCCGGATGCTGCTGTCCATTCCAGATGCATCTCCATGATAGCGGCTAAGAAGGAACTCCTGGGCACCAGCCTTCACTCCTTGGTGGCATTTGCTGCCTCTTCTGTTTTTTTTTACTCAGCGTTTCCTCCTTTCAAGGACTTTGCATCTTTACTACAAAGCTGTAACTTGGTGCACCTCTGTGGCCAAGGTGGACATGACCACTAGCACCTCATGGTCTCGGGCGCTATGCAGTGTTAAGGCGGCCTCTGATGGGCAGGCAGCCCCAAGTTGTCCTGCTCTGGCAGAACCCTGCGCCCGTTGGGCTGTGGGTCCCAGCTTTGCCTAGGGTTGGTCCTGGGGACCAGTGCTGTGGTGCAGGGAACACTGGAGCAGGGGCCCCACCTTGGAGGATGTGCCGCCAGTGTCCCCTTCCCGCCCAGGCTACAGTGTCGCTCCCAGGGTGCTGTGCACTGTGACCTGGCCACGAGCCTGCAGGAAAAGGCACAGTTAATGTCCTGGCCTCTGTTGGTGCGTCTGGGAGAATCCCTCACGTGGACACAGCCCCGAGCCAGGCCTTCAGGAAGGGCCGGCGTATAGCTCCAGAGCTGGTGAGCGGAGGCCTGTGTGGAACATCGCCAGAAGAGCAGGGCCTTCTCCAAGGCTGAGTAGAGTCCGGCAAGCTCTGTGCTCTGGCCAGCATCTTGCTCATCGGGCCACCCTGGCCAGGGTGCTGGTGAGCAGTCTCCTCACCACTGTTAGTGTTAAGGAACCAAACTGCTAGGAGGGTGAACAGCACCCTGCAGTGGCCTGTGGCACTTGGTCTTCAGCTGGGGCAGAAAAGGCCGCTGGCTCCTTGGCTTTGGTGCTCTGGTACGCAGGAGCCAGACCCTGGACTGACGGGCGCCCTCATGGCTCTGGGCAGCACGCTGCAGGGAGCCTGGTAAGGAATAGTCACTTCACTTGTCACTTTATACCCTCACCTCCCTTGGACTGTGCTTCCACCAGGTAGTGTGGTGCCATTCATCTGCTTGCTGGTGGAGTGGTGGAGCCCTGGTGGGAAGGTTCCACCAGAACCACTGTCTTGGCCAAATGGGGACAAGTCCTGGAAGGGGGGGGGTACAGAGGACGCTGACAACTGCGTCATGTTCATGAAGCATGCAGCCCCACTCTGCAGTGTGGGTGGTGTCGGGCATACAAGATGTCCCCTGCTGCTGGCCTCCCTCCTTCCCCAAGGTCCAGGCCCTCTGTGCCATGGTGCTGGGGCTCGGGGCCAACCCACTGTTCTCTGCTCAGCTGTCTCTCCGAGGAGCCAGTGGCCTTCCACCCCGAAGAAGCTAATACAGCTCGCAGCGTCGAGTGGGGGCTCAGTGGAGACGGACTTGGCGCTGCCGCCCCCTGAAACCAGTGCCAGGTAGCAGTCTGCAAGGAACTGAGCATCAGAGATGCACACAGCACGTTTTTAAAAACTTTTTTAAGAAGTTAACTCTGTGAACATACTAATCCAAACTAAAGTCAGACCCCTCAGGTTCTGTGGGACTGTCCTGTGGCTGTCTTCCAGTCTTGGCCTCTGTCCCTGGAGCCTGTGGAGGACAGGCGACCACGGGGAAGAGACAGCTGTGTGCTCCACCTGTGTGGAGGGCAAGTCTGTGCTGGGGTTTGCATCTCCCCGTCTAATACACTAAGAACACTCGCTCCCACTTGCAGCCCAGTGTCTGCTGTCCTCCGTGTCATCGAGAGCCACCTGGTAGATGAGGCGCTGGAACGTGGTGAGATGTGGGCTCAATCCACGGTCACCCGACAGTGGTTGCTCTGGTCCTTGTGTCAGAACCATTTTTGAAAAATGAACAGCTGTGAGTGGTGGGTGTGCACATGGCATGTGCGTTTTGGGTGCGTTACCACAAGTCCCCTGGCTGGTAGCCCAGTGCCTCGGAGCACAGCTTCTGGGCCTTGGCCCTTTCAGCGCTGCCCGTGCTCCCAGCATGCTGGTCAGGGGTGGTGCCCACCCAGGCACAGTGCAAGGCTGTCGGGTTCAGCCGTCCTTCCACGCTGCTGCTGGGCGCTGCTGGCACAGGAGAAGGGATGCGTTAGTGGGGAGCAGCTGCTTAGTCCTCCTGACCTGCACTCAGGTCTCAGCTGGCTTGTGTGCAGGGTGGGTTGGGGGGCACACGCCGCACAAGTAGGTGGTGAGAGAGGTGGGCGGAGCCTGGCAGGTCTGACAGGGACCAGGGCCTCGCAGGGCATATGTGGATTACAGCTGGAGACCGCATAAGCACACTGGTGACCTCTGCTCCTCCAGCCTGGGGACAGGCCCAGGCTGAGTGATGAGCTCCTCTACTTGGGGGCTGCCCGCAGGACCCTGCTGCCTTCACCAGCTGTGTGGAGGCCCCAGATTCTAGAGTAGAGCATTTCATCCATTGTGAATGCTCCCTGTGGACTTCCAAGACCAAGAGTTTTGCCAGTGTGGTGGTGCACACCTGTAATGTCAGTACTTGGGAGGCTGAGGCCGGGGTATCACCTTGAGTTTGAGGGCAGCCTGGAATACATAGTCAGATCCTGTTTTAAAAAAATAAAAAAAAAAATATTTTCCTTCCCTTTTCTTTAGGTTGAGGTCTCAAACGGGGTGTGGTAGTACATACCTGTAATCCCAGCACTTGGGAGGCTGAAGCAGGAGGATCACCATGAGTTCAAGGCCAGCCCGGGCTACCTAGAGACCCTTTCTCAAAAAAAAAAAGGTTAGGGTCTTGCTGTGTGGCCAGGCTGGCCTCAAACTTGGGCTGCTCCTGCCTCAGCCCTCCCAAGTGACTGGTGCACACTATCCGCCCACTAAGACTAAAAGCTCTTCTGCCTAAACTTTAGTAGCCTGGCATCCTCTTAGGAGTACTTTGGAGAGCATTTCTCATTTTAGCCTGACATCCAGAGCTTGGAAGTTGTCAGTTTTTCCAAGCAGAAGCTGAATACCGAGTGTCGTGACTTTTGTAGATTCTTGGAGGGTGGTGTGGGTGGAACTCTGCCCTCCTGGGGGCAGGGAGCTTGGCCAGCCCGGCAGGGCCTAGAGCCACCCTTGGAAGGGAGAGCTGCCGAGGCTGTTGCGTGTGGGTAGCAGCACTCGCTTTGTCCTGGAGCATACTTGCTAACTGCTGTCCCCAGAGCCTTCCTGGCTGGGGGCAGCAGGAGCGAGACACTGATGGCCCACAGCGCAGGAGTACAGGCCCACGAAATGCCACGTGTCACCACGGATGATGGGACCTGCCCTCCCCACGCCCTGCCCTGCCCAGCAAGACTGCGAGCCAGCAGATTACAGCTGGACACTGCACTGGCCGAGGACCTAGGGTTAACACATCTTCACTCTAGAAGCTCATTTACTTCAGTCCGGTTACCCAGCACAGCCAGTGTCGATCCCGTCTTTACAAAAAACCACAACCACGCCTGTAGTCCCAGCACTGGGAGGCTGAGGAGGAGGATTGCAAGGACAGCCCAGCATGGGGAACTTAGCCACCCAGCATGCGCCTGTTTCGAAATAATGGCTGTAAACCTTTATTTTATTTTATTTTTTTTTAAACCAAGTTGATCTAGAGAGCAGGTCCATCCCAAACAAAAGATAAAACATGGCTGGACAGGACTGGTAACTAAAGCCTCCTGTAAGCACCATGGTGAGCCTGTGTCCCCAGAAACACAAGGACCAGAAGGTGACCATTGCAAAATCCCATGAGCGGAAGGACACCCAGCACCAAGGTGCATGTAACCCCCTGCTGGAAGGTGGGGTGGCATCGTATGGTACACCCTGAACTGAAGTGTGCTTGGGTAGTGATTTCAAGTCTTCTGGAGGTTCTTTCGCAGGATGAGGAGGTCTCTTTTAAAAAAAAAAGGTGGGTCTTTTGAGATAGGATCTATTTCAGTTCAGGCTGGACTTGAACCCACTGTGTAGCCCAGCCTGGCCTCAAACCTGCAGCTACCTTCCTGCCTCAGCCTCCTGAAAGCTGGGATTATAGGCATGTGCTACCATGTCCAGCTCTGTGTATTTTAATGAGATAATGTTCTAGGCCTTTGAGCTCAGGGCCCTTGTGGCAATATCTGTAACCTACATTTTTGTAGTGTCTATTGTCGGATACTTAATGGAGTTGCCCTTGGCCTCAGGACTGGGCCTCCACGCTTAATGGAGGTCAGCACAAAAGGCAGATTGATCGTGCGGCACTTCGGATGACTGTGGGCCCGTGCGCAAGGGCCTGGACAGGCGCTTCACAGCCATTGGCAGCACTTTAGCCACTACCACCTGAGAGGTGGGAGAGGGACGGTTGTCACTTTGAAGCGGCCTAGGAAACCCAAATCTAGAGACAGTCTCTTGGGGAAGTGTTCCAGATACTTCTGTAGCCTTTTCAGACCTAGACACAAAAGCTTCTGTCCATCCCATAAAAGTGTTAATAAATACTAAGCAACTGGGCGGAGTCAGCCTGCCAGCGCCCTGGTACGGCCCACAGCCTGAGCTGCAGCCTCCTGTGCGGAGGCTTGGATCCCAGGGTTTAGGACAAATCCCTGGCACAGGTCTTATAGCCTTTGACGCGAGAGACCCGTTGCACACGCTGTCCTCAGCCTTGGCTCACGATAGGAACCACAGTTCTTAGTATTGTCTGTTGCTCTAGTGTAGGGCAAGGGGGACACGTTTGACCTCAGCTGGCGTCCACCTGGCTCTGCAGGTGACACAGGCCAGTCTCAGGCACTCTGAGGTGAGCAGGGGACGGAAGCTGAGGCCCTCAGGTGGGCAGAGGAGCAGCGCAGGCTCAGGAGATGCAGCACACATTCACGGCCTGTCGGCGCCTTGGTTCCGGGTGCCGCCTTGGGTTGGACCGACAGCCCTTGCAGTGGGTACAGTCACTTTTGTTGGCAGTGACAGCTTTTTAAGTTGGCGTTGGGTGCGGGTTTCTCAGGTGGGAAAGTGACTGAGACAAGTAGGAGGTAGAGTAGCGGTTAAGAGGGGAGCATCTTTGGAGAGACACCTCAGGGTTGTTGGGTAATAAAACTCAATAGCGTCAGCGACGATGTTCTCTGAGCCAGTGAGAACTCTTCAACTCTAACGGGAAGCTGCTTGCTGAGCAATGAGAAGAGGCAGGAGATCCTCGAGTAGCTGTACAGGACCCTCTGCTAAAAAAGCAGAAGTGGCCTGGCCGGCCCTAGCCACTGTGTCCTGCTGCTGTGACTGGTGTCCTCCAGGTCTTTGAAGGCTCTGAGCCCTGGATGAGGACCCTGAAGCCATACCTGGTGCTCAGGTCCGTGTGACTGAAAGGTGTGTGGGTTATGCCCATCCCAAGGCAGGGCTTGAGAGAGCCTTCCGGTTTATCATAAGCCTCTTACCGGCTCTGTTTCCAGCAGAGAGGCATTTGGAACTCACGCAGGGGTTTAGCTAATAGACCAGCTCCAGGGAGTGACAGCTGGCACAGCCAGGGAAGCCTCAGAAAGCTTGGAGTTGCTTTCTAGCACTAGGGGCTGGAGGGCTTGGATGGTCTGTGTGCTGAGCTGTATGTGCTTGATGCTCTGCAGTTAAAACTCTGAAGAGTGGGCTTTTGGGGACAGCAGTTGAGCCTCAGGTTTTGAGACTTGATCTCCCCTGCCAGCCATCAAAGTTTGAACCAAATGATCTTGAGCCTCTGTCAGCAGAGAGCAAAGAAGGTCATCTACACACTGTATACCAGTGCTGCCTGTGCAGGTTAGAGTGTTTGAGTCAGCCAAAGCTTGTGCAGGCCATTGGGCTGCCCTGAGCCCCTTGGAAGTACAGTCCAGGCAACAAGGAATTAGAAAGCTGGGTGTGGTGGCACACTCCTGCAACCCCTGCACTCAGGAGGACGAGGCAGGAGGATCCCAAGTTTGAGGCCAGCCTGGGCTACATAGTGAACTTAAGGACAGCCTGAACTCCATAGCGAGATCCTATCTGAAAAAACAAAATCAACAACAACAAAGGAAATGGAACTCTGGGGCCGCACATCTCTCAGTCCTGTAAACCATTGGGTGTCAAAAGGAGCCTGGCCCAGCAGTATCGAGTCAGGGCCACTGGGCGCTTGGGAACGTCTGCCTTGTGCACACACAGTGGTCCCACTGGACACTTAGAACAGGTGTCACAGGTGACTGACAAGGCACTCAATGCTCCTGGTGTAGAAGCTTGTTTATCAGAGGTTGTAACCCGGATTGGGCTTCTGGCTAAAGGAAATACTCTTGCCGGCATGGGAAGGTGTGAGGATCTTTCAGCGCCATCACTTAGTGGGTGCCAGTACCAGGGCTTTAACAAAGGTCAGTAGGGTCAGAGTCATCAGCATGGCTGGGAGAGGCAACCACGGCCATAATTGTGGGGCTGCTAGGTGAGCAATAGACAGTTCATCAGTAAGTCTCGGCCAGCAAAGGGGCTGGATATTTCAGGCATCACCAAGAAAGCCTGGGTGGGGAGGAAATTATTTTATCAGTGACAATGAGGAGGAGTAAAGCAGAGGGCACCAGAGTCCCATTGATGCCCATAACCTGACAGCTGTCCGGAATGGGAGGTGAGAACAGAATAAGAAGCAGGAAGCTAAGGTCTTACCTGTGACATCCAGTGTCACCGAGGGTCCGTCCCTTCATGGTAAAGATTGAACTGGGGACCGACTGCAGCCTTTGCCTCATTCCAGGGACAACAGCTGGGCGCTGGACCAGGGTCCTTCCCTCCTGGGGATGTAAACCCTCTGTGCCTTTTGTGACCGGAGGACGCCCTTCTGCCAGCAGAGGTGACACTGTCAAGTAGCTTGTTTTCCTTGGGGGAGGGGCCAGGAGCCTAGGTGACATCCAGTGACCTGTACTGCAGTGAGAAGTTCCACATGCTTTGTGTCCTCTTGTTTTGATTTTTTTTTTTTTTTTGGTGGTGCCGGGGATTGAACTCAGGGCCTCATGTGTGCTGGGGGTCCTCATTGCCTCTGCCACTGAGCCACATCCTCAGCTCTCTAACTTAATCTTAGATTCCTTTCCCTGCTTTTTCTCCTCTAGATCCCAGTTATAAAAAAAAGATTAGCTAAAACATGCATGGTGATGCACGCCTGTAATCCCAGCACTTGGGAGGCTGAGGCATGAGGATCATTACCAGTTTGAGGCCAGCCTGGACCACTTAGACCCTGTTTCAAAAATGAACAAAACACAACTAGCATTTAGTGGGTCATCACTGGGAGTTTAGGTCACAAAGACGACCTCTTTTGAATTTATCAGGAGCTGACTGGATAAGAAATCTGTTTTTGGCTGGGGATTTAGCTCAGCAGCACAGTGCCTGCCTGGCAAGCACAAGGTCATGAGTTCGATTCCCAGTACCGGAAAAAAACCGAAAAAATAAAATAAAATAAGAAATCTGTTTTTGGGAGGCCCCCCTCATAAGATGAGGTGTGCTTTTGCAGAACCTCCTTCCTTAAGTCATTGAAGAAATGTAGCCAGGTTTTCATTTGGCCCCGGATCAATAGTAGCCAATTTAGAATAATTTACGGGTTTGACTTCATTTTGAGGGGTGGGTTTGTGACAGAGTCTCACTGTGCGGTTCAGCTCAGCCTGAGACAGCTCCAGGCCCGATAATGTACCTGTGCTCAAGAGTATGTGTGTTGTCAGGGTAACGCCTGGCCCTTGTAGTTACTTGGGAGCTTTCTGACTCTAAGAATCTGTCCTAAGAGTTTATAACTATTAAAAAGATGTCAGATACCTTCTGTTTTTTAGGATCATCTGAAAAATTACCTGCTTGATTTGTTTTAGTCCTGCACAGAGAGATGGTCAGGCTCTAACTGGTCCAAATTCACCCAGCAGCTCCTGAAGTGGGCATATGCATGCAGGGTTACAGCTGTTGCAGGGGACCTGAATAGGGGGAGCCAGCCCCTCTGTTTGGTTCTGAGCATCAGCAGTATCCCCTGGCCAGGAGCTGGCTCAAAGGATAGATGGTCACCCAAACAAGGGGTTCCATCTACATATGAGTGTCACCACATGGGATCAGACTTCCACTGTGGGCAGGAGTCAGGATTACCCCCAAACACAGCTCACACGATACCTTCAGCCAATTTCCTATCTTGTCATGAGAGGTCTAAGTGCAGCGCCATCACAGGATGCATCTGAGCTGGCTCAATAGGACACATCTGTGAGGAGAAGGACGTACACCTTCCAAGGGTGTCGCCCTCCCAAGAAAAGGAAAATGAAGGGGTAGGAGGTGCAAAAATTGTTCCCCTTTGTCCCTCTACAGACTGGAGGTCAGGTATAATTTGTCTCCACCAAGTCCTGGATCTGGGTGGTCCACAGCCTCCACCGGGCCCCGTGTTCTTATCTGATTAACTCACTAGGGTACCCCCCATCAGGTGAAGCACTAGTTTGTATTTTGTCAATATCTGCATGGAAGGATGACTGACACTCTTCGATTTATAGACTGATGCATGGCATCTGACATACACTAAGAGATTAGAGCTGTCTTAGGATCTATTGGCATGAGAAATAGAATTAATATTAATTCTATTAATACTTTATATTAAAAACACTTGAGGGCTGGGCTGGCAAGCGTGAGGTCCTGAGTTCAATTCCCAGTTTAAAAAGAAAAAAAAAAAACTTGCAACAGCATGCAGGTCAAGGGAAAGGAAGCAGAGCTGCTGACAGTGTGCCATCTTCTGATCAAAAGTGGCAGGACAGCCAGCAGAAACGCAACAGCTGAGGAACAGAAGCGGATACAGAACGCCAAGGAAACCTGCGGAAACAAGGTCTATAAACATCACAGCCTGTGATGTCACCTTGCCTATGAGGACATCTTCCTTGAGGCGCCCAGGCTCGGATATTTTGAACAACTTTAAGCCCGTGGGCCGCTCACCACTGGGTGAATCCAGCATCCACGTCAGGGGTCCTGACACCGCAAGGAGCCACAGCACAGCGCCATTCCTCATGTGTGTGATGAAGGGTTTCAGACAGTGGAGCTTCACATGGAGTGTAGTCGAGTTTATTGCAAAATGATAGCTTTTCGGAGAGGCAGAGGGAGAGAGCGAATATGAATAGCAGCGGGCAAGCACAGAGCGGGCAGCTGCCCTGAATGAAGTTGCGTTTCTCTGATCGCCCGGGTGTTTCAGGAACATCCTCTCCTGCCTTGAGGTCATTGCTCACCTACCTCCGAGGGGAGCCTGTCCCGCTCACCCTTGTAGCTAGCGATTAAGAAAGCGAAGGGTGAGCAGAGTCCTTCGGAAGGGGTGGATTCCAAGCCATTGTTTTCTCTTTTGGCAAACCAGTTTGTTTTTGAGTCAGAAATTGCAGGTTCAAACTTTCAATTTTTTTTTCAAACTTTTAATTTCAAAACTAGAGATGCTGAGAGACAAAGCGGCATTTACTGGGGACTGAAGAGCCAACCGTCAGCGGACCTACAGGTGCTCAGAATTTAGGACAGGTGTGCGCCTCCCTGGTCGCGCAGGGTCATGATCGTACTCAGCGGACGACTACAAATCCCAGATTGCCTCGTGGCGCGCGCTGCTTGTCGGGAGCGCCTCCCATGATGCCCCGCGTCGTGCCCGCTCTTTCTGTCTGCTGCCACTATGTCCATGAAGGGACGCTTCCCAATTCGCCGCACGCTGCAGTATCTGGGGCAGGGCAGCGTGGTTTTCAAGGACTCGGTGAAGGTCATGACGGTGAACTACAACACGCACGGGGAGCTGAGCGAGGGCGCCAGGTGAGTGGGGCCCGCGAGCGAGTACTGTCAAGCGGCCGCCCCCTGCCAGCGCGGGACGGGAACGGTCCTGTGTCCTCCCGGGTCCGCCAGGCGCCGCCCCACCCCTCGCGGTGAGCTAGGAGCTCAGGCGTCTCCTCCCGCCTTGGTCCCGGGCCCCACGATTTGCTTGTCAAAGCCGAAAGTCAGATGTGCATATGTCTCCTGGTGATGACGCGTACCTGTCCCACTTGTGCCCTTTGGTTGAGCCCGCTGACTTGCCCGTCTAGCCTGCCACCCCCTGCCTGTCCTGTGCCCTCCGCAGTTCTGCTGTCCGGATTGGGACCTTCCTGCATTCCAGGTCTTCCGGGGCAGTGCTGTGGCCCGGGGCTTGGCGATGGGCAGGCGCTGCCCTCTTGTGGACCGGTACTGCCTCCGCACAGCTCCAGGACGCAGGTGGATTTGGCTCCTTTTTTTTTTTTTGTCTTTTTGAGACAGGGTCTGGCTATGCAGTTCAGGCTGGCCTTGAGCTCCCTTTGTAGCCCAGGCTGGTCTCGAACTCGCAGAGACCCTCCTGCCTCAGCCTCCTGAGTGCTGGGATTACAGGCGTGTGCCACCACGCCCGGCGGATTTGGGACTTAATGGTGACAGGTCAGTGGTGGGAGCCGGGGTCAGAGTCATGTGACCTGGGGCTGTTCGCTTATCTCCTGGCCCGCTCCTGAATGGAGAGCAGGGCGCTGCAATGTCCAGCAGGGCACCTGCTCTTCCCTTTCATCCCATACTTCAGCTTGAACCAGCCGAGATCCTTGCTGTGAGTTTGTCGCGGGCGATCCAGCCGTGTCCTGGTTTCTTTGGCTCTGATGCTGGATAGCGGTAGCCTGCTGTGCCTGGACCTTCCAGCAGTGCTTTGCTAGCGACACGTGTGACTATCTGTCAGGGAATTAGCCCTTTGTTTGGCAAACACTTTTCTTTTGGTTTGGCAGATGTTGAATTTATTTTTGGTAACCTTTGCCCTACAGAGGTCTTATGGAGCCACCCTTCTGTCTGGGCTGTGGGCTTCAGAGTTTTCTCGACTCCTGGAATGTGAAACACCTTGGTGTTATTTTCACGATGGTGATCACCAGTGCTTGACACGCTGGTCACCTCTCCGGTTTCGTTTTCCCTTCCCGCTTTGCCCTGGTGAGTTTCGCCAGTCTGGTGCCAGTGTCCCTCCTGCCTCCAGCTGTGCTCCTGCTTCAGAGTGGGGGCCCCAGAGTCTCACCTGTGGGACCCGCTGGCCTCTCAGTGGTCCCCAGGAGAGAGAAAACGGCAGGAGGGTTTAGAAAATAAAGACAAGAGACAAGAGCTGGGGTCAGGTGGAGTAACCTATTCCTGACGGGCGAGAGAACTGAACTATAGTAGTAGGGGCATTTATTTATACCTTTGCAAAGGTAGTATCACAAGAGGTAATGCTGCCTAGCGACTGACGACAGTAATTGTCCAGGCACGATGTTTTTCTCAAGACCGAGGCAGCTTGACCGCTTGAGGCGCTCTGCCTCTGTCCTGCCCTCACACATGACCAATTTCCAGCTCCAGCGGCTCCCAGCACTCACCAGTTCCCTTCCTTGCGTTGGCAGGAAGTTCGTGTTTTTCAACGTCCCCCAGATCCAGTACAAGAACCCCTGGGTGCAGATCATGATGTTCAAGAACATGACCCCGTCTCCCTTCTTGCGCTTCTACCTGGGTGAGTGAGGGGCTGTGTGGCTGCTGCACCTGGGGACCATCACCGGGGCGGAAGATGAGCCTGCCCCCTCCCCGAGCCTTCAGCTGGCTGGTGTCACTTCCCTGGTGCCACCCTGGGTGCACAGCCCCTCGAGAGGGTGGGGGTCCTGCTCGGTTGTTTCTTACAGAGGCCTCTTTTCTTTGTGGTTTTGAGATCCACCCGTGTGAATGTGTTGGTACTTTGTTTTGTGTTTGTTGGTGTTGGGGATAGAATGCAGGGCCTCATGGAGCCTAAGCAAATTCTACCGCCAGGCCACACAGAGAGCAGCAGGTTCATTTGCTTTTTCTTTCTTTCTTAGTACATGTTCACCATACGTAGTGACTGCATTCACCCTGGGGACTCATTTGTTTGCTTTTAAGCCAGGCTCACAGTGTTCCCTAGGCTGGCCCTGAGCTCCAGGGCTTCAGCAGTCCTCCTGCCTCAGTCTTCCAGGTAGCTGAGACCACAGGCAGCAGCTGGTGTGTTGGGCTTCAGTTTATCTATGTTTATTGCTGAGTAGTATTCCATTTGGGGAGCACCACAGTTTAGCTGGCCGTTGATGAGCCCAGGACCTTAGGCTGATGCCAAGACAGAGCAAGCTTGGCTGGAGATGAGGCCTCACAGGGCGAGGGCTAGGGAGGAGGGTGTAGGGACAGCACAGGCCCCGCCCTGGGAAGGAGCTGCGGACGGTGTGGCAGCCCCGAGGAGCCTAGGGATCCTATGGGGACGGTGTAGCTAGGCTCTGGCAGGAGTGGCCAGGGAGGGCATGGGCACCCAGGGCATCTGCGAGCTCCAGGGGGCCTCTGCGTCGTGCTCGGTCTGAGTGACTGGGAAGGAAGCGGGTTGGTTCCTCACACTTCTGGACACTGGGTGCCCATGGGCACAGGAAGCCCTGGGGGTGCGGGGCTCCACCTGGGAGAATGGCACACACCGGAGGGCATGCACGGAGCTCCGATGCCTTCATGGGACTGCTCTGGTGACCCATCCAGCCCTCCTCTCTTCCGTACTTCCCTCTCTTCGAGAAGGTGGGTAAAGCTTTGGTCTGTTTGGGCCTGAGCCATCGGTTCACACATGGATGTCTGCTCACTGGACAACCCGACCTCATGAGTTAGCTGGGTGTCCTGGCGGAGACCGGCTACCCCACACGCCAGCGTCCTCTGCACGTGGCTCTGTCCCCTTGGTCACGCATCTGCTCAGGCTGGGCCCACACCGTCTCGCTCACAGTCACTTCACCTCATTGCAGATTCTGGGGAGCAGGTCTTAGTGGACATGGAGACCAAGAGCAGCGGGGAGATCGTGGAGCACGTCCGCAGGATCCTGGGGAAGAGCGAGTGAGTCCCAGTGTGGCCTGGGGCGTGGGAAGGAGGGAGGGAAGGGGCGCATTCCGAGGGCGCCCCAGTGCTGGTGCCGGCCTCATGGCTCCCTGGGGTGAGGCCACCTGCATCGCATCCCTTTCCTGTCCATGTGTTAAGACACATAAGGCCCCGCGGGGCATTCCAGCTCCTCTGCTCAGTCCTTTATCCCCTTGCCGAGCCCGCGTCACACCCTGCCCTCTGCCCTGACAGGGAGACGCTGCAGAAGGAAGAGCAGGAGAGGCAGCGGCTGTCCCACCCGGCCAACTTTGGGCCCCGGAAGTACTGCCTGCGGGAGTGCATGTGTGAGGTGGAGGGCCAGGTGCCGTGCCCGGGCCTAGTGCCCCTGCCCAAGGAGATGACGGGCAAGGGCAGGGCCGCCCTGAGAGCCAGTGCCCAGGACTGAGGTGCCGTGGGGAGATGGCCCCTACGAGCAAGGATGCTGCGTGTGAGGACCGTGTCTGAGGACCCTGCGTGGGAGGATATGCAGGCTGCTGCGTGGACGGACGCCCCTGCCCTGTCAATAAAGACTCCGTGAGCAGTGCAGCTGGATCTGGTCCTGAGGGTGGGCGGGTGGGCTGGGCCCCTGGCTGGAGAGCGGAAGGGTTAGGATTAGGGTTAGGTTCAGATTCACTGTTGTTGCCTGCTTGCGGCCCTCTCCCGGCCTCCCGATAGATGGCTGCTGGGTTACTGGGCTTCTTCCTGGGCAGGCCACAGGTCTCTCGTGACATCAGGGTCCTCAGGTTGTGCAGGATCTGGGCTGATGGAGGGCACTCGGCATGGCCTGCTGTGGCCAGCGGCTGTGTGATGTCTTACTCAGCACTTCCTGCCCTGCCTCCCAGCTGCTAGCTTGGTCCCCTGGCTTCAGCCCTGGTCACTGTTAGACACTGGCGCAGTGAGGTGGCCCAGAGCTTCTCCATGCAGTGGGAGGAAGTCAGTGTCTGCCGCACAAGGTCACTGGCCAGTGTGGTGACAGAAGTCACAGTGTGATGTTAGCGCTGGACATAATCACTCGGGACTGGCCGTTCCAGTTTGTGGTTCAGGTAAGGGTGGTGGGCAGGGCTCTGCGTGTGACAGACAGGTGTGCGTGAGTGACCTGGTGTACCAGGGTGGCCCTGTGCTTTTCTGCTGTGGCTATTTTGGAGGGGGCAGAGGAAGCCCTCCTCCCTCTACCTGGCTGCTGGGTTGGGGCGCTCAGGTCACAGGTTTCTGTCCCTGCAGTGTGGGGCTTGGGGTCGATGCTGGAAGGCAGGCGCACCGTCATCCACTGCCACCCTTACCGAGGGCGTGGACAGTCACAGGTGACGGCAGGTGGGAGCCAGCGCCAGTGGGATTTTGCACCTAATCCTCTCTTGTCCTTTGGTGGTGATAGAACATGGGTTTAACCACAAATGTATGGAAATGGGACAAACTGGGAAGACACTTTGAGGAGCAGTTTGCGTGTGAACACTCCTGTTCCCAGGGGGTTTGCCCTTGTTTCTCTGATGTGACCAATCCTGGTTATTTTGCAGTTTGCTGGGCTGTGCCGTTTAAAGCTCTTTGGCTGCACTGAGGCCGTGGGGCCTGTAAAATGAGTGGTCACATGACATACTAAGTTCACTCGGACTCGCAGTCTTTTTTTTTTTTTGAGACAGGGTCTTGTTATGTTGCCTAGTTGGCCTTGAACTCACAGCAGTTCCCCTGCCTCAGCCTCCTGAGTGCAGGGATGATAGGCGTGCCACGCCCAGCTCACTTCTGAATCTTTTTTTTTTTTGCCTTTTTGAGACAGGGTCTCGCTATGCAGTTCAGGCTGGCCTTGAGCTCACTTTGTAGCCCAGGCTGGTCTCGAACTTGCAATGATCCTCCTGCCTCAGCCTACCAAGTGCTGGGATTACGGGCATGCACCACCATGCCCACCTCTGACTTCTGACTCTTTACGGGCGCATTTCCTTCAGGACAGCAGAACCCTCCTGGGAGGACTCATTGGCTGGAGGTCTGACGTGGCCCCACTGTGCTCTGCCCTCTGGACACCCGTGTGGCAGGCTAGTCTCACTCTGGCTTCCTACCCATGATGCCTGCGAGCCCAGGCCCTCTGTCCCTTCTGGTGGCAGTAGCTGCAGAGCCCCCTGCCCCACTCGGACCGGGTCAGTGTTGCCGTAGCTCTGAGGAGAAATGAGGAGCGGCGCAGATGTCTTTAATCCACTTTTAATAGTATAAACCTCATGTAGGTAGTAGTATGAAGCCACAACAGTAATGCCACATCGAAACAGCATTTAATAAAATGCATAAAGCTAATTCATGCACTGCGACACTCTATATACAAACACAACAATGCAGATTCTTCAAGACTGAAGACACTGATTAGATATAAAATCCACTTTAAAAAGAACATGCTTGTTTTTAAATGCCATCACGTAACAAAGCTGATTTGTACAGGACGGAAGCTGTGTGACGCCACAGCTCCCAGCAGGTTTGGAACCTGGAATTAAAAGGTAATGGCATGAACAGTATTTTCTATCCTGTGAAGGGCAGAGGCTACAGAAACGGTCCCAACACCTGGTTCTCCTTGAACAGACATCGTCTCACGAGGGCTGGCGACACAGCTGCGTGGTACGGAGGGCCGGACTACAGCAGGAACTACGGGCGGTGCTGAGAGGCGCAGCTTTCGGGTATAAAACTAGCCGCGCGCTGGTTTCAGGGTAGAAAAGGTTCTGGCACTGAGTTGTGTGCGGTGGCTGTGCAGAGTCCATGAGCAACGTTACGGCCAGAGAAGTGACAGTGACGGGGGGTCCTTCCTTCATGAAGAGCCGGGTTTGCTGTCAGTCTGCCCCTTCCTGATGTTACCTCTGCGTTAAACTAAAGCACTCTCTTAACTGGTAAATGGTGTTGGGGACTTTCATGTGTAAATACCAAGACCAAAATTTATCTTCTTAATGCAAGTTTAGCAGGACATTAAAAATATCTGACATTTCTTTTTTCCCTAAAAGATATGTTTTGAGTTTCCAGTTTGTTATTAGGTTGCTAATGTAACAGCCCCACGAAGATACTTTAAAGTCATTTAGAGACAGTCGGTCCCCTTATTGACTGGAAAGCCAGTTTATTTAGTGTGATTGTCACAACAGGCCAGGGGTGGGACTCCACGGAAACTCTCATGACGTCAGAACAGGGATGCACAAGGTTCAGCGACCCACGTCTCACGAAAGGCACTGAGTGCTGCGGCTGCGTGCAGTGTTGCTAACACCGGGCCAGCTTAGCTCGGCCCCGAGGCCCCGGGAGCTCCTGTGCTGTCTGCCCTCAGGCCTGTGTTTCGTGGAAAGATGGCTACAGGGAGAGAGCACAGAAGATCTGGCAAAGAAAATTGGCATCTGTAGTTTTCAGGGCAAACACATCCATACTGAAGCGGGAGTTTTTACCCCAAGAGTGCAAACCCTAACTTACAGAAAGGAATAAAGCCAGCGGGCTCCATCGGCATGCTTACAGTTGGGAAAGTGATTTAAGGTGTGTGGACCCAGGGCCACCGTAGTGAGCTGGCAGCAGTGATGCCTGGTTAACACCAGCAGGCACTGCGCCGGGAGGTGGGTTTGCCTGGCTGGGGCCAGCACAGACATCACTGACGCTGTCACCTCCAAGTGGCTCTGCAGACTGGCCGTGTCCAGCCCTAAGCTGGCAAATGGCTCCAGTGCCTGGGGAGGCTGCTGGCTGTCAACCAAGATCCTTTAGTCGGGCCAGGCACTGGTGCAGAAAAAGCCACCACCCAGTCCTGGCGGTTGGGCCATACTGTACCCCGCCCTGGCCCTGGGACCTAGAGGGCACAGACCAATGCCCTGGGCTGGACTCCTCCCTTCTGAGCTCCTCCTGGACCCTGGCCCTTTTCACAGTCCCCTGGAATGGGGCCTCAGCAGCTCTCCTAGCTGTCGCTGTGGAGGCTGGGTGGTGGCTGGGACTCTACACATGATTTATACCTACGTACATGGATGCATGCTATGTATGCCATACACAGGTGTACACACATGTACACTCAGGAGACCTGGTTGGGGGCTGGTTCTGAATCTACAGGCTGAGTGGGATAGGTGGGCAGAAGGGGTGTCAGATGGTAGCCTTCGTGCCTGGCCATGGGAGCACCACTGCCACCTGCCACCCCACTACACATCACATGTTCACACCACAAGACAGACAGTGAGCTTTGGGACTCTCGGGACAGCAGACCCTACTCTCTGGGATGCTCCTGAGGGTTGTGCTCACCAGCTTGGAGCCTGTGATCACTGGCCCCCTGCTAGGGTCCACACTGTGTGGATGCGGGGCCACCTCTGAACAGAGCTGCCTCTGATACAGTGACAAGCCAGATGCTAGCCTGTGAGGGCAGAGCGCGACTACCCTGCAGTTAAATAAAACCAGAACAACCAAAGATCCCGTGCCGCAGGCCACAGCAGAGGTTGGACAGTGCATGCAGCTTCCCTCTACGCACACACTTGTGGCACACTGGAAGGACTGATGTACGTCTAGACACCTTCCAGGAGGAACTTGAGAATCACTGCTGAAGGAGTTTGGTCTTTACCAGTCTGCTGTCCGTTCACACCTGTGGTAATGACCACCACACACGGACCACATGGCTCTCCTAACGCAGCACTGTCTGAAGTGCTTCCGGAGAGACTTGTGGCCGAGAAGTTACTGCCGAGCTGTGTCCCGACTGAGGGCTGGTCCCACCTCGGCCCAGGGCGTAGTGCGCACTCCAGGTGAGGACTGCAGCCTTGGCAGAGACCTTGCTATCCCCAGCCTGGGTGGGCACTTGAAGCCATCTGACAAGATGCACAGTTGAAGGCTGGAAATGACCTCAGGCAGCGAGACTGTGGGCGTGCGATGTGACCCTCAAAGGCAAGGCCACTGCAGAGCAAGGCTGGGGATCTGGGATGTCCTGTGGCCACTGGAATTGGCCAGCACTGGTCAGAGTCAGCAGCTTCCCACGTAAAACCACTCTTCTCCGATGTTGTGTCCCTGAGCTCTGCACGGCCCTTCTCCCTTGTCCCTCAAGGGTGCTCACGCCAGACCCTGAGGAGCTGGATGGGAGAGCTGGGAGCTGTGGCGAAGACACACTGCCCTTGGCGACATCCCAACTAGACTCTTCACAGGCAGAGGAAGGGGACCCACCGAACCCCTCGGTCCTGGGCAGTCTTTAGTTTTAAAATTTAAAACACTTGGGTTAGAAAACTAAATCATACTTCAAGCTGGCAAAATTACCTATCATCATTTCATACTGGCCACCTGACGTCCCCAACACCTGCCCCCCGGGTGCCACCTACGATGACACCCCGAGATCCAAACGGCAATTTGGGAGCCAGAGATGCTGTGCACACTCAGTTTCCACGAGCGTGAGCAGCGGCAGCTGGCAATGCTTGGGACCCTCTGTGGTGCCTGCAGCCGGCACCCACTCAGCCGGGCACTTTGCAAAGCCAGATCCGACTCAGTCCCACAGATGCAAACCTCACCCTGCAGGAAGGGCTTTCTTACTCCAGCCCAGACGGAAGCCCAGGGCGCCTGGCGCAGTCCCAGCCAGGAGTCTGTTCTCACTGCAAACCATCGTCACTGTCATTTTTGCGGAGAGAAAATGTGGCATTGGGATCGAGGGCCGCTGCTGTGTCCACTGAGCGAAGGCCCCAAAAGGCTCACAGGAGAGAAGACCAGTGTGGGGCTCTGGGAGAGTCCCGGATGTTTAACCAACAGCAAAGAACCATCCTGATGCTCCCGTTCCTGCCAGCGCCGACACAGGTTGACAAGAGTGCGGCACAGCCCTGTCCGGCTGCGCGGGTCCAATGCCTCAGAGACACACAGGCCCTGGGTCGGGAGCTGTGCTGCTGCGAGCCGTGGTGACGACGTTTCCAGTGCCAGTGGAACTGGGTGACGGTCTGCTGGGCTGCACTCTAATCTTGTCGCTCAGCACAGAAGCCAGGTCCCAGCAGTCTGCGGACGGTCACAGGCCAGGTCTGTGACAAGCCTCAGCCCGTGGCTGGTGGCTTTTGGTCTAGCTCCCTGCCACTGGGCCACCGTGCTCCCATGGACGGCGTGACGCACTCTGACACCAGTGTGCACACGGACAGGAACGATCTTTCCTTCCTTAAATGCTTGATTGTCTCCTGTGGCCCAGTGCGTTTCCGCAGGGATCATGAGCATCTCAGTAAAAGACAGTTTTCCATTTGCCCTGCCCACGGCAAGATGGTGCTGACGTCACAGATTCTGGTAAGAAGTGCTTAGAAAGTGCTAATGTTGTTACCCTGGTAATTAGTAGCTATTAATTCCAAGGACATTTTTAATATATTTACACGCATACTGTTCTCTTAGGTTCTTTTAGTTTCAATACTAGTCTCTGACGTTATAAAACTTCATTTTTGTTTTTTGCCCTTTGAGAAATCAATAATACAAATTTGAGTTAAAAGATTGTTCCAAAGTCGGCTGCTTCGTCAAAAGGCATGGAAACGTTTCTCACGGCAGGAAAAGATCCTAGTCTTTAGTCGAGACTGCCTGGGGTTACAGTAAGAGGAAACCAGGTGGGGAGTAGCTGACATGGAAACATCTGCACATACCGGACTCCGTCCGCCACTGTCTTCTGGGGTCCGAGGGGCCTGGAGCCCCCGCCGGCAGGGCGCCGTGCCTATAGGCTGGCCCCGGTGATCTGGCCGTTGTACTCCGCTGTCTCCATTTTGAGGATGTAGGGGATTATGCTGTCTATTGAAACGTTGCCAATGAGGCCGGTAAAAAAGAGTTCTTCCGTGATGTTGGAGCTCATCAGCCTGAGCGCAGGCAGGCGGACAAGGATCCGGGCCAATCTGCAAGAGGGAGCAACGTGAGACCAGGGGCTGGTGCTGTCCCGGCCCGGGCTGGCTACTGAGCAGACCCCGCCCACCCAGCGTCAGGTTCCTCTCACACGTGTGCTCTCTCCGCTTGTGTTCGCCGCCGCCCACCCTAAGTCCACAGAAAGAATGGAAACTTAGAAACCCGGCAGCAGGTGGAGGTTGGGGCCTAGTGCCCTATGCTACAGAGAAGACTCTAAGCACCCACACCACGGAGGACGACAGGACGCGGGACACTGCTCGAGGATGAGGGACAGGGAGCCTTGCGACGTGCACACAGCAGTCTGCACGCATTTGGATGGGCATCGCTCCGGTGCCGAGTCTGGGCTCCGGTGTTGGAATGATTGTCCTGGGAAAGCTGTCTGTGTGGCCCTCGCTTCCTGGGTCCAGTTAACAATGCAAGTGGACAAAGATGGTTTCACCCAAAGAGACCCTGGCAGGAGGCTACTGTGTCCTGGAGGGCCACGGACAGGTGGACGGGAACTGGCCTCGGACGGACAGCAGTGGTAAGGGGTGGGAGGCCACTGCGCCAAAGCCGGAACTGGACCCGGCTGCCGTCCCACAGTGGGGAGAGGTCAGGGAAATGCTCATTTACATTTAATGGAAAAATATTTCAAAGCCTTTTGGGTTTTATGATCCCAATCACACTACATAAAAGTTTCTAGAAGTAAATGCATAAAATGTTATAGTAGGTATTTCTGATAGCGCTTTTCATTGGAGTAAGTTTTCCCTCTCCTTTTTGCTCTCTAGGATGTTTTGTTTTCCACAGTGAGCACATTATTTTCGGAAGACAGCGTACATCTGAACTGTGCATGCAGCGTGATCCATCCTGCGGAGAGGGCACCCCGGTCTCAGGGGCAGCCAGGCGGCAGGCTCTGGAGTGGCAGGGCTGACCTGGGAGGGGTTCCTGGAGGTGGCTGACCATCAGCATTGTGTGGAGCGGTTCTGGGAGGGCTCGGGAGGACAATCTGAGGGAAGAAAGGGCCCTGGGCAGGACAGCCTGGCCCAAGAGCATACTGGAGCCGGCACTCCCTCCAGGGCCTTTTCTCAGTGAACTGTCTAAATGGGTCTCTCTGGGTCTTCTTAGAAAGTCCAGATCACTTGTCACCTCCCAGATGCCCAGCTGCCTCAGGAGTGGCTGAGGATTTCTTAGAACCAGCCTATCCATTTTCCAAGGCCACTGGGTAGTGACCTAAAGAGCCCCTGAGCATGAGGTGCTCCTGGACTAGAGCTAGTGGGTGGTGGCCGTGCAGAAGTCACGGCGGAGAGGCTGCTGCCCCTGGCGTGCCTACCCAGAGACCCCATCACATGGAGAGCCACTGGGGACTGTCCTGCATCAGTCGGGCCCGCAGAGCAGGCTTGCTCTGGGCTATGTGGCGAGCCTGGCCCGGCGGTATGTCTCTGTGGACTGAGTTTTATTTGGGGGCCAGGGCAGGAAGGGAAGCAGGAAATGAGCCACATGTAAGGCGGCAGTGGCAGGGACTTGCTCTCTGTAGCCCCCGGTGCTGTGCCTATTTATATGTAGTCTCGCTGCCTGCTGTTACAGACAATACCTGTAATTACCTTTCACCCAAATAAAGGAACTTTTGAGACCGGTTTATCTGGGGTAGAGTTACTGCCTTCCATAGGCCCCCACTCAGCCTTGTTGAGGGCTCTGTGCTGCGCAGGGCGGGGTGGGGGGTGCGGACAGAACAGGGACCTCTGGGGATTCAGGCCAGCTTGGGCCGGCTTGGGGACCACCCAACCTCCACTCCCACCAGCCCAGCACAGTGCAAGGTGTCACCCGAGTCTTCGGGCCCAGGTAAAGCTCTGGTGGGCTGTCCTCACCGGTAGGTGTCCTCGGAGTAGGTCTTCTGCACATAGTCCTGCAGCTCCATCTGGGCCTTCTCCTGGAACTTCTCAATCTGGCTTGTGCCCGTCAGACCTGGGTGGTCTGGAACAGGAAAGACCCCAAGTTCCCCTCTGCGTTTGGGAGGTGCAGTGGCAGACTCCCTAGAATTTCACTTCAGTCAAATTCTGACAGATTTTCAAGCACGATGGATGGAAGGCTGGTCTAGCTGGGACAGGGGCCCAAGGTTCAGGGTCCCCAGGCTGGGCACCACCAGCAAAGCGGCCCTGCACAACTGCTGTGGACACTGGCTTCCTACTACTCTAGGAAACACAGATCCTAGTTATGTGAAGTTAGGAATTACTACTTTCTGGGTTATACATCATCTCTCCTGTTTTCATTAGCTGTTAGCTTCATTAGGGGAGGAGAAAGGTTGAGCATGCCCAGCCACGTGTGGGGTTGGCAGCTGCTCTCGGGGATGGGGGCCAGGTGGGCGCCTCATTCTCCACCACAGTCCACCAGCTCCTCTCCCCCTGCTGCCACCAGCCCGCCTGGCATGACCTGCAGCAGCTGGCTTGACCGCTGCCCTGGGGAGCCACATCCACCTGGGTTGGCAAGCCAGGGGCCCTGGCATCGGCAGGACCGGAACAGAGGCAGAGAGCATCAAGGTCACGGGGCCGGGTGCCCGCTCTGCATGCTGCCATCCTGGATGGCAGGTGGTGTAGTTGGGACCCCAACCAAGCCACTCAGTGCCTGGCATCCCCAGGCCAGGAGCACTGCTGTGAGCTGCAAGGGATGGGTTTAGGATAGCTGTGCGGGCACCCGACACAGCACGGGGCGTGAGGACACAGGTCACACACACTGGTGGGGCTCTGTCTACACTGCCGGTGACAACACGACCACGCTCAGAAATCGCAGCAGACACAGTGGAAAGGTGGCACGTCCCCACCGCATATCTTACCGGGGCTAAAGAGAACTATAGCTTTAAGGTATGCGTACTCGTAGCCGTCTATCTCCAGCCGCGCCATGCTGTTGCAGAACTCCTGCAGCTTCCAGATGTGCTCCATGACCTGCTTCACGCGCTCGCCCGACAGTTTGTCTGCAAGGCAGCGGGTATTCTGGCTGGCACAGGACTGACGGGGTCCTCCAGCCCTGCTTGCCCATCCCAATCCTCGGCTCCTCTCCAATCCCGGCCCGACCCAGCAGCCCTACCTTCCTGGATGCTGTTCTGCAGGTGGTTGACGATGGCGGCCAGGATGGTGGACAGGCTCATGACCTGTGCACACTGCGCCAGGCCGAGGGTGAAGAGCTCGTTCCAGCAGGCGCGAACCAGGCTGGTGTTGCAGTCCTGCCTGGGGACAGAGGGTGCCAGCTGCGCTGCATGCTTGGCCTGCCTTCGGGTGTTCCCACGCATCACTGACCCAGTGACTGCAGTTCGCAGTCCCTTTACTGTGTGCCCATGCTGTGCCCGGGTAGCACCAGGGCACAGCTACTGCCAGGCCCACGCCTGGGCCCTGGCCCTAGCCCTGAGCACGTAGGGCGCTGGCTGAGGGGTGTAGAGGTGGCACGGCCGCTCTCCGGCCACTTACCCCAGTGCCTGGAAGGCGGGGATGGAGCGCGCCCAGTGCATGGACAGGAAGAGCAGGCGTGACGCGGACTCGCAGATGTAGTGCACGTTGAGGTACTCGGGCATGGGGCTGGGCATCGTCAGCTGTAGGCCGTGGTATGGAGGTTAGGGGTACATGTGCTGCCTTAGGGATCTGGGGTCTCAGCCCCTGAAGGCTGGTGGCCAGACCAAGATCTGTCCTGCTTGGGGTCCAGGCTGTGAGCTAAGGGTCTATGTGGGATCCTGGATACACAGTCATTCTACAGGGAGCTGACAGATGCCTGTGTGCCAGGGCAATGCCCCCTCATTGTGGAGCGGTGTCCTGCCCAGGGCAGCCGCAGGCAGCATGGAAGGGGACCCTCACTCCAGTGTGAGCACTGGATCTCTAATGTAGGGCTGGGGGAGCAAGGACTGTTCCCAGACCAGGGCCTCGGCACCCCCGAGTGGCCCACCTACTCCCTGTGGCTCTGGAGGACAGTGGAGAGATGGGTGGCTCCCACCCCAAGGGGCCACAGGCCATCAGTGCAGCTTGAGACATGACAGCCCTTGTAGGGACACCGCCATGGAACCCTGGGTCCAGGGGCTGGCTTGGTGCAGCGCCCCTCACCCCGTGCCACCACTCACCTTGAATGTGACGTGTGTGTCTGAGAGCAGCGGGCCCTCAACCTCGATGATGGGTGTCGACTGGTCCCTGCTGATGACGTGGATGCCACCTCCTCCGCTGGCATCCAGCCCGTCTGCCAGGCCAGGGGGTGAGGCACCGTCCGCAGTGTTAAGTGCTTTGGCTAAAGTGTCAAATGCCCTGCAAGCAGAGTGGGCTGTACTGTGGGCCTGCAGCTCAGAGGGCCTGGAGCCCTGCAGTTGCCACAAGGGACAGCAGGCCCCAAGTAGGAGAGGGGCGCCCACCACTGAGGAGTGCATCTGGGGGGACCCCCCAAGCTGGGTGCTCCCTCTCAAACCCATCTTCCAGAGAGGCAGAGCTTCTTTCCGCCTAGATGTCACTGCTCACAGTGTTAATACCCTCCCCAAACCACGCCCACAGTAAGTGGTGGGGCCAGAATTCTACCTCAGAGCCTGCGACATGAGTTCTGCTGTCAGATTAAGTAAGAGGAGGACGAGCGGGCAAGTCAGCACACCTGGGATCCCAGGAGGCTGAGGCAGGCGGACTGTGAGTTCAAGGCCACTCTGGACTATCTAGTGAGACCCCATCTCAAATCAAAATCAAACAACAACAACAACAACCCCAAAGCCCAGCCAGTGTTGTGGTGTATCCCAATACTTGGGACGCAGTCTGACGGCCATGAGTTTGAGGCCAGCCTGGGCTACATAGTGAATTTAAGGCCAGCCTGGACTATACAGTGAGACTCTATCTCAAAAAATAAAACAAAGGAAAAAATCCAAAACCCAAACAAAACAAAACCTTCAGAAAACCATGAGGGCCAGACCTGGCAGCCAGGACAGCAGCGGCGGGAACCGCAGCCAGGCTGAGCACAGCATGGAGGTGTCTGCTGCGTCCCCACTTGCCACTGTGGCCAGGCCCTGGCGGTCGAGCTCTAAACTCGTAACTCAGAAGAACAGGTTAGCACTGAAGCAGGGAGGAGCTGTCACCACGGAGGCACCTTAAAAAGGGTGACAGACAGCACTGTCCACCCCACACCCTGAATCTCCTCTTCTGTTGTCTGGGAAGAGGAGCAGTACGGCTGTGGACATGCCCATGCCTGCGACAGCTTCACAGCCCTTGATCCTCACAGTGGCGGCGTGGGACCTGGCTCATACCTGGTGATCTCGCTGGCAGACTGGTCCTCCGGCTGGATGTCCGAGGTGTCACCGTTGTTCAAGGATTCACTCAGGTTAGCCAGGGAGGTTACAACATTTGCCAGCGTGCCCAGGGCTCCCTGGCTTGTCTCCGCCTATGAGACAAGGGGTGGTGTTATAAAGGCACACATAGAGCAAAGGGTGTGATGAGGCCTGGACCCTTTTTCGGGTGTGCCTGATCCTCACAAGCAGCAGTACAGCTGTCACCACACAACCTGCACCTCCCACTCAGCACAAACTGCCAGCACCCAGCAGTCGGTGCCCAGGTGAGCGTGGTGGCACAGTGACACCGTGCACTGGTTCGGCAATGCCAAGGAAGGACCCTGGGTATAGCTGCGCATGGTGACCACAAGACACATGCCAGGGACCACATGCACAACCCCTGGGGACAGACAGTGGACGTGGGCCACAGCAGGGCGGGGCTGCAGGCCTGGAAGGAGCATCAGTGGCCGCCGGGTTGGCTGCGTTCAGGGACGAGGGAAACACCCTGGGGAGGGGGACGGCTGTGAAGCCACGACACTGCTCAGACCCAGCCCCTCCCCAGAGTGTGGTGTGCGGTGTGGATTTTACTTCAGTTACAAAACAAGCAGAGATGAACCAGGACACAGGGACAAACGCCTGTGTGTCTTGATTATGAAAGTGAGAAACTTCACGCCGCACTGCCAACATGGACTCATAAACATTTCCCAAAATGAAAGCTGCTTATAAACAAAATGAGTTACAGCTTTAGAACAAGTGAGAAATGAGAGTGAAAACTAAAATCCACGGAGATCAAAGCCAGCGAGTGCCCCAAGGCCCTGGGGTGGACACAGGAGCTGGTGAGGAGGCTGTGGGGTGCGTGACTCAAGGACACATCTGGTCCGCAGGTCACGGGGCCCAGAGTCTCGCTGTGCCCTGGCTCTGTGGGACAGAAGCACGGGGACCCTGCTGAGGGTGCTTCTGAGAGCTTTGTGCTCATTTCAACGTCGATTATTTTGAATGCACGATTGCTTCAAAGTAAAAAGTTTACAAAGCTACTCCTGCAAACACAGTTCAGGAGCTTTTTGCGCCTTCTCATTCCCAGCAGCCTCTGCAGGGCTCACACGGCTCTGCCTCAGGGAGGGGGATAGGGCAGCCAACTCCCGAGCCCTCTCCTGACTAGGTAAGTGCCATACAGCTTTTGCATTCGCCCTCCTTCTTCCAATGACAGTATTTGGATCTCAGTGAGTGCTCACTGTGCGCTGTTACAAATTGATTTCCTCTAAACTGGTGTGGTGCTGCATGCCTGTAATCTTAGTTAATGGGAGGCTGAGGCAGGATGATTGAAAGCTCAAGGCTGGGATGGGCAATTCAGGGAGACTCTGTCTCAAAATAACAAATAAAAAGGACTAGGGATGTAGCTCAGCATGAAGGCGCAGGGTTCAATCCTCAGTCCTGCAAGAGGAACTGGGGCTTTTGCAAAGGGCCATCACATGCAGGTAGCAGGTCTGCCAATGTGTGTACCAGGGAAAATCTCGGCAGTGAACGGGACCATGGAGTGTCCGCCACCCTGAAGTCCAGACCCCGGTACCTGACAGCACATCTGACCACCAGCCCTGGTTGAGCGAGGGTTCCCAAAAGCCACAGCGTCCCTGAGCAAGGTGTCCCAGGCTGCTGTGTGAGGTGGGGCGGGGAGGAAGCGGGACGCGCCTCACCTTGGAGTCTGTGGCCAGGAGCACCGTGCCATCCTCGCGGATCAGGGGCTGCTGGATGTTCACGAGCATCCCCGGGTCCAGGAGGCCTGGCTGTCTGCTCAAGATAGAGAAACCGGAGTGGCTCCCAGCAGCCACGCAGCGGCCACCAGGCCCCCCCGAGCCCCAGCGTCCATCCTGGCCGTGGTCTGGGACTTGTTGTCATATCCCCTGGGCGGATCTGATGCTCTCTGTTCGATGCCCTATGGGGCCTGGCTTCCCTCTTCCCCCTTCCTTCCTAACAAGCTCACAGACCCTGAAAAGAAGGCACCATTAACTCACGCTCTCGGGACCTCAGCTCAGGTGCTGCAACCAACCCCGCCTGGATACTGAGCTACGGAACACCTGCTGTCCTAGGTAGAGACACAGCCATGCTGCCCTTTGGGGAACAGGGGCTGACCTTGTGCCGTCCTTGTCGGCCACGAATGTGGGCGTGGCTATCAGGGGGCTCCGCAGGTCCTTCCGGATGTAGATCTTCTCTGTGGAAGCAGCGCAGTTGCTCGGCTTTTCCCGCTGTACGTCAAAGGGCTTCCGCTCACTCTGCACAGCTTTAATCACAATGAGAGGACTCGTGTTTAGAGAGGACTTCAGCCAGGAAGAGCTACCTCTCCCGCACACCTGTGCTGCAGGGGTCTGGAGCCAGCAGTGCAGGGAGGACCCAGGCGCGTGGAGCACAGGGTCGGCAGCGGGCATGGCGGGGGCTCCTCACAGAGATCCTCCAGGCCACACAATGGGGGAGCCCTCCAACTCCACGGGGCCCGAACAGCCTTGAGACTGCAGCAGTGTCCTCACCGCCCCTCCGCAGCCCGGCTCCACACGTGCCACAGGCCACAGAAGAGGGCAAGTGGCCCTAACAGGAGATACAAAGCCCAGAAACTCACTCGGTGTCCGGGAGCCACACTGAAGCCCGACTGGTCTCGAGTTTGCAGCCTTAGCTGTGGCTGCAGAAGGCTAATGCCAGTCTCTGCTTAGAGCACAGACATCACTGCTGACGGGGGCGGGGGCGGGGACGGCGCGGGGTGGGCCAGCCCGATGCCAGGCTGGTGCTCCTGGGACTTTCCTGCCTTGGGTACTGGGGATTGAACCAATGTCTCCACAGCGAGCCACACTCCCAGGCCTTTTTTCATTTTCTACGTTGAGACAGGGTCATCCTAGGTTGCTAGATAGCCCAGGCTGGGTCTCAGTCTCCCAGCCTGGAAGGACACCCAGCTTTGTTATTTGCTTTGGAAGAAGAATAAAATCACTGCCTAAAATAAAAACATCAAACTAGGCAGACACTGGGTTGGCCCTTCTAACGTCTCACACACAGCTCCGCAGTGAACTGTGCAGCACTGAAACGCATTGTGTGCAGTCTTCCCTCCGAGCCAGGCGCCCTCAGCAGGGTGCTGCCGGCCCAGGGGGCGAGCGTGCCCTGCCTGTGACCCCAGGCTGCTGGATTTGGAATTCCTAAGCCCAGTTCTGGCTCAGGAGCTGGGAGGAAGGGCAAAGCCTTCCCTGCAGCACCGGAGTGGGAGGACAGCATGGGGTGGGGACAGGGGCCGGGAGGCAGCTGGTCCCCAGTCCCGTAGGCAGTGGGTCCTTTAGGGGCAGGGCTGCAGTGCTCCGCCCCACCCCGCTGCTGCCCCGCAAGTGGAGCCGAGCCCCGAGCTGCTTCCCTGGAAGCCGGGCCCCACCCACCCCAGGCGGCCTCGCTCACACTCCATCTTCATGCCCATCTCCAGGCACTTCTTCAGCCGGCAGAACTGGCAGCGGTTGCGGTGGTGCTTGTTGATCACGCAGTCCTGGCTGCTGCGGCAGCTGTAGGTCAGGTTCTTCCTCACGCTCCTTTTGAAGAAGCCCTTGCAGCCTTCGCAGCTGACGGCCCCATAGTGCCGGCCTGGGAGGAGAGGGCGGTGAGCTCCACATCACGTCTGTGCAGGGTTTCTGCACCCGGCACACAGCAGCTCATGCAAGCAGCGGGCTCTGAGCCCCTCCGCATGCAGCTGGGTGCCTGTGTCTGGCACAACTGCTTCCGGGCCCCTCACACCCTGGTCCTACTTTCCCGGGGGTGTGGCTGGGCTGGGCTGGGCTGGGCTGGCTGGGCCTCAGACCCTTGGGAGCAGACCTGGCGGCTGTGGCCTGTCCAGGCCACCCCTTACCCATGACCAGAAAGAGCGTCCTGCCTCGGCGGACCCCTCCTGGTGCACAAGGCGCTGTCACACAGACTCCCCCCTTTCTTCCTAGTGGATGTGAGCCTCTGCCCGTTGCAGCCATGACACTGCAGGGACATGGTGTTCCCCAGGATGTGCCCTTCTGGTGGCCACCGAGGTCCCCTGGCCTAAGTTTCCGAGTTGGAGCTGTTTCCCAGAGCGCACCTGGGGGACCCCAAGTTTGCTCTTGGGGAACAGGAACAGTGGTGCTGAAACCTCCGGAGAGCACTGCTTTCCCTTCCTGGTGCGCTGTGCGTGGGGTGACTTGGGCTCAGAGCCCTGCCAGGTGAGGGGACCATGGGCTCAGAGCCTGCAGCATGCCTTTCCCTGCCGGGCAGGGACTTGGGTTCTTGGTGTGACACTCTGCAGGGAAGGCAGGTCTCCGAGGAGTTAGCGTCAGGGGAAAGTGGCAAATGCCAAGAAGTGTGGGCCACGTGGCCTTCCTAATGTGGCGAAGGAATCAGGCTAACTTCCAGGGATGGGGAGCAAGGCAGGCAGAGAAGAGTGGCCTGGAGGGAGCAGGATCCCAGACCATCTGCCCAGAGGCTATGGCCAATCCCTTTCTTCCTTCCTTGAGACAGGGTCTCACTATGCAGTTCAGGCTGGTCTTGAACTCACTTTGTAGCCCAGGCTGGCTTCTGATTTGTGGTGATCCTCCTGCCTCAGCCTCCCTAGTGCTAGGATTACAGGCATGTGCCACCACGCCCGGCCTCTTCTCTAAGTAAACACAAACAACCAAACCCAGGACAAGCAAGTGTCCATCTGCAGCTGTGCTGTCAGCGCCTCCCCATTCCTGTTCCCTGGCCACTGCGTGGTTGGACCCTGTCTTCCAGGTCCCTCCTCCACAGCCCTCCACACATGGCCCAGGCTGGCACTGTCCCTGCTGGGTACGGCCACCAGGGTGTCTGCACCAGGGTGGCTACCTCCTAGGCCATCACCCAGTGGGTCCAGGGCCGGCCCAGGGAGGCCTCTGGTGGAGGGGCAAAGCCTGTGCAGGTGGAAATCAGGCTCTCACCACACAGAAACATGACCCCCCAGGAGTCCTGGGAGTCGGTGCCCTGCCTCTCTTTCTAATTCCTCAGAGGTCACTGTGCTTATTTCCTCACATTGCTGGCTGTTCAGAGGAGTGGAGCCCAAGTCTGCAGCCTGCACAGCCACCACACACCCACACCCATCCCCCCCAACACACAGGGGGCTTCCTGAACACCCCACCACAGCAGGCCACCTACCCGAGGCTTTGTCGCCGCAGACCACACAGTACTCCACCACCTGCGGCCGCTGGAGCTCGGCCTTCCCCAGCAGCCGCTCCACAGACGCCGAATCCGTGACGATCTAGGGAGATCAGCAGACAGATGGCTCAGAATCGGGCTGGGAGTGGGGCGGTGTGTAACTGACTCCCGTCCCGGGTCCTCGCTGGAGCTCGAGCAGAGCGGGAAACTCCAGCTGGCACCTGCTGGCACCTGGGTGGCCTGTGGCCGGGGTTCCAGCAGAACTTGCCTCTCTGGCAACCATCCTGGAACAGGCCACACGGAGAAGGGGGAGGCCTCCCGGCACCTCCCCATCAGGGAGCACTGGAAAGGACTCGAGAGGCGCCAGTCTCCTGGGACAGCTGTGGCACGGGGATCAGAATGCATGTCCTCCAACACCTGTAGATGGCGCTCTGGGGCACACAGTGCCACCACCTGGGAGAGCACTGTAATGCTCATCCCCATGAGGAGGAGATTTAAATCCTATCTGGGAGCCCAGGACAAGCCTCCACACGAAGGCTGCCCGCAGGCGCCGCACATGCCACTGTGTCACCATGGCCCTGCCTGACCGAGCAAGGGTGCACTAAACACGCAGCTACCCTGAAAGCAGAGCACATTGAGCGTGGAGCCCAGCCATGCGGGGAAAGTCATTCTCTGCCTCCTGCAGTTTCCGCAGTGACAAGGGACATTCCTTGGCTGTCAGGAGGAGATTCAGACCCAAGCTCCAACATGGCAAGCCACGGGCACAGCACGTTACGGGAAATGAGCCAGTCACAAAGGGCGGACTCTGTGTGACCACGGCTATGAGCTGGTCCCTGGGGCCGTCGGATTCACACAAACAGAAGGCACCGTTCAGTGGGTGCAGAACGGTCACTCGTGAGTGTCCCCAACTTGGAGCACTCGTGTGCCCCTCCCACAGCAGGGGCCTCCGCGCAGGAGGACCGAGAGGCGCAGACGCATGCACAGCGCTCCGAGGAACCCAGGACTGGTTCCCGCGGTGAACGTCCTATCACGTCCATCCGCCTGGGTGCAAATAAACACGGAGTTCGGAACTCGCGGTGGTCGGGACAGGCTGGAGGGAAGGGTTCTCGTCCAGCTGGGTCGCCCCAGATGGCATCTCTAAAATGTCCCGGGCTGAGCTGCCCGGGCCCTCGCCAGTGAAGGGTCCTTCGGGGCTCAGTGACCCCGGGGAGCCCAGCAACTCCCAGGAAGACTGTGCCGCCATGAGAGGCCGAGGCAGGCAGGGACAGAGCCGCGGGGCCTCACCTGGATCCTGCCCGGCACCAGGCTGTCCGAGGTGGTGAAGATGAGCTGCTTGGCGCTGGGCGTCTCCGGGGAAGCCAGGATCACCTTCCCAGGGCCAGCGCCATCGGGGCTGGTCAGGAGGAACTGCTGCTTGGAGGAGCCCGAGGCGTCCACTGCGGTGACAATCTGGATCTTCTGTCCCGTCTGCTGGTCTGTCACAATCTGCAGGGCAACGCGAGGCCACTTGGTGAGCTCAGGCGCCCGTGGGGGGGCACACAGTCAAAGCTTTTCTGGAACAACCTCACAGCGCTGATTTTATGCTAGGATCACAGCTTCAGCACTACTTGCAGAGGCAGGAGTGAAGGCAGTCAGAGGGAGGGATGACGCGGCTCGCTGCCTGGTGCAGCGGAACACTGAGCACTGCGCACGGTTGCTCAGTCACCGGTCCTGCGCCCTACAGGCTCCCAGGCCTCCTCTCGGCCCTTCCACAACCTCTGACAACCTCAGTCCCGAACCTCGCACTGCACAGGCCGGGGCTGGGGATGCTCAGTCACACAGATGAGGGGGTCAGGGGGTGACCCCCAGTCTGTCTAGCCTGAGCCAATGCTCTTCCCGTCTAGGCTGCCACCCTTGTGAAATCAGCCTCCCTCCCAGCTTTCAGATGAAACGCGATGGTTATGAGTTAGAATACGCTGAAATGAACAAGAAGCCAGGTGTGGGGGCACGGGGCTGTAACCCAGTGCTGTGGAGGCTGAGGCAGGAGGATCCCTGCAAGTTCCAGGCCAGCTTAGGATACATAGCAAGATCCTGTCTCAAAAAAACTAAAAAACAAAAAACAAACACCCCCCGCCCCAAATCCAACCAAATGAAGAACACACTGAAGCCTGGCCTGGCCGTGAGGTCACAGAGGTCAGCGACCGTGTGGAGTGGTACCCGGAGTAGCCAGTGGCTCACAGCCCACACAGGAACGTTTCCAGCTGTGTTCGCTGCACAGGGAGCTCCCACCTGCCTCAGGCACTTCCCTATGACCTCAGCTCCATGCCAGAGGCAGGTCAGCAACACCGTCTCGTCTCGGGGCCACCGGGGGGCTGAGCACCGTGCTAGTGTGACAATCCGGGATGCACGCCTCCCTCAAGACCTCAGCACAGCCTCCAGAGCCTTCCAGCCCAGGTCCTTGTCTGCCCCTGCGTCACTGGGGAACAGAACCCAATAGGGTGGTGTGGGGGAGAGGTGTGTGCTTCTCCTGCCTCAGCCTCTTGAGGGCCGGGATGACAGGCGTGTGCCACACGCCTGGTGTAGATTAGGCACCGATAACCAGTATCCACAGAGCACCAAGCACCAGCACCCTGCAAATCTTCATGCGGACATCCTGTGGCTCCTCGCCACCAACTACGAGGCAAGTACTGCTGTTGTGTGGTTTCCAAGGGGAAAAAGTGATGCCCTTAAAGCTGTGATTGCCCAGGACAGAAGCTATACGGGGGGTACAGGATGTGTCTACCGGTGAAGACGGCCCATTTGGCACCAGGCAGTGATCCAATGAGCCTTCCTTCCCTGTGCCATAGTCTCAAAGCTCAGACTTCTGCTTTAGAAGTCAGAGTGGAACATGCTAGTGCATGCCTACAATCCAGCACTCGGGAGGCCGAGGCAGGAGGATGGCTGTGAGTTTGAGGCAGCCTGGGCTACACAGGACAAGGCCAGCCTGTACTACATAGGGAGACCATGTCTCAAAGAACAAAAAAACAAAACCACAAGAAAAGCTCAGTGGGGTGGGGCACGACCGTAATCCCAGTGATCCCAGCATCAGGAGGCTCTCCATGAGTTAGGGGCCAGCCTGGGATACACAGTGAGTCTGAGGCCAGCTTAGACTACAGAGACCTTGTTTCAAAAAACACAAACAATAACAGCAACAGTGAGTTAGTGGCATGAACATCAACTGTGTTTTTGCAGAGACGGGGACTGCCTGGGCCGGCTGGGCGGTACCTGGATGCGCTGGGGTGAGGCAACTGCGGAGTCGGTGGAGATGATCTGGATGCGCGGGGAGGGGCTGGTCATCCCTGGAGCTTCCGGCCGCGGGGTCTGTGCACGTGGGACCTGCGGGAGATCACCGGTCAGAGGTGGATCTGAGACGCCAAGGAAGCTGCCGGGGCGACCCGACTGGTGAGATGCTGCACCGGCGTGGCCTGGGAGACGGGGGCCTGGGAGATGGAAGCATGACACGGCCAGCTGCCCCGAGGGGTGTGGGTGCGAGGGCGGGTTGGGGGAGCAGCCTCGGTTCTGCTCTGCGCACTCAGATGAGCCACCTTCAGAGACGGGCCTGGGACCCTCCTCCTCCCCAGCCAGCTGCGTACCCCTCCAGATGGCTGTGGACGGGATAGCAGGGCCAGCTCGGTGCTCAGGAAGGCTCCCCACCCAGCCGCGGGGTGACAGCTCTGGGAAAAGCTGGCAGCACAGGAGTACTCAGTCCTACAGCTCAGCCGGTGCCCACCAGAGCAGGGCTGAAGGTACCAGTGCCCACTGGTACTTGAATGAGAAGGTATTACTATCATGGGTTAACAGCAGATCGTGAACTGCTCGGCGTGGTGGCACATGCCTGTAATCCCAGCACTGCAGAGGCTGAGGCAGGAGGATCTCAGACCTGGAGACCAACCTGGGCTACACAGTCAGACTGTATCTCAAATAATAACAAGTATTAGCCATGCGTGGTGACGCACACTTGTGATCCCAGTACTCAGGAGGCTGAGGCAGAAGAATTACTGTGACCTCAAGACCAACCTAGGCTGTGTAGTGACATAGTGAGTTCAAGGCCAACCGGCATTACAAAGGGAAACCCTGTCTCAAAAAACCAAAACAAAAAACAAAAGCACAAAAAAGTATATGAGTATATCATGAACCAATCTATACTTTACAAACTGTGCAAATACAGGAGAGAATATTCCCTAACTCATTCTGTGGGGCCAATAATATCTGATATCAAAACAGGACAGAGACATAACAAGGAAACTCTAGGCCAATACTCATTATGAATAGAGATGTAAAAAAAAAAATTCAACCAAAGAAAAGCACGCAAAGCTGATGCACCAGCTAGAGTGAGTTGTTTTTTTTTTTTTTTTTTTTGGTCTTTTTGAGACAGGATCTCACTCTGCAGTTCAGGCTGGCCTTGAGCTCACTTTGTAGCCCAGGCTGATCTTGAACTCACAACGATCCTCCTGCCTCAGTCTCCTGAATGCTGGGATTACAGGTGTGCGCCACCACACCCGGTTGTTTTCTGTTTTTGTTTTGTTTTTTTTTTTTGGTCTTTTTGAGACAAGGTCTCATTGTGCAGTTCAGGCTGGCGTTGAGCTCACTTTGTAGGTGAGGCTGGTCTTGAACTTGCAATGATCCTCCTGACTCAGCCTCCCAGAGTGCTGGGATTATAGGCGTGTGCCACCACACCCCGCCAGCCAGAGTGAGTTTATCTGGGGAGTGCATGGCTGGCTCAGCTGTTTAAAACACCACACTAACAGAATAAATTAAACGCTCTACATACAGAAAATCCTATGGAATCCACACAAAAGTAAAAACGATTACGGCTGAAAAATGAGTTCCAAGGCTGCAGGACACAGGATCCATGAACAACTGACTGCATTTCTACCCAATAGCCACAGCTGTCTGAGAGGAAGCCACGGAAACAGGAGGTGTCGTCGAACATGGTATCAGTGTATTCAGCAACAAATTTAGCCAAGCAAGCGCAAGAGTTGGGCCAGAAGATCTAATACTACGAAATGGCAAGCCTCAGAGTGCCTCAGTTTGATGTAATCCCTGCCAAAAATCCAGGTGTTTTTTTGTTTTTTCATAAATCTACCAGCTGACCCTAAAACTCACATGGAAATACAAGGGACCCAGAGTAGCCAAAAGAATCTTGCAAAAGGAAAGCAAAGTTGGAAGACACACATTTCTTTCCAAAACCGAATACAAACCCACTCTAGTCAAGACAGCATGGGATTAGGCATCTTAATTTTGAGTATTTACCAAATCAATGTGAAATGAGTTTGTCAAAAGCTGTCAACATGTCCCAGTTCAGCGGAGCAATATTCATGGGGTGGCCCCAAGTGGCTGTCATCAGGGGAATGGACGAGGAGACCACCATACCCACACAACGGAATGCAGCCTGCAGCCTGCCGCCCGCAATGCGTTCAGAGGAAATGTGCCCCGTCAGGGAGGCGCATCCACACATTCCTGCTTCCGTGTGGCATCTGAAGTGACCGAGGGCATGGAACCAGAGCAGAACGTGGCATCAGAGGCTGCGGCTGGAACGCGGAGAGGGATGACAGTCCCAGGTGACGGGCCACACAACCATGTCTTCAGATATGCCGCACCGGGTGGGGCAACGTGAGTGCACGCTGCACGGGTCAGAGCTGCTCAGGGCCAAGTTCACAGGCTCCGCCCTGTGCTGATTAGCTCCACTCAATCACTGCGCACCTTTCTGCACCCCATGAACATCTGCACCACCAACTGCATTTACAACCCAGACACCGCTGCAGAGTTGACACAGAGACACAGAATGATGGGACAGAACTGAGGCCCCGGAAAGGAGCTCCCAGATGCTCAGTGATCCTGATACACATAGAGACAGCCGCGTGTCAGCCTCTAGGGGAGTGCTGCGGAGATGACCCAGTGCTGTGGTGTGGGCCTGAGTGACTGCACCTTCAAAGGCATGGCTTTTTTTCTTTTTTTTGTGGCGCTGGGAATCAAGCCCTGGCAAAGTTGCTTTCTTTTTTTTTTTTTTCCAGTACCGGGAATTCATCTTGCGCTTGCCAGGCAGGTGCTGTACCGCTGAGCTAAATCCCTAGCCCCAAAATGAAAGCAGTCTTTATTGGGGCGGGGGCAGTTTTTTTTCCGGTACCGGGAATCGAATTCATGACCTTGCGCTTGCCAGGCAGGTGCTGTGCCGCTGAGCTAAACCCCCAGCCCCCAAAGTTGCTTTCTTACTATAGGTAAAGCCCCCTAGCACTATTACCAGGAGCCAGCCCAGACCCCTTAGGTATCTGGGTCCCTCCCGGGTGGGTGGCTGGGTGGAGCTCTGCTCCCTGAGCGCCAAGCCCGCGCAGGCCTACTGCCTGTCTTCAGCACAGGAACGGATGCAGAAGCATCACCTTGAATGACCTGCTGACCCCAAAAACATCACACCTGATGTCAGACACAGTCACAGAGACCGCAATCACAGGGTTCCATTCACCTCCAACCCGTGCAGGCAAACCCACACGCACGGGAAAGGGTTAGTGTTATGCAGGGCCAGGGCCTGGGGTGTCTTCCTCGGGTAATAAAGCGCTCAGGAGCCAGACTGGTGACCGGCTGCACAACTGTATGAAGAACTAAAAACCAAGCTGGGAGTGGTGGCACATGCCTGTAATCCCAGTAATCAGGAGACTGAGGCAG
>NW_004955429.1:17401648-17408983 GCF_000276665.1 Chinchilla lanigera | reverse complement strand
CTATGCAGTTCAGGCTGGCCTTGAGCTCACTTTGTAGCCCAGGCTGGTCTTGAACTCGCAACAATCCTCCTGCCTCAGCCTTCCAAGTGCTGGGATTACAGGCATGTGCCACCACGCCCGGTTTGAACTGTATCTTAATCAAGCTGGTAAAATTGTTTTAGCTGGAAGTCATGGCACATTGTAGTACTCTGAGAAGCTATCTGAGAAGCTGAGGCAGGAGGGTTGTAAGTAGTATCCCTGCTTCGGCAACTAAGAGAGGTCCTATCTCAAAATGAAAATGAATATGTTGCCGGGCGTGGTGGCGCACACCTGTAATCCCAGTACTCGGGAGGCTGAGGCAGGAGGATCGTTGTGATTTTGAGACCAGCCTGGGCTACAAAGTGAGCTCAAGGCCAGCCTGAACTGCAGAGTGAGACTCTGTCTCAAAAAGATTAAAAAAAAAAAAAAGGAAAAAAAAGAAAAGGGATATGTGCACCTGTCCCCCTGCTTCAGGGACGTCCAGATCGGCAACTTCACGGTGGGTAAGTGTGGACCCCTGAGGAAGACAATGTGCTTCAACATGCTGAAGGTCACCAAGGCCACCGGCCACCGGCACCAAGAAGCAGTTCTAGACACTCTGAGGTCGCCTGGCTGCCCGGAAAGGGAATGAAGGTATTCTGACTCTCAAGAGAAAAAAAAAAAAGAAAAGAGAAGGGGGAGGGTTGTTGCTCGGTGGTACAGCACTCTTAGGTTTGATCCCCAGTACCGGAAAAATGATTCAGGTAACAAATGAACAGAGTCCCCTGTCCCGGGGATCAGGGTAGAGGCCGCCCTTAACTGGCAGGAGAGCACAGGAGGGGAGGGGCATGGGAAATGCTGTTCTTAGCCTGAGGCCCGCATAGTTACTCTCCGAGATAATTCCTGGGTGATGCCCCACGGATGTTAAATTTAAGCACTCACTACTACAATAACAAATTTATCTTAAAAACAGAACTTCAGTCAAGACGTACTCTGCAGAGACCCCCACGAGCGGCCTAAGTCACTGAGCCGCAGGGCCCTGTCCCACACTTTACCCGCACCCTTGCGGTGGTGGGTGTGTGCTGCCACACGGCACCGGCACAGCTGGCCTCTGGCTCTGACGGCAGGAAGCGGGTGGCCTCGGGGTGGCGTTGTGGCTCTGCAGCACCAAGGCCAGGGACGTGGGACGTGTGCAGACTCAGGTTCCTCGTTTGTGGGGCCCAAAGCCTCTCCCCAGAGGGGCACAGTCCCCTGGCAGTGGGGTCAGGGGTGAGTTCAGACAGAGCAAAGAGCGCGAACACCCCGATGCTCGAAGCGACCTGTCACTGGGAAATGTCGGGCCCCGAAGTGGAAAGGAGGCGTGGGGCTGGGCAGCGGGCGCGCCCAGGGTTTGAGGCTGCCAAAGCAGAGAAAAACAAAACAGTGAGTGAAAGGCAGGGGTGGAGGCCCCAGGGGCATTTGCACTTGCTTTTGCTGAAGCCAGATGGAGGGCAGGACGAGCCTGAGCACTTGCACAGACGCCTGGCACCAGACGGGCTCCGGGAAGGGGTCTATCCGCCTGTTGCGGAGCCTGGTGCCAACGAGATCAAGTGGCACTTCCCACGAACAGCCTCTCCTGCACCAGCGCAGGCCACAGAGGACAGGTCACTTCATGCCTGCTTGGGTGGGGCTGCCGGTGCCACCCGGGCCAGTACACTTGCCCATGAGCAGGGGAAGGGAGGCCGAGGACCCCAGGGAACTGTAAAAGCACGTGTGCTTCTCGGCCTTCCAGGGCAGACTCTACTCCGCACAGGGGAGCAGCTGTTCCCAGCCGGGGTTGGTGGGAAAGGCTCCTCCCACAGTCCTGAGGGTGGGAGGGGACACAGGAGGCCCACGTCGAGGGCCCAGAGGTGCACAGGGTGGGAAGAGAATCTGCTTCATGCCAGGTCCCTGCCCGGACTTCAGTGGGGTCTCAGAAGTCACTCTGTGACCAGCCGATCTCCTCTAGGCCACGCTGCACCTCTGCCACCGCCACTGCCACTGAGGGGTTTGGATCTTGCTGTGCAGGACAGGTGGCCTTGAACTCACTTTGTAGCTCAGGCTGGCCTAGAACTCAGCGATCATCCTGCCTCAGCTTCCCAAGTGCTGGGATTACAGGTGTGCACCTCCACACCTAGCCCGTTTTTGTTTTTTTTTTTTTAATGAAGATAAATGTTAGAAGCAATTCTCTGGTCTCTACACAGTCATTTGCTGAAAGATGAACATCAGGTTGAGGAATGTTCTTACAGCACTGAGGGAACACACACATGTTACAACTTAGCAAGGCCTGTCTCAAAGATACAGAAAGAAACAAACAGGGCCGGGGCTGCAGGTCAGTGTGAAGGGCCTGGGTTCAGTCCTCAGTACTGGGTTTTGGTGGCAACATTCCCAGAGATGACTAATAGTGTGACAGCATTCACAGGACGACAATGGTGTAGGGACTGGCCCTGACCTCTGCTGCCACCTCTGTCCTGAACTCCCTCCAGCCAGACCATGAGTGAGGCTTTCAGGCCGCGGCCACCCTCAGCTGCACTGCGAGGTCGCACACCACCTCTGTCTTCAAGGCCACTGGACAGTGGGGGTGGCTTGGGTCACTCAGCAAGCAGCACAGGGACACAAGGACCCAGCGGAGGCCTGGGCTGTCCAGAGCTTCACTCGGCTCGCAGGGGCAGGGGCAGGGCCAGGGCCAGGGCCAGCCCGTCCCAAACAATCACCTCTCCCAGGGACGTTGCTCTTCCTTACCGCAAAGCGAGAGAGGCTCCAGGCCCTCAGCGCTGTAAGTATGCACTGTTTCTATCAGAATCAGCTAGACCATGGATTTTCCAGTTGGTAGTAAACGTTTAAAGAGATATAACCACACCGCTTAATTTTCTTGGCCCAAAAATAAAGTCAACAACTACCTCTCACAATGACACAAAGCACTGTGATGTTCAAGAGCAGTTCGGTTCACAAACCCGTGGCCCACAGGCAGGTGGACCTGACACCACAAGCGGGCAGGCAGCTCCCACCCTGCCCAAACACACCTGGCCACGCGGCCACAGGGTGCAGAAACAGGGTGCTAGGAGCTGGGTGTGGCAAAGACAGGTCATGCTCCCTCAGATCTACAGCAGGTGTCTACATCCTCTGCCGTTTCACCCGCTGCTTTAAGAACAAGTACCCAGGAAATTCACCGCAGAACAGGGCAGCTTCCCACGAGCCAGGAGACTGCAGCCTTCAACGCGAAGCCTGGCGTGGTTTTCCTGGAGACACTTTCCCCAGGCCGGCGGCTCCATTTACATCCCCCCTCGGCCCCAGGAGACTGGCCCACCACAGCACCAGGCGGTGCAGGCAGCCCACTGGCCCTGCAGAGCCCATCCGCTGTGCTGCACGGGGCTGCTGCCCATGGGCTGCTGTGTGACCCTCTCTGCCGAAGGTGAAGTGCAGGTTACTCCCTGCGACCAAGGCAGCCACACAGAGTCCTGTGTTCCAGCTGCTGGTGTGTCCATCTGATAGTGTGATTCATGGTTCCCGGGAGAATGTGCTCTGCTTTGCAAAGGTCCCCTTCCCCAGATGAACGGTCTCCTCCCAACCTCCTTCCCTAACAGGGTGCTCTCAAGAACAGCACCATGGAGCCCAACCACCTCCAACAGTCCGGCCCAAAGTGGGGAAGACTGAGGGCTGGGCGTGCACGCAGCGCTGCCACTTCCACAGCAGGAAGCTCCCTGTCAGCAAAAAGGGCGCGCAACAACCTAAGGCTTGTAAAACGGGACTGACAGAAGCGGCTGGCTGACCCGTGCGGGAGGGGGCATGGGTCAGGGGCCACGGTGGGAGGTGTGAGGGCCACATTTGGTCAGGGGCCATGGGGTGGGGTAGAGGTGGGGCTGCCACCCACACAGGCTGCAGGTGTCTGGCTGGGACCTTCTCTACTTGTTCAGCAAACAGCTGCACGGAGGTGCGTGCAAGGCGGCTGTCAAAGCCCGGAAAGCAGCCAGGGCAGGTTTTATGGATATTTACTTTTCCATGGGTTGGAGAAGGAAATTGAGAAAAGAGGAAATTTTTTTTTAAAAAAGCTCACGTTGCTATTCATGAAGAATTTCCACTCCAGTTTCCGTGTGCACTATATTAAAGTAATGTACGTTAAATGAATATCCCGGGAACTCAATTCCAAGAGAAGAAAAGATGATTTTCCCTCTGGGAAGGTAGACCGCACGTCCTCCCCTTTCAACTACTTACTGTGAAAGAAATCTAACATTTTATTCACTGAACAGTAGTAGGTCAGTTCATCCACAAAACCAAAAGCTCCCAGACCAAACTACTGCGCTCACAGCAGAATTTGTGTCCCAGCTGCCCTGGTCATTCCACTCCCAGGAGTCCGTTCTAGGCCTCTGTGAGTGCCCTGTGTTGGGACACGTGGGACGCCCCACAGGGGACACCCTCTCGGGCACCTCGGCAAGGCGCCGTCCGGATAGAGGAGTGGAAGTGCCTGGTGCTCGTGCAGCAGGACAGCCGAGATCTCGGTCCTAACTCAAGTCCCGCTGCGCTAAAAGTGAAGAGACCGTGTCCCACCCTCCCTGCAGCTGCATATAGAACCCTCCACCCCGTCATCCCGAGCAGGAACAGCAGGGGGCGCAGGACGTCTGAAGCGCCTGGAAAGCCCCGGATGAGGGTCCTGCCTGGAGGGACAGGCGTTCCAGGCCCTATCCCCGCCAAGCTGGCCCAACCTTCTCAGGGCTGAGCCGCCAGCGTGCCCAGGAGACTGCTTCTCCACTCCCTTCCTGTCCTGAGCGGCATCATACCTGCTGCTGCTTCAGCTCTAATTTCTGCTTCCACCAAATCAGTAAGTGGGGATTGAGGGGGGCACACAGCCACGCATCGCCCGGCAGGCTCCCCGGTGTGCCTCTGGGTGTAACCAGAGCGGCTGCAAACGTGAAAGTGTGAAACAAGAGTGTTCTAAAAGACAATGTCAGGCCGGGAGTGGTGGCGCATTCCTGTACTCCCAGCACCCCGGAGGCTGAGGGAGGAGGATCGTTGCGAGTTTGAGACCAGCCTGGGCTACATAGTGAGCTGAAGGCCAGCCTGAACTACATAGCGAGACCCTGTCTCAAAAAGAGAAAAAAAAAAAGACAATGTCAACACATCTGGAGACCTGGACAAAATGGGCAAATTCTTAGAAAAAGTTACAATTTAAAAGAAAACAACAAAAAAACCCTTGTAAGTCCCAATAGTTTTCTGGGCAAATTCTGCGAGCATTCCAGAAACGACAACCACAACTTTACCATGAACTGCTACGGAGGGCGCAAAAGGAAGGAACCACTGCCCGAGCCTTTTGCAAGGCCAGCAAGCCCCGGCACCAGGGCGCAGCCAGGCAATTCTCCCCACCGCGTCCTGGGGCCACCCGACCCAGAGGCTCCTCCTGCTCTTTGGAGCTGGCCACCTCCTTCTCTGGGAAGACCGGCTTCCCTGCTCCTCTGCGCTCCAGCAACATCTCCTGTGATCCTGCAGCTCCAGGGCCCATGCCCCCTCTCCCACCCCTGACCTTCATTCACCGTGAAGCGTGCTAGGGCCAAGGGTGTAGACTAATGATAGAGTGAGCATCTGCATGGCACATGCTGGGCCCAGGGTCCCATACCTGGAGTGCACACATGCACGCACGCACGTGTGCACACACACCACTCCATGGCTCCAGGTCAAACCCCAGTGGGCAATGTGCTGAGCACGGTGCTCGTCAGCGTCTGCTGACAGCAAGGGTTCAGTGACTATCACTGAGACTCCCATGGTGTGTTCTGCTGAACTGATTTCTGTAGTGTGGATTTTATTCTACAGAATTTAAACAGAAAAGTGCTGTCCAAACATCAGTGGAAATAATGCTGATTTGCGGGCTCCTGCTCCCAGCTGCTCGGTGCTTTGTAGCATCAGGGCGCAGCCAGAGTACAAGGTACGGGGCTCAGCGGCGGCGCCTCCCTGGGACTCACCTACCACGTGCTGCAGCAGAGATGCTGGCAGGCTGTAGGGTGCTCCCCTCGTGCATCTTACAAACCTTCACCTTTTTATCCTGTGACTCTGCACCTGGAACCCTTCCTTTGTACTTCCATAAAGCTCCTTTCACGTTCTTCAAAGCTGACTGAGTGCTGGTGCTGAGGATGGAACCCGGGCCGGGCATGGCAGGCTGTGCCCACACAAGCTACACCCCAGCCTCTCACTTGGTTTTTCCAATGCATCTCTCGCAGCACTTATTTTATTAGTCCATGTGTACAGCTCATGACTGCACTCCTGTCAGGGAGCGGGTGTAGGACAATCTGATTTCTTCTTACTTCTCTTCCCAGCCCCCTCCTCTCCCTCCCTCCACCTCTTGGTCCCCTCCCCTTTTGCTAGTATGGATTCTTTACTTTGCTCTTTATTTATACTTTGGGTTTCTCATGTAAAAGAAACCATGCAATAGTTAAGCATGTGTGTCTGATTTATTTCACTTGACATAACAGACTCAAGTTGCATCCATTTTGCTACAATTACTTGTTTACCCTTTAAAAAATTTTTTTTTATTAGTACCTATTTCCCAGCATATTCAGATTCATCACAGGGAATTTGTACCTGTACGTGATACATCTTAATTCTTCTCCTTGCTTCCCATTCCCCTCCCCTTCCTTCAACCCTTCTTCCCCTACCCACTTACAGAAGCTTTGTTTCCATTTTCCTTCCATTCTTTTCTTTACCCCCCTTTCCTTTCCTTCCCCTTCCCATCTGAACATGTTCTTCCTACTTCCCAATATCTGCCCTCTATTTTGCCCTTGTTTACAGTTTTTCTCACAAGAGGGAAACATCTGATATTTAAACTTGTGTGTATTAATTATTTCACTTAAAATTATGGTATCAAGGTGCATCCATTTACTTACAAATGATTAAGTTTATCCTTCCTTATGGCAGATGTAGTAATGTTCCACTATATATAAATACACTTTCTCTATGCATTCATCTGTTGGTGGGCATATGGGTTACAGATTATAGATTTAGCTATAATAAATTGTGCTGCTATAAACATAGGTATGCTATCTCACTGTGGTATGATGCTTTTAATTTACTCAGGACAATGACTAGAAGGGGAATAGGTAGGTCAAAAGGAACCTCTAGTTTTTGTTTTTTGAGGAATCTCTATATTGATTTCCATAGTGGCTGTAGCCTTTCACACTCCCACCAAAAGTGGAGAAGGGTTCCTTTTTTCTCACAACCCTGCCGGCATTTGTTATTGGTTGATTTCTTGATGACAGCCATTCTTTGTGGAGAGGGAATCTGTTTTTTAAATTTGCATTTCTCAAATGACCAGTGATGTTGAACATCTTTTCATGT
>NW_004955429.1:17399906-17400747 GCF_000276665.1 Chinchilla lanigera | reverse complement strand
TATCTTTCCACTGTCTGATCTCCTCTTTGATCTCCTTTTTCCAGAGTACTGTAGTTTTCTATTTCTTTTATGGGTGGTTGAGGCAGGGTCTTGCCATGTAGTACAGGCTGGCCTCAAACTCACAGTGATCCTCCTACCTCAGCCTCCTCTGGGCTGGGATTATAGATGTGTGCCACCATACCTGGCAGTACTGTAGTTTTCTTTTTCTTTTCTTTTCTTTTTTTGTTTTTTTTTTCTGGTACCAAGAATCGAACTCACAACGTTGCGCTTGCCAGGCAGGCACTGTGCCGCTGAGCTAAATCCCCAGCCCCTATAGTTTTCAATATAAAATTCTTTCATTTCCTTTGTTAGATTGATTCCTAAGTACTATAATACCTTGGTTCACAAATGCTTCTGTTTGCAAACAACTCAGTTGGCAAACAAAACTGTTCAGCAAAATTTTGCTTCCATTCGTAAACTCCACACTCGTTGACAAGCATGACCACAGCCATCTTCTCCATATAAACATACCCATCTTCCCCAAAATTGTAAAACAAATTAAGTTCATAAACAGGTAGCACTGTATTTCAAGAGTGCTGTTTCCCTAATTGTTATGTATGTACAGGAAAGCTATTCATTTCTGAATGCTGACTTTGTATCCAGCTACGCTGCTGAATTTGGTTACTAAATCTAGAAGTCTTTTGGTGGTGTTCTGGGGGTCTTCTATGTAGAGTATCATGTCTCCCATAAATAATGAATTAAACTTCTCTCTTTCCTGTCTTTATTCCTTTTATTTTTTTCTCTTGTCCAACTGCTCTTGCTATATTGGACAGGAGTGGTGATAGTGGACATCTTGTCTTAT
>NW_004955429.1:17376135-17399066 GCF_000276665.1 Chinchilla lanigera | reverse complement strand
TTAACTGATAATTGGTTATTTAGAATTTTTATATCTTTTTGATTCAGCTTTGATAATTTGTATTTGTCTAGGAACCTATCCATTTCTTCTAAATTTTCCATCTTATTAGAATACAGGTTCTCAAAGTAGGTACTAATGATTTTCTGGATTTCCGCAGGATCTGTTGTGATTTCACCCTTTTCATTCCTATTGCGTGGATTTGGGTCTTGTCTTTTCTTCTTTTGATAAGATTGGCTAAGGGTTTGCCTATTTAATCTTTCAAAGAACCAACTCTTCAATTCATGGATTCTTTATATTGTTTTCTTAGCCTCAACTGCATTAATTTCTACTCTCATCTTTATAATTTCTTTCCTCATATGAGCTTGGGGTTTAATTCACTCTTCTTTTTCTAGAACCTTGAGCTTCAATATTAAGTTATTTATTTGAGCTCACTCTGTTTTTCTGATAGGGGAATTCACCACTATAAATTTTCCTTGTAGGACTGCTTTCATTGCATCCCATAAATTCTGTTATGTCATGTTGGTATTATCATTGAATTGTATAAACTGTCTAGTGCCTTCTCCTCCAACATAGGGTTTCACTGTGTAGTTTGGGGTGGCCTTATACTCACTTTGTAGTCCAGGCCCAGGTCTCAAACTTGCAGCAATCCTCCTGCCACAGCCTCATAAGGGCTGGGATTATAGGCATGTGCCACCATGCTCAGCCTTCTTCAATTTCATCTGTGACCTGTTTTTTTCAGGAAGGTGTTAATTTCCACGTGTTTATGTAGTTTTTGTGGTTTCTTTTGCCACTGATTTCCAATTTCATTGCACTGTGATCTGATGGTATACATGGGATAATTTCAATTCCTTTGCATTTACTTAAGCATATTCTATGAACTAATATATGATCTATTCTGCAGAAAGTCGTGTGTGTTGCTGAGAAGAATGTGTATTCTATTGCTGGACAGAATACTCTGTAGATATCTACTAAGTCCATCTGATCAAAGGTTTGGTTCAGCTCTGATATTTCTTTGTCTAGTTGATCTGTTTGTGTCAGTGGGGCATTAAGGTCCCCCATTACAATTGTATTAGTGCTTATTTGATTTTTCATATCCCTTAGTGTTTTTTATTTTTATTTTTATTTTTTGGTATCAGAAATCATCTCAGGACCTTGTGCTTGCTAGGCAAGTGCCTGTGCCACTGGGCTATATCCCCAGCCCCTAATGTTTGTTTGATATAGTTGGGTGTACTGGTATTTGGTGCATATATATTTATATTGTTATCTCTTTCTCTTGGATTTTTCCCTCAATAAATAGTGACCTTCTTTGTCTCTTCTGATCAGTCTTGGCTTGAAATCTACTCTGTCTGCAAATAGAATAGCTACCTCTGCTTTTTTTCTGGGTTCCTATAACATGGAGTATAGTTTTCCATTCTTTGACTTTAGTCTATGAATTTCTTTTTGAGTTAAATGTGTTTCTTGTTTGCAGCATATTGTTGTATCTTGTTTCTTGCTCCATTATGTCAATTTGTTTCCTTTGGTGAGTTGGAACCATTCATGTTGATAGTTATAACTGATATGTATTGACTTATCCTTGTTATTATTTTACTGTTGTTGGTTGCTTTTCTTTCTCTTTTAATTACTTGCCTTGCTTCATGGATTCATTCTATTGGGATTCTTGGAATTGTTGTCTTTTTCTAGATATCCTTCAGAACTTTTTTGAGTGGTGGTTTGGTGATCATAGATTTTTTTAGGTGTTCTTTATCATGGAAATATCTTTTTTTTCTCCACCAATTTTGAAAGGTAATTTTGTGGGATACATCAATCTGGGTTGGAGGTTGTTTTTTCTTAGAGATTCAAATACTTCACTGCAAGCTCTCCTTGACTTAAGGATTTGTGTTGAGAGAAGTCTGCTGTGATTCTGAGGGGTTTTCCTCTACAGGTGATTTATTTTCTCTAACAGGTTTTAATATTCTGTTCTTGAGTTGAACTTCTAGAAATCTTCACTAGTATATGGCTTGGTGTATTTTTTTTTTTGGTCCTGATCATAGCTAATTGGACTTTGATGTGCCTCATTTCAAATTCTTTTTGCATGCTTGGGAAGTTTTATGCTATTACTTCTGTAAACAGGGCTTTTTAAATGTCCTTTGTGCTATCTTCTGGTTTTTCATTAATTACAATTAATTTTGTTGGTTTTTTTGCATTGTCTAGCAGCTGTTGAAGTGATTTTTTGTGGTCCTTTGCTATTTCTAAGAAGTTTTTCATTTGACAATCACTATCTGTGATCTTGTCTTCTAGATCTGATATTCTGTCTTCACATTGATTGATTCTGCATCCACTGCTCCATTCCACTGGTGTGTTTCTCCCCGGAGGCTTCTAGAGTTGCCCACTTTCACTGGGTCTGTGTACATTCAATCTTCCTTTTTTATACTGTGAGCCAGGAATCTGGGAGAAAGTGCAGGTTGTCCCTTCCTTTTGCTGCATTGAGGTCTCTTCAATGTCTCTGTTGGCTCCAATTTTCTTTTTAGGTCCTTCCTGGGTTCCAGGGATCCACCTCTTTCCTTCTTTCCTTCCCCAAATTGTTACTTTTCAGGGTCTATATTCTAAATTTTGGAAAGGCTGACTTGTTGCTGTTTACCGCTCTGCCATCTTCCTTTTCTTTGTTTTGTTTTGGACACAGGTAGTACAGTTAGAAACAAAGGAACTAAGTGAGTCGCTCCCTTCCCTTTGTTTACTCCAAACACCTCACCACCCTCATGATTATCCATGCTTCCATAATCCTAAAATGGAAATTGTGCAAGCCACCACAATTCTCTCCTTTAACCAGAAACACAAGTGATTATAGGAAGTTGTGATGTCAGAGACAACAGATTATAGGAAGTGATTATAGGAAGTTGTGATGTCAGAGACAACAGATTATTGACCACAGTGAGAAACAGTGGGAAGCACCTGGAATCCGAGGTGTCTGACCCTATAAACACTGGAAGCCTGAGTTATTGAGCCTTCTTTTTTTTTTCCCTTTGTCCTTTTGCTTCTTTTTCCCCTTGGCCTTTCCGCCTGTTCCTGCTGCTACTGTCCCTCTAGCTACTTACCACATACTAGAGGTGCATGCTTGGCAATTCTTTGCTTGTCATACACAAAAACCTGGACTGATTTTGGCCCACTCCACTGTAACGTAGGGTCTCTCTATTTAGCCCAGGCTGGCCTTGGACTCACAGCCTCATCCTCTTAACTCTTGTTTACCCTTCTTTATGGTGGAGCAGTACTCTGAAGTGTGTAAGTACCACATTCATCTGCTGATGCACATATAGGCTGCTTCCAAGACTGTTGAGCTGTGCTGTTATAAACATGAGTATGCATCAGTGTAAACCCGTATTTAATGCTTCATCCATGTTAACACATGTAATTATTAAAGTTATTTTGTTAGCTCTCTGGTTTACTCAAAACCCTATTTTTTTCTATAAGCTCTGTTGTTCTTGGTGTGTAGAGGTTTTCTGGAAATGATTGCCTTGCTTTTCAAGAGCAGGAATCTTGTCAAGCCAGTCCTTCAGTACAGAGTTGGGTCTGACCACGCAGTATGGGTACAGCCCTCAAGGAAATTCCACTACAGGGAAGGTGAGTGTCCCAAGCTCAAAAGCAAGGAGCCCCCACATCCCAGCACAAGGGAAGAGAGGACTTAGCACAGTCAGCAGGCTCTGTATCAGCTCCAGGGTGAGTTATTCTGCTTATTGCAAATGGCTCTGCACAGGAAGAAAGCAAAGAACAGACCCCTGGCCACCGCTGATCCCAGCCTGGCCCACCTCTCCCTCACTCCATCAGCCTCTGCTACTTCTTGGGAGGTGCCAAGCCTGCTCCCCTGTCCCTGTGCAAGGTGCTCCCTAGCTCTGACCCCTGAACCACCCTCTGGCTCATTAGCTCTCTACTGAAAGGCACCTTCCAGACGTGCTCTCCCCAAATGTGAGTGACAGGAAGTCCTGCCATTTTCATTCTCTCCCTGGAAAGAACTCTTAGCTCTCTCGACACTTGGTTTATTGTCTGTCTGTGCCAGCTCTTTAAATTGTCCCCGAATGATAGGTGAATGGAATATTTCTGGGGCACTGTGAAGTCCCATCAGTGAACAATTTCAGTTGGCTTTGCAAGGACAGGTAATGCAGGTACCCCTAGTTACCCTTCCAGAGTGGCTGTGCTCGCTTCTATCCCCATCAGCCGCCATGTACTTCCTTTTCCCACTCCGCTAGTTTTTATGGGTTTGGTTTTTTGTTTGATGGAATGAGATGGAATCTCAGTGTACTTTTGGTTTCCACTGAAGGGCTGGTAAAATTCAGAAGGAAATCCTTCCAAGGCTTCCTTTTTTTTTGAAACAAGGTCTTGCTACATAGTTCAGGCTGGCCTTGAACACACAGTACTCCTCTGAGTGCTAGAATTACAGGTGTGCCCTGAGCTACCACACTGAGGCTCGCTTCTGTTGGTACACTTTTTACTATTGCTTTATTCTCATTGTTATTGATTTATTTAAGTTTTTAATATCCTCTTGGCTCAGTTTTCTTAAGTATAGAAATGTACCCATTTTCCAACTTGTTAGAACACAAGTTTCCAAAATAGTTGTTAGCAATCTTCTGGATTTTAGTGGTATCTTTTTTTTTTTTTTTTTTTTTTGGTCTTTTTTGATACAGGGTCTCATTATGCAGTTCAGGCTGGTCTTGAATTCACTTTGTAGTCCAGGCTGGCCTGCTTCAGCCTCCTGAGTGCTGGGATTACAGGCATGTACCACTACACCCAGCTCAGCGGTATCTGTTGTAATGTCCTTTTTTTCTCTAATGTTATTCATTTGGGCCTTCTTTGGTCTGCTTGGGCTAAGAGTTTATCAGTCTTATTTATCTTGATGCAGAACCAGCCCTGTCACTCACTGATCCTCGGCTGTTCTGAGTCTCTAGTTCACCTACTTGTACTCTGGTCTTACCTCTTCTTTCTTGTGCTGGGTTTGGGTTTGGTTTGTCTTTGTCTTTCCAGGACCTGGAGAGGCATCACTAGCTATTTGCTATCACTTTGCTTTCCCATGCAGGCAAAATTCTTGGCTGTAAATGTCCCTTTGAGAACAGCTGTCCTTGTGCCCCACAGGTTCTGCAGGCTGTGTTTTCACTGACCTTTGATTCTAGGGATTGTCATGTGTCCCTCTGGTTTTGGCAATGGCCCCACTGGCCCTTCACTATCTGTATGTGGTCCCTGGGGCTTCTCCCGTGGTTGATTTCTAGCTTCATCCCTCGTGAACTGAAAGGTTACCTGCAGTCACAGCATCTTCATGGGACAGGATGCAGGTTGAGGGAAGGACTGAGGGCAGTTTCACATGTGGGACAATGACTCTCCAACCTCCTTGCCACCCTACCCTGTGCCACAGCTGTGAGACAGAGGAGGATGAGGACCTGAGAGGCTGGCCGTAGTGAGACAGGAGATTAGGGTGAGGCAAAGCTGGCTGGGGAAATGAGTCTGTTAACTGCAAGATCCTGGACACAAGCACAGAACACTTCCCACAGCCCTTTGCAGGAACTTCTCTCAAGAACCTGAGCAGATTTTTGATAGAAAACTTTGACCTGACATCCCAGTGCCACCTCTCATGATCCAGATGTAGTTCTCATGGCTTCCTTAAGATTTGGACAGCGTAAAAGACACACTGTCACCACGGAGAGCTTGTTCTCATAACCAGATGCAGTGTGTACTTTTATCTTTGCTCTTTCCTGCTTTTCCTCTTTACTGGGCCCAAGCCTGCTCTGCAGCCAGTCCCCCACCCACTCTTCACTTCTACTTTCTTGAATAAACTTTGTCACTTGTTTTTGCTAGTTTTGTTCAGGTCTTCGTTTAAGACAACAAGAACCTGGAATCTAACTCCAGAGGGAGAGGCGAGCAACCCAAAACTTGGTAATGCTTCGTTGGTGAGCAGCTTTTGAGAAGCAGGCTACCCAGTCACAGTGGGGCTGTACCAGGGAAGACAGAAGATGGAAGAATTCTTGCTTGGAAAAACCAAGGGGCTCCAGAGAGGAAACCTGCAGACGCTGGTGTCCACACGGGGCGTGGTGCCACCCAACCCACCACTCACCACTGTCTCGAACTAAACCAGACCACGATGCAGCACAGAGCTTTGTTTTGCTTGGTCTTGTTTTCAGCTGTTCATTCTTAAGAATGAACTGACAGTAAAGATCATTAGCCATTTGGAAAAGAAGGGAACTATAGGGACAAAAAAGCAAAAAAACTCTGATAAAACAGAAGCTATGTAAGAAGCAGAAGAAAACTAAAATAGGTAAAAGCTGCAATTAGCCAGGCAGACTGGTACACACCTGTAATCCTATACTATGGAAGGCTGAGGCAGGAGGATTACAAATTCAAGCCTACCCTGGGAAATTTAGCAAGATTCTGACTCAAACTAAAAAATCAAAAGCACTATGGATGTAGCTCAGTGCAAAGGTTCAGAATTTAATCCCTCATAGAAGAAGAGGAGGAGGAAAAGGAGGAGAGGGGAGGAGGAGGAGGAGGAAAGCAAGAAGTACATAGAAGAGGAAGAAGACGGCAGCAGTGGCTTCAATTAACACCCTCATTAAGCTAAGGCACCCTCTTGCATCTAGAAAACAAAATACTGCTATGGAAGAGTTCCTAAAATTATAAATAACAGAAATGAAAATAAAGTTGAAAAACAAAACAATAATGATAACCACAGCAAAAGCTGAGTGTTTCACTGCTTGCCGCGGTGTGTTACTTGCTATGCACCGCGCCTCCCTTGCAGTAAGCGCGTAACTCTCACCACTGTTGCCGGGACCAGGGCGGTGAACAGCACCTTTGCCAGGCAGGGAAAGTGCCAGAGAGGAGGGGGTGACCTGCACTTGCCTTACAAAGTCCCCAAGATGGGCTTTAAATCAGGACGGCTCCACACAAGGACAGCAGACAGATGAAATGGAGAGGAAAGACGAGGGCCGGGCAGGGTGAAGCACAAGACCCAGCACTCATCATTCGGGTCCTGGAAAGAGATCAGAGCAGGGCTGGGAGAACAGAGAGGACCAGGGGGTGCGTTTCCATGGTGAAGGATCTTCGAGCACCTGGATCATCATGGAGAATTTCCGAGCAAGGGCAAAGAGGAAAGAGCTCAGCTGCTGGGCAGGCGAGAGGAAGGGAGGAGGCCACCTAGGAGGATCAACAACGACAGTGCTGGAGTCTGGCCCTTGGGTCCCTGTGCCAGAAGCCTGACTCCAGCCTGGGAACACAGCAAGATCCCAGCTTCAAGAGGGGGCAGGGAGAATGAGAAAAGAATGGTACGACCTTTGCAAAAGCAATACGCAAAGCTGGGGACAGGGAGCTGTGTGTGGTGGTGCACGCCTGTAATCCCAGCACTTGGGAGGCTGAGGTAGGAGAATCACTGTTAGTATGAGGTCAGCCTAGGCTACATAGTGAATTCAAAGCCAGTCTGGACTACAGAGTGAGACCCTGTCTCAGACCCCTTCAGAAAAAAAGCTGTGGACAACAAAAAGACACCTTTGGAACTGAACTCTATCCCTATACTATTGGTAATGTGTGGGTGTAAACAGAAGATATCTAAGCTCAGGAACCCAGACCCCTCTGCTTACCATTTCCCAGGAAGCCATGGAAGCATAGTGTACATCAAAAAGGAGCGGGAACACAGGGGCTTGGGGAAACAAAGGCTCCAAACACAAGAGCACCCCCAGGGACTACAGCGGGTTGAGGGCCCCAAAAAGAAAGGGACTTGGAAATTCCCCTGATGTGTTTATATGGAAAAGAGCACCTAGGGAGCTTCCACAGTGCACGTGACGGTGCCGTGATTATACAACGCAGGACCATGGCTTATGCTGAGGAGAGCTATCATCTCATGGGGAACAGAGGCAGGAGATGCAAGAGTTTAGGGCCCCGAGACACCAGGGCATCTTTTCCACAGGGGGAAGTCAGAAGGCAAGGCCTACCAAAAATAGAAGTGGGGCGGCCTGCCAGGGTTCATAGAAATGAAAAGGGCTCTCACTATCTCAGACTATGACTGCCAACCCCCTGGGTAACCCAGATGAAAGGGGCAGATGCCTAGAAACACACTGCCTGTCAAACTCAAACACATGGTGTCTGGATGCGAGGGTGTCCCTGGAGGGCTCCATCAAACCCTGAAGGAAGAATTACTGCCCGTCCTTCTCGTGCCCCTCTAAGGAACTGAAGAGGAGCAAGCACTCCTAAACTCTGTGAGGTCGGATGGCCGATGCCAAAGACAGCAGAAGAAAAGGGAACCGCAGACCACATAGTGGGCTCAAATAGGACTCAGCAGTGCAGCGTAGGGACACATATCGCACAGCAGCAGTTTGTCCCACAGGCCAAGGAGCCCACATGTGAGTCCTCTAGGAAAACGGTCATTTGCTCAAAAAAAAAACCAAAAACACCACAAGGATACTGTCTAAACCTGACAAATGGAGACATAGCAGGGTACGGTATATTGGGAAGCAAGGAGCCAAGGTCAGAAGAGCCAAATTCAGGGTGGACCGTGGCCATGTAGGAAGGGTGGCCGTGTGAGCTGCTGCTTTCTGCTTCCCGCCTACCATGGTGGCAGCCAGCTTCTCCACCCTGTCTGGGCACCCGTGGACAGGAAGAGGAACACTTTTGTGTCCAGTCTGCAAGAGGCCACATTCCATCAGAATGGTCTGGGGTCCCAGGACACGGGATGACATGGGGGTCTGCCTTCTCTCCCTGGAGGGCCATCTTTACCAGTCCTCAGTTTTGTTTGCTTACTTAGTTTGGCTTTTTTAGAAGGAGTCTGGTCAAGTAGCCCAGGCTGCCCTTGAATTCATTATGTAGCTCAGGCTGGCCTGTGATCCTCCTGCCTTAGCCTCTTCAGTGCTAGAGTTATACGTGTGGCCACCATTCCCCGTGTTATGCTTTTGAACAGCTCCTTAGTATAAATTTCCTCTTATACTAAGCCCTGATGGTAAAAGGAGAAACAGGTGGTAAGATGCTGGCTTTCGCAGCCATGGAAAACCTTTCTGTTTACAGCACCTGACGGCTGAAAGCCCTGCACTGCATATAGCCCAAGGGCCAGAAAAAAGCCAAGCACCGATCCCCAAGCCACATCGCTTCCGGTGCAGGGACATATGCACCTTACAACATAGGGTTGCATGTAGACCACAGGACCCAGCAAGCACCTCAGTTTCTCCCAGCTCAAAATGTCTCACTCGATGGGAAAGGGCCACGTCTTCATTTAGCCAACAATGAAGAAACATCATGTGTATGCTTACATGTGTGCACACGGCTGCTTTAAGTTCCCAGCTACAGAGGGAAATCGTAAATGCTTAAAAGATACTGAAGCCCCTTTAGAAAAATTTGTCACTTTCATATACAAAAAGCAAAGTTAAGGCCCCTGTTCCACAGGATCCAAGCTCTCAGGGTCTCAGTTACCATCCTTATCTGACAGAAATTCCTTTTGTAAAAAACTACCCATAAATCTGTTTAATCAGCTTTCCTAGTCCTCTCCCAGGTGGTGACACCCAGGTCAGATTCTCTCCAGCGACACTGAGGGTTCTGGTTTCTTCACATCCTCCTAATACTGATTATCTGCTGTCTAAAGTCTAACCAACCTAGTGGATAGGAGACAGTACCCCATTGTGACCTGGAGTGAAAATTCATAAAACAGACAAAAGAAAAACAACAGGAAAAAAACCTACAAACTGCCAGGCGTGGTGGCACATGCCTGTAATCCCAGCACTCAGAAGGCTGAGGCAGGAGCAGCACTGAGAGCTCAGGCCAGCCTGCACTATACAGCGAGACCCTGCCTCAAAAAAGAAAAAGAAAAAGAAAAAGAAAAAGAAAAAGAAAAAGAAAAAGAAAAAAAGCTATAAACCAAAATCTTTGGTTCTTTGAGAAGACCAACAAATTGAAAATGAATGTAGCTAGATTGATGGTGGGGGAGGGGGCTGGCTGTATTTCAAATGAAAGAAATTACTACTAACCTTCAGAAATGAAAAAGAGTAGGACAAGAATTTAAATTCAAGCAATCTGGCCCCAGTACATTATAGAGCCTCTGAATAACAGCATAATAAACTTGAGCACATGACAGGTCATAGAGGCGTTACTCTCTACCATCCATCTCCCACAGTTCAGCATGGCCATGTCCATACAGAACATGGCCACCTGGGGACTCCAGAGAAAATCATGAACATGACCATCAGTGTTGCTGTGTGCCACTCAGGGAGCAAAGGCAAGACATCATGGGGCTGCTGCACACCTGCAATCCCAGCCCCTCGAGCGGCTGAGGCAGACGTCTTGAGCACAGGGGTTCAAGGCTAGTGGGACAACACAACAAAACCTCATGTCAAAACAAAACAAAACAAAATGCATAATTAAACAACAACCCTCTCAAACAAAGTGGATGTTCTTTTTAAAAGCATGACACTTATTAAAGCTCTTTACACATGATTGCATTTTCTTCCTAAACCAACCCTATGAGACAGACTGACATCACCATCATCACCATCATCACCACCACCACCACCACCACCATCACCACCATCAGCATCATCATCATACCAAGGATGGAGCCCAGAGCCTCCCACATGCCGAGTGGTCTACTGACCACCGAGCCATGTCCTCAGACCCAGGGGTGTGAGTATTCCTGCTCCTGCGCACACGCTGCTCACTGAAGGATGCTAGGGTCTGGGTCTGGATCTGGCCCCAGCCTGCCGACGTCACCACTCACCCCTCTCATGTGTCCATCGTGCACTTCACCCTGTTGGCAGGAAGCTCCTGGAGAGCAGAGGCCTCCTGTGACCCCAGTGTACCTGCCCTGGTCCAGGGAGCAGAAGCACAGGTTTCTTTGTGGTTTGCTGACCGAATATAAAAGGATTCCAACTGATTGCTAATAACCGTCTAGTCTGGATGGTTTTAACACTCCACTACTGCTGAGCACCAAGGGGGTAGACTATAGGCTCTTATTCACTGTCCTAGTTACTGTTCTCATTGTTGAGACAAAATATCCAACATTCAAAGTTAAATGAAGCAAAGTTTATTTAGCTCACAGTTTGCAGAGGTTTCAGTCCATAGGTGCCTGGCTCCACGGCAGGGTGGCATGACGGTTATCATAGAGAAACAGTCCATGGCAGGGCAAGCAGGAGGCAGCAAGTAGCAACAAGCAACAACCAAGATTCTTTCTGTCCCTTTATATTGTATCCAGGGTGAGGCATCCTTAATCCTACCCAGAACTATGCCAAACCAATCAATAAACTAATTTAGTTTTCACATACCTTTAATCCAAGCATCGTACACTCTAGATCCTACCACCTCTGACAAATCCCTACCTATGCCTGCTTTAGGAGTACATCTAGACACAAGCCATAACATTCACTTAGCTAATTTAATACATACAGCTATCCCAGGAGGTTTAAAGTTACAGTATTAAGCTTAAAGTTTCAAAGAACACACATTTATCCCTGAAAATAACTGCAAGGAAATCTAGGAGATACTTGAAACAGGGAGATTACTTTTGTACATAAAGTTAAGATAGTCTTTATTATTCTGAGCTTCCCCAAATATATACTTTTGTGTGCTATGGGAAACCACACTTGCACTAAATTATATAAGAAATTCTCCTGTCTGAAGAAAACTTATAATGTATTTAGCAACAGGTGAATACAAGCATTTTAAAAAGCATTTTAACCTGAATACTTTTACTGTTTTGATAGCTGTTTAAGAAATGTAATATTAAAAATTCATGAAATCTATCTCCTCTCATCTTTGGTTAGTATGAGTAACATTTACTATTGTTTTAATGCTAAAAGTGGATCTAAAACCTGAAAAATCAGGTCACTGTTGTTATTGGCTTCATCTGGCAAGTGTGTACCCAGTGTTTGTTCAAAAGTCCTTTCTTTGAACATCTGTTCCTTGGTAAATTGGTGTTTGCCTTGGAAACATGACTCAGAAGTGCCAGTCTAGGTCCTGCTACTGAGTGCCAGCGGCAGTGTGGGCCGAGGTTGACTGAAAGCACTTTGCAAAGGTGAAGACCTGGGTCAAAACCTCAGTTCTGCCAGTGTGCTCTGGCCTTGGCCTTCTCACCCAGGAAATAGGAACAGTCCCAGTGCCAGCTTCCACAGGGTAACGTGAGGGTGACAGACTTGCCTCGGGTCTGACTAGAAAGACTCGCGTGTGCACGCATCGTGGGACCAAAGGATTGGAGGACCGGCCCCTGAGCCCTCCTTCCAACTTCACTGTCCACAAGGCTAGTTCAGCCTCCGCCCCCTTCACAAGTTTCTGCCTTGGGCTGCTACCACCTGGGCCCGAAGACAAAGGCTTGTCCCTCAAGGCTGGCTCCAAGGTCACCTACCTGGCTCGGGGTCCTACTTCCCCACAAGCATATCTGTTCTTTACCCCTGGTGTCTCAGCACCAGGAAGGCGGCAGATGGCCAAGGACAGCTGACTACATAGTGCTCGCAATGCCCTGACTATGCAAGAAACCCAGATGGAGGTGAATTAAAAATGGACCCACAGTAAGAACCAGGTCCTGCAGCCTGTGCGATGATGTAACATTCCAAGTCACCCTATTGTATGCAGCCACCCTGCTCTCATCAATAAACACGCCTCCCATTTTGGTGCTGACTCTTCTGTAGCCTCCTGCTCCGGTACTGGGCCCCACGCAGGCCTCCAGCCTCCAGCCTCCTGGAGCAGATGAAACGCCAGAGCTAGCACACTGCTGTCTCCTTCCACCAGCACGGTGCCAGCTCGCCACTCACCCACTCCATGCTGAATCAGCCCCTCCACATGGGTGGCCACAGAGACGCAAGACCATCAGAGGACCTGGCCAGAAGGAGGCGGTGACATCCATCAGGTGGGAAGAGGCCAGGTGGAAAATATCACTCACCAGAACCCGCCCCATGGACTGCCGCGGATGATGAAGCCTGTGTGGGCCAAGCTATCTGGACAAGCTGCGCTGGCTTCTTCCATGACCAGCGCCAGAATGAATCTGTAGGAACATCGCAATTTGGAAGCAAAAACTCCCTGGATCGGGCAGTTTCGTTTTCTGGTCTCAGAGAGGTGGGACGACACACAGCTCTCTGGAAAGCTCCCTGCCACTGTACACTGTCGGAGGCGGCCACCTGAGCAGGTGTGAAGGTGACTGTGCGGCAGGCACTAGATTGCTATCAGCGACACACTCCTGTTACCTGCGGCAATGTGAGAAGCACGGCCCTGCCCGCATTCACACACCTTACCCTCACGGTGAAGGTAAACACGGTCACCATGCAGAAAGACATCTCATGCGAATGTGCTGACAAGTGCATCACCCCCAGCCAGGCATGGTGGCACATGACTGTCATTGAAGCACTCTGGGAGGCTGAGGTAGGAAGATCACAATTTGGGGCCCAGGATGTGAGGGTGACCTGGCTGCGACTGTCACCCCAGCGATCGCCAGAGTTGATTCAGCTGATCCAGCTGGCTAGTCAGTGTCCCCTTCCTCCCTCAACGTCCCATGTGCGACACTCCCGAAGCTGTGCACTTTGTTGACGAGGACGACCACCCCTGATAAGAGCGGGCTTCCTCAGTCAGGAGTACATGAGTAGCTGCATTTCTGGCTAGAACCTCCAAACATGCTCTCACAAATTTCAGCTCTGCCTGAGCAACTCAGCAAGCCCCAATCTCAGAAATAAAATTTAAAAAAGCGCTGAGGATGTAGCTCAGTATGAAGTCCCTGGGTTGGCGCCCCAGTACTGAAAACAAAATAACATTAATTTATATTTTAAATCCTCAACAATTTGAAAACCAGAGAATTCAGCTTTCTACAAGAAAAAACAAACGATGCATTTTTAAGGCTGAGGAAGATCCCATAAAGATGGGGGTCAGAACCACCCAAGTTCAGGCACTGCCAGTGTCCTGCCCCAAGGCAGCTCCGGAGCAGCCCTGAGCTCGTCTGGTAAGCTGCCGCCAGCTGCAGGACCAGCGCATCCACGGGGGACCAAGGTGGGGCAACTCAGGTACAGCACACCTCCAGGATCTGACAGAGCCAGCGAGCAGCCCCAGGCACGTGCAGCACACTTGGTGTACACACAGGCAGCTGCTGCAGGCCAGTGACGTCCTGCACGAAAGTGTGCACTACAGTTCCAGCTGAAGCTGACGCCTCATTTCTCGGGAGTGCCGAAGCTCTGGTAGCTTCCCGTGGCAACCCCCCACAACTGGGGAGCCACTGTGGCTGTCATCTCCTCAGATTACTGTGCCATCAAAGTGAGCAGAGAGGAATCGGGGGTGCAGGACCAACCAACCCACAATAATGGGGACCTGCCTTCAAGGAGCCTGGACCTAGAAGAGGCCGAGCCAATCACTCCAGAGGTGCACAGCACAACTCACTGTCATGTAACTCCATCAGGCCCGACCCATGGAGCTGGTTCTGGGGATTCTCTTCACTCTAGGGTTTTCCTTCTGTTTCTGTTTTGGTGCTGTGTGTTTTGGTGTTTTAAACGCAGAGCCTTCCACACACTAAGAACACATCCTACCACTGAGACACTCCACCAGTCTATTTATTTCTTCAATACATAGTCACAACATTTACTGACTGATTGATCGTCTTCTTGAGACAGAGTCTCACTATGCAGTTCAGGCTGGCCTTGAGCTCACTTTGTAGCCGAGGCTGGTCTCGAAGTTGCAACGATCCTCCTGCCTCAGCCTCCAGAGTGTTGCAATTACAGGCATGTGCCACCATGCCTGCCTCTGATTTTTGTTTTAAATCAAAAACAAAACACAGAAAAACACCTTGGCCTCTTCCTCTTACTATAGTTTGGTTTCTCCTAATAGAAAAAGAAAGAAAAAGTAGCACTTCAAATGGACCAGAAAAGCCAACACAGTTAACTGTGTATGAAAAGTTTTGTTCTCATCTTCCTTGAAACCAAAAACGAAAATACAGCTCTCTAAGAGATCAGGTGGATATCAATAGGTATTATACCCCAAGAGCTAAAATCCAAACATGGACCCAGGCTAACTGCACGTTTCAGATGGTACCGGTGCTTCTGCTACTGAAGTCTGATGTAATATGTCAATTTTAATATTACAGAAATTATATCACGGTTATACTGAGTAACATAGGAATAACTGCACCTGGAAAGGCATCTTTCTTTCCACTGGGTTTCCCTTCAAGGAGTAGCTTGATTCTTCAAATTCTGAGTTGAAGTAGATTTTACAGATGAATGCTTCCCCGCCTGGTGGGGCAGGAGCTTAGGTAGCTCACTGTAATGATTGGCTTTAAACCTGCTGAGCCCTCCCCTCAGACGGGGCCTTGGGCCTGCCCCCATCCTAAGGGCCAGTGACTTAGACATCAGGTCACAGGGAGCAGTGCTAGTCTGCACAGAGCAGGAGCACTGTTCTGGACACGATGCTGCCGATTTTATGTTATGAATCTCCCATTCTCTGGCTCATTTGTCTACTTTCTTTCAAGGTGCCTTTTGATGAAAAAAAAAGATGATAATGAAGCTGAATTTATGGATGTTTTCTTTTAGGGAAATTCTGTTCTATCCTATAAATATATTTTCTTCTAACTGTTCAGAGTCCTGCCCCCCATGGAAGCCCTCGCCCTGCTGCACTTAGCCTGCCGTCCCTTCTTCCACTTGATGAGGAAGGCTCTAGCTGTCCTCTGCCATGTGCCACCACCTCTTTTCCTCACTGACCCACAGCGTCATCCGTGCAGCAGTCAGGTCGCCCCATCTGTGTGGACACAGTTTTTGACGCTGTCCCACTCCTGTCCTTTGTACCTTGTGTTTGTCATCGCTATTTTTTTTGTTTGCATTTTGGAAAAGGTCTCACTATGTAATCCAGGTTGGCCCTGAACTCACAGTGATCTTCCTGCCTCGGGCTCCCAAGTGCTGGGATGACAGGTGTGCGCCACCATGCCCAGCTTGTGACCATGTGTGTCATTAGAGAGCTCTATGCTAAGTCCTGGCACCTCTTCCTGGACCATTTCCAATGCCTTTCCTTACATACCGAGACTGAATGACCCTTTTCGGTGCATGCTGGGGCTACCACAATTCTCGAAGTCAATGCTGATGAGCGCCAGGTGTTGTCATTAACAGCTCTGGAAACTGCTGAAAAATGAGCAAGGGAAAATGGGCACCTTCTGGAAACGCAGGCAGGGAAGGCGAGAGTGAGAGCAGCTCAGAGAACCTCCGTATTGCAAGCTCATGTGTGGCACAGGTTCAGGTCCAGTCACAGCAGACTATGAGGTGGCTTCAGAAACCACCTTCCCCTGGATGACTCTGGAAACCATCACAAGCCGTACCCTAACCTCAATGGAATACAAAGAGACAGAGGCTGCTTCTTCCAGTACATAACACAGGAAGTGAGACAGCCCCTCCAGAGGGCAGGTGGGTTTAACCCAGAACAAGAGTGCCTGGGGGCTGAGCCTGTCCTCCGCTGTGTGGTGCTACAGACAAGGACCTGACACAAGGCCAGAGGGCTAGGAAGAGCTGCTCCCTAAGAACAGGGAGCTGTAGGTGCAGTAGGCTGTGTCCACACACAATGTGGAAAACTATATTCACCAGCACAATATCATTTTGATGTTACAAACTACAGAAATAAAGTGCTTGGTTTTGTTTTGACTATGTAGTCCAGGCTGGCCTTGATGTAGCTCAGGTTGGGCTTAAATTCCAGGTCCTCCTGAGTGCTAGGATTACAGGATGCACCATCTAATCCAGCTTCAGAAATAGAGATTTAAAAGACAACCTTTGGGGCTGGGAATATAGCTCAGTGGCACAAGTGCCTGCCTGGCAAGTGCAAAGTCCTGAGTTCGATTTCCAGTACCAAAAAAAAAAGGCAACCTTTGCCAGGAGTAGTGGTGCATGCCTATAATCTCAGTACTGTACTCAGAATGCTGAGGGAGGAGGATTGCCTCAAGCTCAAGGCCAGCCTGGGCTACATAGTGAGACACTGTCCTCCCCCACAAAAAAACAAGTACGCTGTGGTCTGAGGCTGAGGCCCTGAACTGACCTCCCTGGTAACAAAGTGACTGGGAGGGCTATGCTGGTGACATGGGCAACGAATGACAGCAACTGCTGGTTAACCTGATGGCGCTGCTTTTACTTTCTTAAAAATCTCTGAAAGCAGCAGCTTAGTCAGTGAAGTGCATGTGATTAAGAACAGCGCCTCTAGGGGCTGGGGATTTAGCTCAGCGGCAAAGCGCCTGCCTGGCAAGCGCAAGGTCTTGAGTTCGGTTCCTGGTACCGGAGAAAAACCAAAAAAAAAAAAAAAAAAAAAAAAGAACAGCGCCTCACTACACCCTATGGCCAGATGAGATTTAACTGTGTGTGTGTGCGTACACACACGCACACACGTTATATGGCTGCCAATTTATTAAACAGCATAGCCGTGCCCAACAAAAGCCCTGAATTAGGTCTCATAGACTTAAAAATAAGTTACTGAATAGAGAACATCTCGGTGTGTGGAAGGCATTCAGGATAAGGGGTTTATGCTGTCATGGTGAGAAGTTCTCGTATATTCAAGGGAAGATAAACACTAGAGAACCCAGACACCTGGGAGAGAAAGAAATTTGAGAAATACACAGCCCAGCCTCAATTCTCAGCTCAAAACTTGACATCAGGACGTGGAATCAACCGTAGGTCCACTGCAAATGTCCATCCGCAGGAACGAGGCCCTGGGATAGATGCTCCAAGGTCAAGGTCAGGTGACATGGGGCTCAGACGCAGGTTCCAAAGCCCCTGGGTCTTGAGCCAGAACCTTGGTTCTCCCACATACAGAGCCACGGGGTGGCAGTGGCAGGGCTGCACACAGGTGTCCAGGTCCACGCTCCCAGGACACACTCCCTGCCGGCCACTACAGGACCCTGTGGGTGACTTCCCACCCTCCTCAACCCGCATGTGATGGTGAGGTGGATTCTTCTCTTCTGCTAGTGCGCGTTGGGTGGATGGGTGAGACAGCTGGTGAGGTTCCTGGCCCTGTGATGTGCTTGCTATTAAACTCAGCACAGCTGCCAGTAGGGCACACACGTTGAATCCATGCAGACAGAGAAAGAGATGCATGAGTCATCAGCTGTTCAAGGCCACTCAGCTAGAAAGGATAGGGCTGGCATTCCACCCCAAACCTCTCAACTCACAGACAGAAACTTCTGACCCAGGTGCACCATGGTAAGGTGAGAGTTTATTAAGAAATCAGGCACTTCTTTTAAAACTTTATGTACACAGTAACCATACTGAGCTACAGTATGCAAATACCAAAGTGCACAAACTAGAGTGTGATGCGTGTTCACCAGAAGACTCTGTAATGGCTCCCGAATAGGAAGGAGTGGGTGGAAGCGCTGATCGCTCCCTCTCTCCGCGTCTCTCATATGGGTGGGTGTGGCTTTCCCGCAGCTATCAGTAACACCACTTTCTGCGTGTTACTCTATGAAGGCCAGGAATCACCGCCTGTTCTCGTTACCGGGTACTGCACCACTTGTCTGCACCCTGGTGCACCCCTTGACAGCCGAGGGACATTGTGTTTAATGCCAGCTCGCTCAGTGCATTGTGAGCACACCTGACCACCCTGAGGTGCGCTGCTACCTCTCCTGGGTTTGGAGAGCTCCTTTCCGCTTTCAGCTGTTTGGTGCTGGGGACTGAACCCCAGGCTTTGCACATATAAAGCACACGCTCTACCGTCTTGTGCTTCTTCAGAAAATAAACATGCAGCACAAATTTACATTTTATTTCTTAAAAATCTTGGGCTAAAGAAGTCAACAAACATATTCTGATCATCACCCTTCTCTGCTGAGGACCGACATACACTTTTGGACATGTGCTTTTAGTTTTGGCAAAACGAGGAAACATTTTCAATAAGCCCAAGGAATTCATTAGCCCAAGAAAAAGATGTGCTACCACTGAGGCAGTGGGGGGAAACAAGGGAGGGGCAAATAGCAGTTCTGAAACATCCTACGGATAATGCACGCTCAGAGCACCGCCCCATACCTGCAGGCTGCATCACTCCGCAGGGCCACCTGGGCTCAGGGGCACAGCCGTCTATCTGCCCGCCTGGTAGGAGCACAGCGGGCACTGAGGCGGGTGGGGGGCACGCATGAGCAGCCGGGCAGGAAACCTTTCATTTCCTAATGGTTTTTATTACTACGAGAGCAATGAAGGCAAGGAGCGGGCTCCTCCAGTTTGTGCTCGGCCACCTCCTCTCCAGGACCTGCCTCCACCTGGAATCTCGAAACGAACTCCTCTCTGTCCACACGACACCTCAGGAGTAGGAGGCAGGGTTTTGGATCAAAGGACTTTAGGTCTCCTCTTACCTGGGAAAGGAACTTATTGCCCCTAAAAGCCACGCTTTGCCCCTGGGGAGGACCCGCATCAGCAGAGACCACTGGAGTCTGGGACATATCAGAAGGGACAGTTAAGGTTGGAACCAATCTGTCCCTTCCTGTCCCTAACAGCTCGCCCCCCACCCCATGCCATCTCCCAGGATCTGAAGCTGCTTTTGCTGTCCCTGTAAAGAATGCCCACGCCACGCCCCCCTCCTTGTGTCACTGAGCTGCGCTCCCGGAGCCACTACTCTTGGGCAGCCCTGCGGCTTAAGACTCCAACACTCAGTGCACCTGCAGAGAGGACAGGCTGCCTGGGGTGACTGTAGATGACAGGTGACAGGGCAAGGGGAGGAAACAGTAAAGGGTCTCAGCCTCGAGGGAAGCTGGATCACCAATGAATAGAAAAAATGTGTGTCTCACACTCAGATGACGGCCCTCTAAGTGCCCACTGGGTCAAAGGTGATGACCACGCATGAGGGAAAGTGGGTAATTTAAACAAAAGCCAGGAGCACTATAGGCTGACAGGGGAATTATACATGACAGGTGCAGCTAGGCGACATTGGGCCTCGTCACTGATGTCCTGTGTGGTGCCATTTGGTAAGGTGACATGTGTGCTCCCTCTAGGGGCGCTCTGCACCCAAAGAAGCCCATGCACGTGCTCAAACACATGTCCCAAGGAGGCCTGATGTGCAGAGACATTCAGGCAGCAGCACTACACATACTCACTGCCCTGGTCTTTCGAGTGGGTCCTACCCCAGCCCCAGTCACAGCAGGAATCTCCCCTCCCCAGGTCACACGGAGTGACTCAAGTTTCCGTGTCTTCTGCATGCCGCACTCGACCCCTTGAAGACAAGCATGAAAATCTGCCCAGCAAGAGCCTGTAGTCTAGAGTTACTGGGGAGGCTGAGGCAGGAGAATCCTCAGAGCCCAGGAGTTCAAGACCAGTCTGGGTGACATAGAAAGACCTTGTCTCAAGGGTCCTCTCTTGGAGCTGGGGATTTAGCTCAGTGGCACAGCACCTGCCTGGCAAACGCAAGGTTGTGAGTTCGATTCCTGGTACCGGAAAAAGAAAATCAAGGGTCCTCTCTTTACACAGGCATATTCACAACAACAAAATCTCAAGGTCACAAAACACAATGATTGAAAGCAATAAACATGCAATTTAATGGTATAAGTCAATATACAGTTTTTTCATTAAACTACCAGTTTTTTGGTTCCCCTAATTAGTTCAAGGAATCAAGTGTTGAACAAATGACACCAGTGAACAGGAGAGAAAAAAAACACTCAAAATAGAATAAAGACTTAAATAAAACTCTGACTGTTGCTGTCTTTTAAAATACCACAAACCATTTTATTTAAACATCTGTATAATGTAAAATAAGACAATACAAATCCTGTATTTACCAGATTTTCCAGTGGAAGCTTGACATACATATATACTTTGCAAAATTTGTTTTTAATTCTAGTAAAGCAATTAAAAGGTGATTTTCAATAATCCCACTGCATGAATCAATTATTTTTGGCAAGATAAGAATTTGCTATTAATGGCTACAGAGACTTTCAGCTCTGGCTCTCTGCTACCCCACAACAGCTTCTTCCTGTTCTCTGATTCCCTGTGACAGGAGGAATGAAGATGAGAATTTTTTATTTCTAGAAAATCATGTTAGCCTTGTGCTTTGTTTCTCCAGATACACTAAAACACGTGATGATATTTGGGCTATTTATTTTTGCACATGCCAACCTATTAACTTTTGTGGAGTTAAATCTGTAATTCAGTTAATAAATTACCTTTTCTTGCCTTAAAAAAATAAATCAGCATATAAGTAGGAAAAAAAAGGATGCAAATGGATGCCCTGCCGGACCTGAACTTGTACCGTAGAAAGACCCAGAGAACGGGCATCGACTGTTACCGGTGACATCACCTACTGTCAGTAGATGGTGCCAGGCACTCTGCGGAGCACTGCACACACAGGATGGGAAAAATTATCCCTGCCTGATCAGTCCCACACAGGACGAGTGGCTGCTCAGTGAGCCGGAGGTTGCAGAGTGCAGTGGCACACCACTGACCAAGACCTCCCTCCAATTCCCACTGGCAGTGGAGATGAGGGAGGCCTCCGCGGAAGGGAGGCAGGATGCGCAAGACAAGCAGGGAGCAAACAGCAGCTCTTCTAGGTGAGGCCCGGCAGGGGACAGCCCGGGTGAGAGGCGTGCCACACTGGCAAGGACACTGATGTGGGCCAGCAGTAGGACAACCACGGCAACCTTGGGGATGGTTTCAGTGGCGGGCAGGAAAGGGCCTCTGCTGACTCCTGGTCCTGATGGTGCACGGATGCCACACTTGCATGAGCGTCCAGCAAGCCGCGAGTGCTCATACAAAGCACCGCATATACAATTCACTCCACGTGTTTTTTCTCCTTTTGAGACAGGGTCTCGTGCCACCCAGGCTGTCCTCCGACTCGTGCTCCTCCCACCTCCGTCTCCGAAGCAGTACTGTTTCCTAAATACTTTTGGACCGGTTGTCAAGTGAGTAGCTGAAAACAGAAGGGTCAAATCCCAGTGTTTCAAGGCACTGCCTAAAAATCCCATCATTCCTATTCCTGAAGGAGCGGGTGACCAGCAGAGATGCGCTTCATGACCCCAACCCCAGGTTTTGCTGGGTATTTTCTCTGTATGAGGTGCTTCTACTTAGACTTACTTGAGCCTCCGTTCTAGGAACTGTCCAGGTGAGGACACCGAGGCTCTGAAACAGTGTAGCCTACCCAAAACCACACTAAGCGATGCTCAGCATTAACCACAGCAGTGCGAGCACTGCCAGTCATTTCCCTTGTTCACATACAGGCAAGCATGTGCACGCGAGTGTGCATGTATATGCAAGCCTGTGTGTGCCCGCATGTATGTGCGTAACTGCAGGCACGCATTTATATACGTATATGCACACACATGCGTGTGTCTGCGTATATGCACATGTGTGGATGTACGCGCGTGCGTGTCTATACCACAGACAGAGACTCAACCCCACCTACGCGTTTGGGTATCTGGGCAGCAAGGTCTGGTCCCGCAAAGTGACTCCGGGGCCCGTCACGGACAGCTATGTTTCCTCGCCTCTCCGCTTTCTTTCTACCGAACTGGGGCGCTGCTCCAGTCATCTGGGCCGGAGGACAGCGGGGAAAGCCGGACGCGTCCCTTCCCTCCCAGGCATGGACCTTCCTCCCGGCCTCCGCGCCTTGGCCCAGCCCACTCGCATGACGCACACACGCACGCTCGTTCGGGACGCGACAGCCGGCGCCGCCCCTCGGGTCCTCCCTCTCTGCCCCTGCCCTCCACTGCCGCCAGCCCCCGCGCCCGCCATCCCGGTTCTCCTCGGTCCTCCGGGCCCTCCCGGACACCGAGCCCGTGAGCCCCGCCCCCTTCGCCAGAGCCAATCAGCAGAGCCCGGAAGGCGGCACTGCGGGACCGGCCCTCCTCCCTGGGCCCCCATTGGCCAGCTCGGTTGTCGCTCAGAAGGTCACGGCCCGCGCCCGCCATCCCCCTCCCCTCCTCCCTCCCTTCAGGAAAGGCGGCGGCGGGGCGCAGCGGGCGCGGGCCACGATCAGGGCCGAGAGTGCGGTGGGCAGTGAGGGCGCGCGGGCCGAGCTGGCCGAGTGAGCCGCGACGGGCAGGGCGGAGA
>NW_004955429.1:17362915-17375720 GCF_000276665.1 Chinchilla lanigera | reverse complement strand
GATTGGCTGCGCGCGCGCGGACGCCGCGTCGCTCCTCCCGGTCTGCGGCCGCCGGGCGGGCCTGTGAGAGCGGGCGCTAGTCGGGTCGGTTCCGTCCTCGCGGCGGGGAGCGGACTGCGGGTCCCACCTCAGGCGCGGGGTCCGGGTCGGGATCCCCTGCTGGGTGTGGGGCCCGGGTTCGGGGTCTCTTCCGGGTCGCGGGATCAGGGTCCCCACCTGGGGGGGTATCGGGGGTCGGGTCCCCTCCTGGGGGCTGCGGGTCGAGGTCCCTCTCCTGGTGGAAGATCTCCCGGGGGGGGGTAGTCGGGGTCCACCCCTCGGCTCGTGGGCGGCTAGGGGTCCCCCTAGGGGCGGGAGAGCTGGAGTCAGGGTCTTCCAGCGCAGGGTGTGAGGGATCGGCGATGGGAATCGGGGGTCTCGCTCTTCGGGCACAGAATTGCGTGGTGTGGGGGATCGAGGATTAGGGGGTCTCCATTTCCCAGGTGCGGCGCCGGTGTCCGTATCTAGCGGGTAAGGGGCGCGGTGAGACATGGTTGTATGGCCGGTCGGGAATGTTCGTTCCCAGGGCTTTCTTCTTGCACTTTCCTGGGTTGTGCGGAGTAAATGCTCAGTACGCTTTGAGTATTAGCCTGTGTTCTCTGCACCGGTTCCCTGCCCTGCCAGGGGCCCCGCCAAGCGGAAAGCCGCCGGAGGGGCTGGAGGGCGAGAGTGAGGTGGGGCAGAAGGCCAGGTGCGGCCTCAGTGACAGGGTCTCCAGGGCGAATTCGGTTGCTTTGCTGTGTATCTTTTCAAAAGTTCAGTTTTTAATGCCAAATAATGCTTATAGAATGTGTAAAAATTCACAGCAGTAAGGTTATGGCAGAAATATTAAAAATTGTACTAGATTTTTAAAAACTACTAAACGTCAGCGAGGATAATTAGAGTTTTCTGTGAATGAAGACTCTTAAATTTCATTTTTCTGAGGCGCAGGATCTGCGACCCAGATGGTAACAGGTAAGCCACATCCTCAGCCCTTTTTAAATTTTTTTTTTAATTTTTAATTTTATTTATTTATTTATTTATTTATTTTCCAGTATCGGGAATCGAACTCACAACCTTGTGCTTGCCAGGCAGGCGCTGTGCCGCTGAGCTAAATCCTCAGCCCCTTTTTTAAAATTTTGAGACAAGCTCTTGCTAAGAACTTGCGATCCAGTGGCTTCGAAACCGGTGACAGGATTGACAGTCACACAAGGCATACTGCTCATTGGTGCCAGCCGTACTTTCTTTTCTAGGTTTCTGTTACTCAGCATCTGCAGGTGCATTTGCGGAGCTTTCACCCTTGCTTTACTGGCCATTAAAAGCATGGGCTCTTTTGGGGTGTGGTTTGGACCTATAGGTCCCAGGGCTCCAAGCAGCTGCAGGCAGGGTGAGCGCCACCCAGGCTCTGATGGGAGGTCCAGCGGTCCCCAGGCCTGAATGCCGTCTGCACATATGAACAACGGAATGAAACAGAACAACTCCTGTGGCTTCAGCTGTTGCAGTGCATTTTAAATTGGTGTTTTTTTGAGCTCTGGCCACATTAGGAGATGGTGATCCCCAGGGACAGTGCTGTCTGGAATGACAAAGAATCTAGCAGAACCTGCCTTTGCTTGCAGTGTAGAGGGAGCCCCCGGTGGGAGCTCTGCTTTGTCCTCATGGGCCCCCACTATCTCTGTAGTGGATGAGCGCCTCTCTGCAGCAGTGCCTGACAGCCACAAATACATCCTCCTGGTGTTTGCAGAGGAACTTGGGGCAGTAGGGTTCAATGTCTTCCCTGAGCTAGAGTGCAGGCCTGGGATTTCTAGCCACTCACACCTGCTCCTGTGCCCGAGTGGCTTTCATGGCACTTTGCAGGCTGCCTTTTAGGCAAGCACTGACCTGTCTGGGAGCTGCCATCAGGAACTGGATCACATGGTTTTGGTTTTGTACACCACACAGTGCGGATATGCTTTTTTGCCATCCAAGATTATTTTACATGTGTTGCTGATTCAATAGAAAATGTTGAAGGGCTGATTCAATAGAAATCAAATTTTGATTAAACAATAGTGGCAGATGCACTAAACTTTCCCAATTAGTGTCTTGAAGGAGGGAAGAGAGGTACGGAGGTGGGGAGGGGGGCACCAAGGGCCATGCTCATGCTAAGCAAGTGCTCTACCACTAAGCCATGGTCCCGGCCCAAAGACTTCACTAGGAAGAGTCCTGTTACTGTTGAGGTGGGGACTGTGGCTCAGCAGCAGCACTTGCGTAGGATGTGCAGGCCCTGGGTTTGAGCCCCAGCACTACAACTCTTGGGGTTTCCCTCTGCTGTAACTCAGAGCAGTTGCTGCTGCGTTTTGTATTCTCAGACGGAGCACGTAATCACCTTCACAAGTACCTAGCATGACTTTGTATCAGTTTCTCTGTGGTAGCTTCTGCTTTGTATAATCATATATATAATATCATCATGACATGTCTGTGAAATAAACTTGAAAGCCTCTGGTGTCGGCACCGTGTTGGTTACTGAGTGCCAAGCTAGGCCCTCCTCACGTGTTACTCTGCAGAATCTCACCAGAATCGCTGGGAGTGGATGCTCTTACCCCTGTTTCTGCAACTGAAGAGGTGAAGGCTTAACCAGAGAGGGCGACTTCTCTGAGGCTCCCTAGCTCGCATTTCTCAACAGCAGTTTCTGCCCTCAAGGACTCTTCGCTGCCCACCTCTTGCTCATGTCACACTTGGCCTCTGGCTCTGGTTCACCAGGTTAGTCAGGAGGCTGAATCCCACATCCATGGCCCTCGTTCTTTAGGAGGAAGGAAAGTTGATGTGCCATGGAACACAAGGACGCAGGAAAAGTGTCCCAGGCCCCTTGATTGTTGTTATGAGACTTGACCACTGGTTCTTCCACACTGGACCCAGTTGTTAGAGCAGCAGCTCTTGCTCCTTATGGGAGGCCAGGTCCTGAGAATATGAGAGGTAGTCAGGCGATGGTCTCAGAAAAACCACCAGCTCCCAGTCCTGGTTTGAGTGGTTGTCCCAGAGAACAGTTGCTTTCTGTGTTGTGTCACCTCTGGATGCCTAGCAGGGAGGAGAGCCCCCTGTGAGTGTGTGCTGTGCTGAGCTGTCCCCCTGCACCCCAGTCCAAAGAGCAGCCCCGCTTCCTGCGCAGGTGGACGAAGCTTAGGTCTCAGACTCTGCACCTTTTCTCCGAGCCCATGTCCTGCTGCAGTGCTGTCTTCCAAAACGGCTGAGATTTTCTGAGCTGCCTTTATTCTTTGGGTTGCATCTTTTTAATTTGCCTGCTGTCCTCAGTGAGTTGGGGAGGGCTCTGTGTCACTAACTTACCCTAACTCAGTGGCCTAAAAACAGTCACTATTTGCAGCCACAGTGGACCTTGAGCTGGGGTCACCTGAAAGACTGGGCCAAAGACTCCAGCAGGAATGTGGTGTGGCCTGGGCTTTGTCACAGGGTGGCAGGTGCCTTCCAAGAGTGTCACAAGAAAGCAAAGGGGCATTTTTATGATACCCATTGGTTCTCCCAAGTCACTTCTGTTTCTGCTTAGGAGGCCATCACCCAGGTCTGGCTTGAGGAAATGAACACTATGCTCTGGAGGGGCTGAGTTGAGTGGCCCTAAGTGACCTGGCCCTCCGGTCTCTTCTACTTGATGGCAGTCCTGGGTGTCCTCGCTACTACACTCCTGGTCTCTGTCACCACAGACACCCCTACTTCCCAGCCCCATCTGCCCAGCTGCTGGGGCACAGTCACTTCTCTGTGACCCCTTGTCCCCAAGTGGGCCTGCTCTGCTCCGTCCCTCTGTAGCCAGCATCTAGTTCTTAGGGCTGGGCCACGCCGGGCATTACAGCGTCCAGGACCCCTTTCCATCCCCACGGCCTTGTGCCTGACTCTTGGCCCCTCCTCACCTCCAAGGGGTGCCTGGACCTTTGCAGCTTCAGGAGACAGTCTCCTTCACAAGCCTGTGCTGCCCCAACTCACTGGAGTGTCAGTGCATCGCATGGTGCTGCCTGACTCGTGCATGGAGTCTCATCAGCTAGGCGATCCAGTTCCTTCTGCACATTCATAGTCAGGCAAGTGTGGGAGTTTCAGTCACCAGCGTCCATTTCCAAGATACCAGAAAATAACCCTTCTGCTAGGAGGTGGTGTGGCTGGGCTGGTTTGGAGAAACCTAGGCCCTGTAACCATCATGATTGCTTGGGGTCATTGTGGTCTCATGGAAAGGAGCAGGTCTAGCTCAGCTCTCCTGAGATTCCATCCTTCCCTAGGAAGAGTGGCTGCATCCAGAAACCAAGTAATAAGTGCTGGTGAGGCATTGAGAAGAAACCCTTCTGTATTGGTGGGAGTGTAAACTAGCTCAGCCACTGTGGAGATCAGTGTGGAAAATCTTCAAAAAGTTAGCAGTAAAGCTGGGCATGGTGGCACACACCTGTAAGCTCAGGACTCAGGAGGCTGAGGCAGGAGGATTGCCACCAGTTTGAGGCCAGCCTGGGCTACATAGTTCAGGGCCAGCCTGAACTACATAGTGAGACCCTGTCTCGAAAAACAAACTAGAAGTAGAAAGTCCATTTAAGCCAGATTCCCCTTTAGGCATTTACTCAGAAGAGTTAAAAACATGGTATTACTGTGATCCATGCACAGCCGTGTTTGTAGCAGAAACAGTTTGTAATAGGTGGGACTTGGAAGTGACTTATATGTATGTCCATCAGCAGAGGAGTGGGTAAAGCAAGTAGGATATTTACGCAGTGGAATACTACTCAGCCATAAGGAAGGATGAACTGTAGTCATCTGTTGAAAAATGGATGCACATTGAGACCATAATGCTAAGTGAAATAAACCAGACACAAACTTAAACATCATGTGGTTTCTTATATGAGAAACCCTAAGTATGAATAAAGAGCAAAACAAAGGTAATAGGAAATGGAGAGATCTTTTGCAAAAGGGAAAGGGAGCAAGAGATGGAGGGAGAGGAGAGGAAGAAAAATGTGTATGTACCAGTTCCCTATAACAGTGTAGTCATTATGTACTGCAAACTAGTCCTAATAAAAAAGCCCTCGGGATACCAGGTAGTGGTGCACACCTATAATCCCAGCAATTGGGAGGTTGAGGCAAGAGGAACACCAAGAGCTGAAGGCCAGCCTGGGCTTCAATGGTGAGGCCCTGGCTCAAACAAAACCCCCAGGACTCCTGGCTGAAACCCTGAACTGGTCACCTTAATTGAGTAGACAGCAGCCTTTTCTTCCTGTGCCACTGGTAGGTTAAGTTTGCCTGTTTATTCAGTGTTGGAACCCAGCATTCAGGAGGCTGAGGCAATAGGATCATGGTGAGTTCAAGGCCAGCCTCAAATACATAGACCATGTCTCAAAACAGAAACACCCATCTTATTTAACCTTGGTGTTACAGATGGAACCCAGAGCATTATGCATGCTAAGTGAACTTTGTACCACTGAGCTGCATCCCCAGTCCTTGAAGAGACTGTCCAGAGATTTGGTTCAGGAGGGAATTCACACTGCAGGTAGTTGGAAATTGTCGCAGCCTCCACTCTGGTGTACCAAGAAGACCACGGGGTGGGCTTTGCTCTTTGCTGGGCCTGGCAGTGCCAGTGGCTGCTGAGTGACACCAAGGAAGTGTCCTGATGTTTCTGACCCCTTATCTGCAGAATGGGGAGAACAGTAGAACTCACCTCAGCAGGTCTCTGGGGAGAACTTGGTGAAAACCGAGGTGCGGGCGCTTAGGGCATCCTTGCTGCTGGCCATAGAAAGGCTTTCCTGAAAATCAGAGTGGGTGCTGTTCGGCTTGACTTAACAATGGTGTTTGATTAGGAACTTAAATAGTATCAAGTCAGCCTTCTCACTCCACTTCCTATAACACTTCATAAATACGAGGTGATTGAAAAATACAGTGATGTTTAAAAGTCATAGCTGCTTAAAAATTATTATAGCAGAGATACATTGTCATTGATCCTGCTCAAAACATTTCCCCTTTCTTCCGGTAGACTTATCCCATCATTCTTGCCACTTTCTGCAGCAGTTCTGGAAGTCCTCTTCTGTGAGTGTTTCTAAGAGGTGATCAAAAATGTGGTAAATGGGGGCTGGGGATTTAGCTCAGCAGCATAGCGCCTGCCTGGCAAGCCCAAGGTCAGAGTTCAATTCCCGGTACCGGAAAAAAAACAAACCAAACCAAAACAAACAAACAAACAAAAAAGTGGTAAATGCCGCTGCTGAGTGCCGTCCAACAATGAGGTAGGTTGTTAAAAACATGATGCTGTCCTCACCTTAGTCACTGAGTCTGGCACTGTTCAACTCCTGATTTTTCCCAAAGTCAAAAGGGAAACACTCTAATCAATCTGGGACATCAAGGCAGCCAGGACAGCATAGCCAAAGACACTCGGGGAAAGTTGCTTCAGAACGTGGTAAGAACCACGGGGTAAATATGTTCACAGCGAGGGGAGGGTTTTGAGGGGGTTCATAGCAATGTGTCTTTTATTGTAATAAAAGTTTTGGAATTTCAACATTCCCTGTAGTTTTCAATCTCACCTTGTCTGTAAGGTAGATGGCCAAATCATTGCCCTGAAGTATTCTGTCACAGATCATCCCAGCTCCCTGGCAAGGCACAGCCCTGGCACCTCACTGGCCCAAAATGCAGTCGTTTTCCAGAAGTTCTGGTATTGGGGGGGTAGACGCTGGTATTGGGGGGGTAGAGCAGCTGAGCCACCAGCTCTGTGGACCAGCTTAGCTGTCCATTACTGTAAAGAAATGCAATAAAGCACTAATATAAAGAGAAAGGCTTGCTCCCCTTGGAGGTTCTGGTCCCATAGCCGGGGGGCCCAGCCCAATGGCACTGGAGCAGACTATTCCCCGCACTTGGTAGGAAGTGAGAGTAAGCAAGGGCCAGGCCCCACAGTCCCCTCCAGGAGACCTCAGTGACCCTGAAGTTGCCACCACATGCTGATAGCACAGCCCTGGGGGTCAGGCTCCAGCTCCCGGACCCGGGGCCCCTACTGCAGCCGGCTCACGAGAGGGCACGGGCCTGTGCAGCTGCTGCCATCCTTCCTGATGGCTACGCAGGGACAGTAGTGGCCAAGTGTGGCCTCCTAGAGCCCACCCTGGAGGCAGCAGGTCAGAAAGGCCCCAAGGGTCTATTCCTCAGCTGAGCCCACCCTGCCTCAGACTTCCCGGTGTTGAGCTGATTTCCTGATTATTTCCTGCGAATGGAGGTGTTGGCCTGGGCACATCTGTCCCCCGTATCAACTAGGCCTGTGTGGGAGCTCAGGTTTCCACAGTCACAGAGCCCACAGGCGCAGCTGAATCGCTGAGAATGCCCACCAACACGGTGTCTGTTCTGCAGCGGGAAACACCACAGCCAGGCCTGGTCCTGGCGCAGCCTCAGGGGCCTTGGTGCCCACTGGGCCTCTGTGTTCAGTGGCAACGTTGATACTGTTGGCAAGTGAAAGGTTGGAGTCAGGTGTGGTGACACTCAGGAGGTTGAGGCAGGAGGATCCTAGTGAGTTTGAGGCCAGCCTGGGCTACATAGTAAGAACTCGTCTCAAAAAACACCACGAGAGGAAAGAGACTATGCACAGAGGGCTTCGGCCTGCAGAGCTGTTTCCCAGGATGAGGAGGAAGGTCCTGTCCTCCTGTATGCTCAGAGCAGGGCCCTTGCTGTGAGGACACCATGCCTTCCCAGGGGCCACGGGTTTGGGACCACAGCTGCATATTCAGCCTGCCTCCTCCTGCCTCACCTCAGGAGGAGGGGTTAGAGGACGGAGCCTCTTTTGCTGTGGGATGCTACAGGCTGCTCATGCCTGGGAGGGGGTCAGTACCACTCCTTCAGGGCACCCTGCAGATGGCTGTGCCTCAGACCAGGGCAGGAGCCTCTCCCTGCCACTCTAGGAAGGTTATAAGAACAGAAGGGATGTGGATGTGTGTGACTGAGAAGCAGGCATCCCCTAGAGGCTGGCCTCACACTGGGCACCAGGGATGGTCGCCATGGCCCAGAAGATTCCCTGTAGGGGCCATCAGTAAGTCCATTGGGAGCAGGTGTTTGTGACAGTGGACACATTCCCTCTTTGCAAGGTGTCGGAAACAGGTGTCAGGAGGTCGAAGGAGGCTGGGGTGCGGCTGGGGCAGAGTACCCACCTGACGCACCAGAGAGGCCCTGGGTTCTGTCCCCAGTGCCGCTCCCTTCCACAAAAACCTGCAGTAAAGACTGCATCTGGAGCTAGGTGCTGATGAGGGACGGGGTGGACATTCCTGGCATCTCACAGCAGCCCCCTTATCCTGGGGACACATCCCAGGACCCCCCAGGCTATGCCTAAAGCTGTGAACAGCATGGAGCCCTGTACAGACTGGGTTTTCCCTATACATACAAGTTTAATTTATAAATTAGGCTCAGTAAGAGATTAGTAGCAACAATTATAAAATAGGGCAATTATCACAAAATAATGGTGGTGCACACCTATAATCCCAGCACTCAGGAGGCTAAGCAGCGAGGATCACCCAAGAGTTCAAGGCCAGCTTGGGCTACCTAGTGAGTTTAAAACATATGAGTTGTTTATTTGTGGAATTTTCCACTTAACTTCAGACCACAGTAGACCCTGGGTAGCTAAAACCGCAGGAGACGAAGCCGCAGACGGGCGCTGGCTGGGTGTGAGGAGCCGATTCCGCCAGGACTGAGCCCTCAGGATTAACAAAAGATCTGTCTGCGCCCTGGACGTGTTTAATGTAAACCTTTTAAAAGAACTGAAAACTAGAAAAAAAAGTTTCCCTGGAAATACTGAATGTAAATACCTAGTCCTCAGATAGTGGTTCTTTACAGTGTCTGCAGTGAGAGCCCGGCGGCGGCCACACTCCTGCCGGGGCCAGGAACGCTCCCCACCAGGGACGTGGCCCTCCAGCCTGTGCCCTCAGGACCCACAGCAACATCACAGCCCCAGGGCACAGCGTCTTCTCTTCCAGCCACTACTGTTCACCTTCTGAGCTCCAATTTTCTCTCCCTTTTCTTTTGGGAGATAGCCACCGTTGTGTCTGGGGGAGGGCGGGTCCGGACACGCATTGCCAGCAGGAGTGGCAGGCGCAGGAAGGCACACAATAAATTAGAGCTGATGTCGTCTTCTGAAGGTCACTGGAGACCTGGGGGGTGTGGAGAACACCGTGGAGGGATGGCGGAGTCCCACCCTGGTAAGGACGTTGCCGCATGCTCGGCCAGAGGAAGGACCCTCCTGCCTCATCATCGCTGTGTGGAGGACAGTGGCCTGGGTGGCCTGGTGTCCACGGGACGCAGTAAAGCCTTGGGGAACCTGGAACTGAAGGCTGCCGCTCAGCAGGACGATAAAGTGCTTGGGAGGACAGGAGCTGTCACCGCCACCGTTCATCTCCCCTGAGGCCCAGTGGATGCCATGAAAGGCGATGAATCTCCTGCGAGGACAGACTGGGAAAGCTGTTTCCGCTGTGCACCTACATTTCTACTGCTTTCCACGTCTTGACGTCACTCCATGTAGCTCACTGCTGGGAAAGGGAATCACGGCAGGCTGGGAAACATGACGATAGAGGCCAGGTTTGGGGATCCTCTGTGGTCCCCGGCCAGTTCCGCGTGGGCTGAGTTGTGTGGCTCCCGGTAGGGTCACCTGTCCCACGTGAGCTTGTTCCAGTCCCATGCTGGGCAATGCTATAATACGCTGGCATCCTCCATGGCCTCCATCCACCTGGGGACAGAGAATCAGGGTCACAGCTGTGCCAGGAGCTCAGGTCACAGGGCTGATGGTGCCGTGTTTTGTGTTCACGGCTGTTTCCCACACACGCTGTCCTTGTTGAGCAGAGGCACAGGACACAGTGTGAACTGAGACTGGGCCAGTGCCCACCTGCGTGGATGAACTGGGACAATCACTCTGCCCTTGTGACGCTGAGGCAGGAAGTGGCCGAGGACAAGCCCAGAGAGATGGGATGCAGCCCTCACAGCCTGCTCTGGGCTGGAGCCACTCTCTGAGGGTGTCCAGGTCTACACACAATGGGAAGGCTGCAAGCAGCTCCTTGTGCCCAGCGGACCTCAGTGGCCCTGATCAACCCCAACCCTAATCACCATGTCCCTGACTGCAGCTTTGACCCCGTGGGTGTTTGCACCTTGACAGTCCTTCCAAGGGCCACAGAGATCAAGAGCTCCTCTGCCCTCCAGGTGGCCGAGCCACGCCCCCGCTCCCTGGCGGGAACCCTGCCCCAGACCAGCCCCTCGACCCTACTCCAAACCCCCAGGCTTCAGCACGGCACCAAAGGGCCGTGAGCCTTGCTCTGGCCTGCACCTGCCCTGTGGGGAAGGTCTTTTGTTTTCTCTTTTAAACAAATCTTTGCTCTTGCAGCTACTTTAGGTGTCCTGCTGTCTTCATTTAGGAATCAAGAATCTAGACAAGAGCCCAACTGGGGAAACCCTGTGGCCCTGGGGACCTGGTGGCAGTGGCCGGCAGTGCTGTTCTGGGGGGCGCGCACGCGCGCGCGCGCGCGCACACACACACACACACACACACACACACACACACACACAAACACACAGGCCTTGAATTTCCATACCTCTGGGCAGTGCTAGTGTCCTCTGCCTTGAAGCTGTAGAAAAGGGTTTTCTTGTGGTAAAGGTGGAAGACAGGACCAGGGTCGCCGCTGCCCTCCTCCCTCCCTGGAGCGATGGTAAAGCCCAGCAGAGGGATGCTCTCTGTGGCCACTTTGTCCTGTGGGGCAGAGGGATGCTAGCGTCAAGCATAACCTGCAAGGGGCTGGGGATTTAGCTCAGTGGCAAAAGCGCCTGCCTGGCAAGCGCAAGGTCGTGAGTTCGGTTCCCGGTACCGGAGAAAAACCAAAAAAAAAAAAAAAAAAAACAACAAAGCATAGCCTGCACACAGACAGCACTGGTCATGTTTTTGTCACCCAGCTCCCACCAGGACCAGCCCTCAGAAGGAGGGAACCCCCACCCTCGTCCCGCCAGTACTAGGGATTGAACTCAGGACCTTTCTACTGGGCTGCATGCCCAGGTCATTTTTTTTTTGTTTGTTTGTTTGTTTTTTTTGGTTTTTCTCCGGTACCGGGAACCGAACTCACGACCTTGCACTTGCCAGGCAGGCGCTTTTGCCACTGAGCTAAATCCCCAGCCCCCCAGCTCATTTTTTTTTATTTTTTGAGACTAAGTTGTGGTTGCCCAGGCTGGACTTAAACTTGGGATCCTCCTTCCTCAGCCTCCCACGGGTTACAGGTGTGCACCACCAGTCCTGGTTTGAAACCTGATGTTTTAGGGCCAGGTATCTGCACCTTTGTTATTTTGTTCAATCCACAAGCAAGAAAGTATAGCCTTCAGAGAAGGCAATGCCCCAAGATCACACAGCTAGAAAGAAAGGAGCCAGATTTGGGGCTTTTGGCCAGCTTCTAACATCCTTTCTGCTGAGTCAATTCCCCAGGGACTCACTTTCCTTAGTTTCTTCTGAGACCACACTCACTCCTCAGCCCTGACGTAAAGGCCTCCTCGGGCAGCGCCAGCCCCCGCGCAGTGAGCAGCCCGTGCTGACAAGATGCACTCCGAGAATGCAGAGGGAGCTTGAAACAGCGCTCGGTGGCAAAAGGAAGATTCTAATCCATGAAGAAAAGTTATTACACGTGCTCATGTGTAAATGAAGAACATGGGTTCTTGCAGTGTTTTGTAAGACATGGGATAAAGAGATATAGGTACTAAGCATGCTAGGATAGCTGCAAGGTGAGAGGAAAGGGGAGTAGAGTAAAAAAATTCTGAAACCATTTTCAAAGATGCAAAGATCAGAAAAAAAGTATTTGATGGAGACCACAGAGCAGCTCTGAGTAGGACTTAAATTAACCAATTAACTTTCCATGTTTACTTGTGAGTCTGTCCAAATCCTAGGGTCCTTGTCTGGAGATGGGCGGTGGACTCATAGTAAGTGAACCTCTGTGACTCACTAATCCCTACTGAGGACTGTAATGGCGGATGAAGCCAGAAAGCTTCAAAGGACATGACAATATCACAGCCAAAGACACCTAGATCCATCTCAATTAGATAAAGACTATAGCCTCAGGCATCTCACTTCTGGGTGGATTAACTTAATACCTTACTTAGAGAAGTCCTTGAGTGGTTCTGCCCTTCTTGAGTACTCCTCTTCCTTCTGATAATAAATACGAGCCACCCAGAGAAGGTGGGGTCTTAGCCCTGAGAGAATCTCAAATTCTGTGAGAAGACTTTGATCTTCCTGGAGCCCTGAAATCACCCCAGTTGCCTCTTTTTATTTACCCTTCACTGTTCGGGAGACTTTGGACCTGATCAGCCCGTAATAACTAAAGAATATTATTAACCAATATTTGACAAAATTCAACATTCAATCGTGATTGAAAAGTCTCAGCAGCCTCAGAGTCGGAGGGAACTTCCTTAATCTGATGCAGGGTATAAATATAAGTGTGCACAGCCGATGTCACAGTGAACAGCGAGCTGCTGAACCCTCCTGAGACAGGACAACAGGACTCTGAACAGCGCAGTGCTGGAGCCCTGAGCCGCCGCAGAAAGGCCGGAGAAAGAAACGCAAAGGTCAGAAATAAGCAGTAAAGCCATCTGTGTGTGCAAAGAACAGGTCTGAAGACAAAACAACTACGCTAACTGATGAGTGTTAACAAGGTTATGGGACGATCACCTCTCTGTCTACCAGTGGCAGGCAGCTAGAAAGCAAACCAACTGTACTCACAGAGCATCCAGAATAAGATACTGAGGAGTAAAGTTAGCAGAAGGTAAGGACAGAAGGGGCTGGGAATTTAGCTCAGTGGCACAG
>NW_004955429.1:17337561-17362717 GCF_000276665.1 Chinchilla lanigera | reverse complement strand
CTGGACAAGAAGGTGCAACATATCACAAGAGAAGTGGAAGAACTCCAGCGCCACAGTTGAGATTTGAAACTGGCAAGATGACAGCTTGCTCCAAGTTGATCTCCAGGAGATCAACAACCCCTATCATAATTGGGAGGACTTTGGAGGAGTACAGAGTGACAAGGCCATAATGGAAACCAAAGACCTAGAGGGCCCCAAACGATCTTTAGAAAGAAGTTGAAGGACCTATGTACCACACATTGAGACTCGCTGTGCAGCCCTGAGTGGAGGCCGAGATGGACACAAAGGTAGGAGGTACCAGGATCAAACCCTGGGCCTCTGCATGAGCCACACCCTCAGCCCTTTTTCCTTTTTATTTTGAGACATGGTCTTGCTAGGTTGCTGTTGTCCAGGTTGGGCTCCAACCTGTAATCCTCCTACCTCAGCTCCTCAGAGTGCTGGGATGACAGGTGTGCACCACTGCCTGGTGAAATGCACCTTTGGAAGCCAACCTGCGTGGTCCCCTGTGACCCCTGCTCTTGCACCCACAGTGCTGCTCTTGGGCCCCTTGCCTGCTTCCCTGCCTGGCCTGCAGCCTGAATTCCTCCCTGAAGTGAGTCTGGCGGAACCGCTCAGGCAGGGCCGGGGGAGGGGAGGCTGTGGCCAGGCCAGCGTGGGGGACTTGAGGGCCCGGGCAGGGGAGACTGAGGCATGCAGAAAGCTCCCCTCCCCCGTGGCTCCCATTCAGGATGAACTCTCTGGACATGCTAGGGTGCTCTCTTCTGGAAAGACGGGGATCTAGAAAGAAAGCCCCAGCACAGCTTAGTAGAGCTTGCAGCTCCTGCACCACCAGAGTCCTCTGGGGCAGCTTCTCCCTGGTCCATGGCCCTGACAGGCAGAGTGCACCCCAGGACAAGCCCCCTGCAGAGGGCCAGGTGCACTTGCTCAGCCTGAGGAGACCACTGCTAGGGGCCTGCACATGGAAACCTGTCACACCCACCAGCTCCCCACAGCCACAGCCACGCCTGCAACTCCCCCAGAGCGGGGGTCCTACAGCTCCCACCTGTGCTTTAGAAGACACGAAGGTAAAGTGTTCTATAAGGATATAAATAAACCTCACTTCACCTGAGAGTTACTGGTGTGATTGGAGTTACCCTAGAGAAAGAAACGGACAGACCAAACCCAGCACGGTGCTGTACACCTGTAATCCCGGCACTCAGGAGGCTGAAGCAGGAGGCTTGCCCAGAGTTCAAGGCCAGCCTAAACTACAGCCCTGGGGACTCAGGTGGCCCCCTGGAGACAGTGTTGGCCCCAGGGGTCTAGGGCCTCCGGGGAGGGCAGGCACAGCCCCATACCTCGCGGGCTGTGTAGGTGTAGAGCACTTTGCCTTTGATGACGAACCACAGCCTCTTCCACGGCCGCTTGCCCCGCTTGCACCGGCTGAGGTAGCCACTGATGGCCAAGCCCTCGCTCGAGGCGGCCACCTGCAGAGAAACCCGAGGTCAGGGCTGGTCCCTACTGCAAGCCCCACAGAGTGCCCACTGGGGCTTGGGGACAGGACTCGCTGAAGGGACCCAGGAGACCAGTAGCCAGGGGTACCAAAGGGGAGGTGGTTATGCTCAAGACCCCACACGCCCACTCCCAAATCACGGAACTGCCTGGGATGGTGCGGACCGACCCTCATCCCACCACACCTTATGAGGGGCTTCTCGCTGGTGTTTGTTTTTTTAGGGACAGGGTCACGCTATGTAGTCCAGGCTGGCCTTGAACTCACTATGTAGCTCAGGCTGGCCTCTGACTTCTGGTGATCCTCCTGCCTCAGCCTCCCAAGTACTGGGACTACGGGTGTGCACTACCATGCCCACCAGTAAGAAAATTTCTTGAAGGATCTTGAGGGAAGCTGGGGAAGGATGGAGCTCAGTTTCTATCAGGTACTCTTTGGTGTTTTAAAAATTTTTTTTGTTTTATATCATGCATGTGTTATTTCTGAAAAAAATTTTTTCCCAGTGTGGGGGATGAACCCAGGCTTCCCAAATGGTAGGCAAGCTCTCACCACTGAGCTGTAGCTCAGATGTCTTTGTAAGGTCTTTAATCTTTGAGAGTTAAGCTGCTGGACAGCCTCTCACCCATGTTAATCCTTTTTCCCCTGACAGTTGTCTACACCCCTGGTGCCTGCTCTGGATCCTATTAATGGGAACGTGGAACTGTGACTGTGGTTTGGGCCAGTGTGTCTTCAGGGGACTGTGACTCACAGGAGATGGAACCTGACCCTGTCTGCAGGGTGGCCGAGGTGTCCTCCCCACATTCACAGGCTGCCTGAGGGTACCCTATACCCCAGTGAGACAGCAGAAGGGAAACGAGTGACCTGGAGCCCTGGTGGCCTGGGTGTCCCAACGGCCTCGGCCTTAGCTCCAAGCCAGGGGGAAGAGGAGAGGAGGAGGCAGCTGGAGGGTGCAGAGGTGTCTTAGTACCATCCGTCCTCTGCCTCAAGTCGGCCCTCAGCCACCAAGGCATCTCGTTGGCACGCTCAGGGACAGGCGTGTCCTGAGGGCCGGGCACGGGAGCAGGCCCTGTCCCCAAGGGAGCCTCAGTGCGCATAGGCTGTGATGGGAGGCCTGACCCTGTCCCCGGCATCCCTGTCCCACTCCTCACCTCAGCCAGGGCTGACGGGACCTTCTTCTGCTTCTTGAAGTTGGAGGGGTTGATGCTGTGGAAGACGGAGGAGAGGGCGCTGCCCGAGGAGAAGCGGGGTGAGGACAGCGGGAAGCTCATGGTCACGGGCCGCTCTGTGGGGAGAGGGGACAGTGGTGAATGGACTGGAGTGGGGGGCGGGGTGCGGGGACTCTTCCCCAGGACAGGGTGGGACTGGCTGAGGCCCGATGACCTCAGTGTCCCCAGGGAGGAATGCACTTGCCCTCTTTCCTGCCCAGCCTGTGGGCCCCGCGGCTCTGGAGGGCAAGCTCAGCTTCCAGGGCTCTGTTCCAGGCCCGCCCGCCCCCGTCCCCAGCTCCCCATGGGCTCCCACGGGCCCCACAGGTCCCGCTGGGCTTGGGCCACAGAGCTCAGAGGGCCGCATGCCCTGGGCTCTGTCCCTTCTCAGAGTCCCCTCACTCCCTGCATGAGTGGCTCCTGGGGACGAGGTGGCTCCGGCAGAGCTGCCCCACCCCACGCTCCTGAGCCCGGCTCGGTTACCTCGCAGGGGGCCCGGCGGGGTCCCGCCCCTCTTCCTCAGCTCCCCGAAGCACCCGTCGCACACCTTAGCCATGCGGTCCTTGAGGTACTTCAGGGGATACTTGTTCCTCGAGCAGTTCCGGCACACGATCTGCAGGCCGGCGCCAAGGCACGCGTTCGTGTTGACTGTCACATCCCACGTGTGCAGAGGGGGCCGGCATCCACCCTCACGGCCCCTGCCTTAGTGGCCCAGGCAGCACGGTACTTCCTAACGGGTGCCTCGGTTTCCCCCGATGGTGCACCCTTAGTGGTGAGGCAGCGCTCTTTGCACCACAGTGCCACTGCCAACGTCCTCTCTGCTCGTGGCAGGAGGTGGGCATGGGCCCCCCAGGCTCCCCCCGGGCTCCCCCCGGGCTCCCCCAGCATCCCTGGCTCACCTTGCCGCAGGCGTGGCAGTGGTGGCGGCGCAGGGTGAGGGAGAAGTCGCAGCCGCAGTTCATGCACATCATGGCGTGTGTGACGGGCACCAGCGTGGGCGGCCGCTCCCCCAGGCTGACCCCCAGCCTCTCGCGGAGCTGGGGAGGGGGCGGAGGTCAGCATGGTCCTCGCGTGTCCCCAACCCCAGGGGACCCATCCCACAGCTGCTGCTCACCTCCGCGCTGTGGTGGAAGGCGGCCAGCGCCTGGGCCTCGTGGTCCTCGGGGACAGCCCTGCTTAGGCAGCTGTGCCACTCATCCCTCTCGGCGCAGGAGCTGTGGGCACGGGCCGGTGGGTCAGTCCTGGGTCCTCCCACCTGCCACGTGTGTCACTTCGTCCCCAAACACTGGGCTGTGAGAGGGACGGGACACGGGCAGCCCCTCTGCCAGGGGCAGACAATGGGCAAACAAAGGCCCTGGGTTGCAGGATCCACAGTGTAGAGGGACGGGCCAGTGGGGACAGGGTGCCACATGCACTGCTCAGGTGCTCTCGGGGCTGCCGGGGACAAGGCCAGAAGCGGCAAGCAGCGTCTCACAGTGCCCACCAGGTGGCGCACACATCCCGCACACCAGCCCTGTGGTCTTGGACAAAGTGGTCGGGGCTGCGCTGGGAGGAGGAAGGTGTGTCCCGCTGCCCAGCTCCAGTGTGCGGCCACCCCTGCCTGGAAACACGAGCCCCGGGACCAGGCACACAGCCAGGAGCTGGGTGCCTGACCCCGGAGAGGGAGGGGAGCAGCGGGAGCCCCGGGACACAGAGGGGCTGGCACCACCACGGCCTGCCACAGCCATAGGCCACAGGCTCACCCCAGATGACCGAGGGGCACTGAGGCTGGCAGGTGTCCACCCGAGGCCTGTGTGGGGACCAGCGTGTGACTCCCTACGCCACGGGTGTGCACTAGTGTGCACGCTGCACACCTCACACTCAGCACGAGGGCTCCACGGCCGCCCTGAGGCCCCATGCGGAGGAGACACCCAGCGGCAAGAGCTGTCCAGCCCAGGACTGTACCTCCCCCGAGCTTGATGGCACCCCTCGCCTCAGTGGGGAGGGCTGTCTTAGGGGCCACAGCCCAAAGCCAGCCACAGGGTGGGATCCGCAGGAAAACGCAGGCCTTTCTCCCCCTTTTCTTCCTTCCTTCTTCCTCCCCGTCCCTTCTTCCCTCCCTCCTTCCCTCCCTGCGTCCCTTCTGTTTGTGGGTGGCCTAGCATGCCCCCAGGGCAGGTGAAGGGTGAAAGCTGGCCCTCATCTTTCCCTCGCTTCAGACACTGTTAGGGTGGGCAGGCCACCTGTGTTGGCCCCCCAACATCTGTGGAGCCTTGCAGACCTGAGGTGCCATCCTTGTCACCTGTCCTATGCATTTCCCATGCACACATTCCTCCAGGAGAGAAGCCAGGAGTTTTTACAACACATTAGTTAAGAGACACTAAAAGGAGAGAGTCCTCTCCTCAGTCGGGGGCCAGAAGGGAAGTGATGCCACGTCCACTCCTGATAGCCACATGTGCCCGCTAACAGGTGCTCCGAGTTCCGTCCCGGCCCGCGGCCCCTGTTCCGTACCTGGCTGACAGCGTCATGCAGCTCTGGGCGGTCTCGATGCGCAGGGCGTAGGGCACGTTCTCCATCACCGGCCGGCTGACCTGCAAGAGCCGTGCCAGGCACTTCAGGACGGGCATGGAACAGGAGCCAGGGGCCCTCGTTGGTTGCAGGGTGCAGAGACCCGGGCCTGACACAGACACTCAGTGGCCTCAGCTTCCTCAGTAGTGACACAATGCTGTCCCCTCTGTGATCCCCAGGAGGTAGGGAACGTCTCCAGCTAATGTGCGCCGGGAGCCTGGACCTGCTTGCTGCACCCATCTCGGGTACCCCTCCCTGCCCAGCCTCCCAGGATGAGGGTCCCCATACAGGGACCCAGCCTCACCACCTCACTGCCCTCGGGATCACAGCCACCTTTAGCCCTGTGGTCAACCTTGGCGTCCCCTCTTGAGTCCCAGGTGGGACCTGGACGAATGTTCTTAGATCTCCCACTCCCCAAGCGTCCCGAGCCCCGTGTCTCCTCAAGACCAAGTCTCCACTTGTGTGTGTGCAGCCACAGCAGCGCTGTCAACTGCCAGATGAGGGGCTGACGCTGTCATGACTGCCACAGCTGCCAGACGAGGGGCAGCCCATGCGCCCACTGACAGGTGACGGGGAGACAGCATCACAGCCCACCTGGGAGGAGGACACCTAGCCATGTGGCCTAGGACGGGCGAGGACAGTGCTGTGGGAGGGAGCTATGGGCAGGGAATGGGGCTGTGCACAGCAGCAGGAAGGACCAAGGGGCAGGCGCAGAAGGGACAGGTGAAGGGTCCTGGAGGAGTGATGGAGACCACTACGAAGTGGCTCAGAGCAGGAAGCAGCTTTTCGTGTTTGCCTGTGAGTTGGCCTGAGGCCTAGGCCCCTTGTCTGGAGATGGGCAGTGGACTCATAGTAAGTGAACCTCTATGGGTCACTGGTCCCCATTGAGGCCTGCGAAGCTGTGATGCCTCAAAGGACAAGATAAGGCCACAGCCGAGGACTTTGGCTCCAACCCCAATTAACTACAAGGAGACTGCAGCTGCAGGCATCTCACTCCTGCAGTGAAGACCTTCCTGGAGATAACACAGTTCCCCTAAGTTAACATAAAGTATTACTTGGAGAAGTCCTTAAAGGGATTCCCAAGTCCTGCCCAGATTCCTGGCGTTTTCTTCAGTATCCCCCTCCTTTGTTTGAAAATCAGATAAATACAGGAGCCCAGGGAAGTTCTTGGTCATAACCCAGAGAATCTTGAATTCTGTGAGAGGGTTGGACCCTCCTGGAGGCCTAGTATCATACCACTGGTCTCATTTATTTAAGCCTTCCCTGTCCACTTGTTTGGGAGACTATGGGCCTGATCAGTCTGCAGTAACTAGGGGATAATATTAACGTGATAGAGGAGCACATGAGACCTAGTGCTTGGACGCAGCGGCCAGGATGGCAATGCGGTGTGGTCTTGTCCCCGGCCCCTGCTCACCTCCCGTCCCCTCCATGTCACCACTGCAGGGCCTAGGGCCCTGCCCCAGGCCACTGAGGAGCAGAGACCTGGGAGCTGCTTGCCTGCTGGTTCCCCCACACCCCGTGGCTCACCTTCATGCCAGCCACGGGCAGCGAGCGCTTGAGCCGGTACTTCCCGTCCTTCTGGGGGTGGGTGTACAGCAGCACATCACTCATCTGTGGACAGGGGACTGTCAGATGGGGAGGGCTGGGCTCGGCATGGGCTGTGCGTCCCAGGCCCGTCCAAAAAGCCCAAGAAACAAAATTAGAACACGCTGCCGAGACACAGGACTGTGGGATGACTTCTACGTCTCTCTGAGCAACAAGGCCACACGTCCTGGGGCCCAGAGCAGCGAGACCAGTCCAACCCACGGAACGGGCTGGGCTGGGTCTTGGGGTCGGGACCCAACTGCCAGGCACAGGGACTCCTGGTGTTCAACACTGTTAGCTGGTGTGGGGTGGTGGCTCGCTGTGATGGTGGGCACGGTGTTGCTGGGCAGAAGCAGCTGTCACTGCATGCATTCACCCAGGGATGGGCAGCTGCGTGCGGAGTCCTGTTCTGAGCAGTCCTCAGGGCTCACTGTCTAGCGCCCAGGTGGTGCAGAGTAAAGGCCTCTGCCATGCACACAGGTGGGGGGTGAAACAAAGGCCACGGCAGCTCTGCAGGAGGAAGTGGCCTCAGCCTGGCACACACAGGGCCAGGTGACAGTGTGACCCTCCTACACAGCGTCCTGAGCCTCCGCGGAGCCACGAGCCTCCCCGTCTGATTCTGGGAGACCCCAAAGTGTGCCCTAGCCAGCCGTTCATTGCCGCAGCACATGTAGGAGCCTGAGGTCTCCGCACAGCTGCCCTCAGCGCCCGGTGCCCGTCTTTACCCTTGGCCTGTGCCATCCTGGGGAGCGGAGGAGAATCCAGTGGAATGGGCAGGGGCTGCGCACTGCAGGGGTGCAGGGGGCCCCTCCCCAGTGTTCTCTGAAGCCCTGTGTGTTGGCAGGCAGTGCCCCAATTCTGCTGCAAGTCAGATCGGTTTATGAAACTTTTTTCCTTTTTTCTGATCCTGGGGATGGAGCCCGTGAAGTGCTGAGCAACCCCCAGCCCTTTTGATTCTTTAATTTTGAGACAGGTTTCACTAAGTTGCTTCCCCGGGCTGGGCTGGAGCTTGTGATCCTCTTGCCTCCGCCACCCAGAGTAGCTGGGATTACAGGTATGCACCACCATGCCTGGCAAAACTGGCACCTTTGAGAAAGACAAATGCTTCCTTACATGCGGCTTTTTCCTTTTTTCTTTTTTCTGCGGTGCTGGGGCTGGACCCCAGAGCCTTGGGCATAAAGGTCAGGCAACCGCCCCTGAGTCTCACCCCAGCTCTACATCTCCCTGGCTGGGGAAACTGTCACCTGCCTGCTCCTTCTCAGTGTGTGTTCAGGCAGCCCGGGGACCTGGGGCATCTGAGCAGAAGACCCCGTGAGATGGAGGAGGCCCCTCAAACACACCATGTCCCGGCCTCTGTGCCCCACAAACATGGTCTCCTCTAAGACCCATCCTCAGTGGCGGATCCCAGAAATCCGAAATGCACAGCACCCGGGGTGTCCAGCTATCTGCCCCCAGGACCCTATTGCTGCATGGGGCCCCTTTGGAGTGCCCTCTCCACTCTGCCAGCCCTGCGCCTCCACGGAGCGACAGGTGCTCAGAAACAGGTGTGTCCTCAGGAGCCCATGTGCCCCACACCCAGCCCCAGCCCAGGATGCTGCTGGGTGTGGTCACCTTCAGCAGGTGGGGCTGCGGGAGGTCTTGGGTCACTAAGGTCACACCCTCAGGGGGACAGCAGGGCCCCCTTCTTCCTCCCTCGTGCGCCAGCACAGGACACCTGGCCATGGCTGGAGTCTCAAAACCAAGAGCAGAAGCGACCCGAGCTGTGAGCCTTGGGTGTCAGTTATGGTGATGCGAGACGTGGGAGCTCAGGGTCCTGGGCTGGGGCAAAGAGCTGTCACTGGCCCCCGAGGGGGGCATGGCTCCCCATGGGCACGGGCATCCCTGACATGTCTGCAGAGCAGGGGAGGTGCGGGATGGGGTCCTGACCCCGGCTCCCACTGTGAGGCTGGTGGGGGACTGTCCCTCCAGGGCGGGTCCTTTCTAGCGTTCCAGGAGCACTGAGGCCCACGCCTGAGGTGTCTAAAGTGGGGAACGTCAGCAATTAAACCTCAGCACCACTGTATTCAAAGCCACGAAAAGGACAACCTAGTGACAACCTGATGACAACCTGGGACCAGCGGTGGCTGTGAGCTCAGCCCCCTGGGAAGCCCAGCTGTGCAGAGAGCCACACCTGGAGACCCAGATCTGTCCCTCTGCCCCATCCCTGGCCTCTTGTGACAGACCTCGACGTGTGGCCAAACTCACCAGGAACAGGTGGCGGGGGCGCCTGTCCTTCCCACGCACCTTCATCAGCGTCCCCTCCTTCAGGAATTCCTGTGAACAGAGAGGCCGACCTTGTGGCCGCCGATGTCCTTGCTGCCCCGAGACAGGAGGTGGCTCGGGAGGGACATGGAGACACAGTGCCCAGGGACCAGGTGTGCTCCTCCTTCTGCCACCAAGGGGCTCCACCCTAGCTCCCTGGGAAGGAAGCTGCAGATGTGCATGTTGGCCTGGGCCCACATCCTGGAGGACACCAAGCGGTGGTTCACAGTTTCCCAACCACGGTCCTAGCTGGGATACCGAGGGAGACTGCAGCCTCAGAGGCCATGTGATGGCTGATGATGAACTAGACCTCCATGGCACCATTGTTCTCTCCAACTGCAGAGATCACACTGCTGACCACTTTTGAGCTGAATTATATGTTTTCCATTGGGAGGCAAAAACCTAGGTGAATCAATCGCTCAATCTCCCCCTCCCGCTCCCCCCTCCCCCTCCCTCCCTCTCTCCTCTTGACCTGAAGTGCTGGGCTGGAGCCCAGGGCTTCGTGTGAGCCCAGCATATCCCAGCTCTGAGCTATGCATAAAGGAAGGGATTTTTAAGACTCTTCCTGGGCTTGCCCTCTAGAGATGGTTTTCTGCTTCCCAGCAACTCTGGACTGAAAATACTCCGAGCCTCTTCTTCTTGGGAGTGGAGAACCCACGGGCACTGTCTCTGTACCCTCTGCCCCCTCCTGGGGACACAGCACCCGCCTAGGTCCCACGAGGCCAGCTGGGAACATGGCCTCCCCCGCTGCCCTAGGCCACTCACCCTTCCCGGCTGCAGGAGGTCACCCTGGCCACGGACGCTGTGCTCGATGTGGACCAGCTTTTGCAGGTTCTCCTGCAGGTAGGGCGGGGAAGGAGGCAGTCAGGCCTGTGAGGAGCAGCCCAGGATGGCCGAGGGGTGGTAATCAAGGAACACAGCCAAAGGAGGAGATGCCACCCTCCTCGGGCTCCAGAGCTAGAAACGTGGACTGCCCGGCTAGAATAAGAACCGACCCTGCAGGTGACTCTCTGGGTTACTCAGACAGGTTAAGGGATAGGCTGCCCCTCTGAGCAGCACCGTCCTGAGGAGGTAACACCTTGTGTACTTCCTGAAGTCATCCAGGAAAGGGGACACCACCTTGACATCCTCAGGTCACCCCTGGTTTCAGGCAGAAAATGCACAGAAAAATGTCCAGCAGGTACTCCATTACCACAGGACAGAGCCCTGGGTGTAGCTGCCATCAATAGTAGAAAGATCGGACGGTCTGAGCACCCCGACTTCCCCATACCCACGGGTGGCCACCTGGCTGAATTCCAGAACTGACAAGGCCTTTTTAGGAAACAGGAGGCAGCCAAGCATCACAGCTTTGGCGACATTGGGAGAAAGGGTGGTGATGCGGAAAGAGAGCACCGAAAGGTTCACAGGTGCCCAAGGGTCAGGAGGTGACAGGTGTGGGCGGTGGCAACAGGACCTGCAGCTCACACAAGATGAGATGGGGCAGGCAGCAGGAAAGGCTGCCCATGACCCCGAACCACGATCCCACCCCAGAGCTCCGGTGAAGACTGCTGCTTCTGGGAAAGGGCAGAAGCCAGGCCTGGGGCAGGGGAGCTTTGGGCCCAGCACTGTCACCAGTGCCATGCAGGGACGGCTGCAGTGGGGATGGGCAGAGGCCTGTCCAAAGCTGGCCACAGGTCAGCACAGAGTGTGGCCCTGGGGGCAGCAGGTAACAAGCAGAGGCTACAGGAGAAGGGGCAGGAGTCCAGGAAGAGCCTTCCTGGGGGGTGGGGCTGTGAGGGGTGGCAGGCCCTCCATGCAGCGAAGGTGGCCGTAGCTGACAGGGTCAGAAGCTGGGCATGCAGTAGGCAGGGCGGGGACCTTCAAGTCAGGACAGGGGTCCAGCTCAGCCATGGCCCAGACCAACTCCACCTGCCAGGGCAGCCAGTCAGAAACAAGCAGAACTGTTCACCTCTGCCTCTGTCCTGCTCCTGCGCAGATGCCTGGCTTTCAGTCAAAACTTACAGGGACATAGACACAAGCGAAGAAAAGAAACCCAAGTCATTTTCAAGAAGAAAAGCCTTCAACAAATCCAGAACATGAGGGGACCGACGTGGGAACCATCAGGGATTTGATGGTGACTACAATTTATGTGTGAGAGATCTCTTAGGGGACAGACAGCAGTCAGAGCAGGCGAGGAATCTCAGCGATGGAAACCAGGACAGAAGCCAAAGGAAATGTTAGCGTTAAATAAGCCATTGGTGGCAGAAGCAAGAACACCTCTGACAGGCTTAGCAGCAACAGAGCACAGCTGAAGAAAGAATCAAAGACCTTGAAGACCACTCGGCAGACTTCGCCCCAACCGCACACAGGAACAACAAGAACGGGAGGAAAGGACAGAGTGTGGGTGAGAACTTCCTGAAGTTAATGCATGACAAGCCACAGTCCAGCCAGGAAGCTGGAGGGTCACAGCAGGCTCAACGCCACCCTCCCGCACAACTCTCGCACACCCAGTGGGCTCCTGAAACTGCAATAAAACTACAGTCTTGAATGCAGCCGGAAAGAGGGACACACAGCATAAGGATGAAGACAAGCAGACAACAGACTTGGTGTCAGAGGCCATGTGAGCTGGAGAGATGGGCTGGCATCTTTCAAGTGCGAGGGAAACATGAGTCAGCCCAGGTTTTTACACCCGGGGAAAATATCCTTTGAAAATGGAGGTCAAAGGACAATTAGGTAAAGGGGAGAGGTGGTGGGAGCCGGGCTTGTCGTGCTGGGTGGGGCCTGCTGGTTGGCAGGGAAGGAGGCTGGAGTCGCCTGGGGGATACTGAGTCTTGTTGGAAACACAGGTACCAGCCCTTTAGCTTCACATGGACGTGGTGAGCTATGTATGCTGTCTACAGATATGTGAGGCATACACATGGTGTCTTAGTCACTTTCTTCAGCACTGAGATGCAAAACCTGACGCCCACAAGGTAAAGGAGAGGCTTGTTGTGGCTCATGCTTCCAGAGGTCTCAGGCCCCGCGTGGTCCGCCAGCTCCAGGCAGGAAGATGTGGATGGTGGAAGGGCCTGCCGGAAGAGGGCTGCTCGCGGCATGGCGAACCGGAAGCAGAGAGGAAAGGGAGGAGGCAGAAGGGAGACGAACACTTCCAGACCACACACCCAGTGCCCCTGTCTTCCGGCCAGGCCCTGCCTGCTAACACCAAGACAGCAATGGTGCCTGTGATCCAGTCACCTGCCGCAAGCCCTACCTCCGAGTGCAGGAGGGCCTAGGGGGTCACTAGATATGAACCCTAATACAAAGGTTAGTAAACACACATATTCCTTTGTGCTGTCAGTTGAGAGGGCTGAAAAGAAATGATTCCCACGAGCAGGGACACTCAGGCCCCATCTCTGTTTCAAACACCACTGTCCCCATGGAGGAACCAGAAACCCTGGGGCCCACGGCTGGTTCTCAGCTAGGAACAGGAAATGTACCAGGGGAATGAGCTAGAACTCAGGAAGTGCTCAACACAGAGCAGAAACACGCAAGGCGTGTGGATGGAATATGACACGGGCAGAAGCCATCGGACAGTGTGCCCGAGGGCCAGAGTCCTGACACTGCTGGGAAGTATGATAAACAGTGCAGTGGGGGATTCTGTACCAAGAATAAGATAACTCTAGTTGAGTCTGCGCTGACTGGAGAGACTGCCTGATTCAGAGAGGGACAGAGTGTGGGTGAGGCAGACAGACAGACAGAGTTGGGCAGGAGGGAAGACACACCCTATGCAGAGCTCTACAGGGATCACCAGGGGGCGCCCAGCCTCTAGGAAAGGAGGCCCAGTGGCTGCGCCCTGAGGGCCATTGCGCCATGAGACTTTTTCCAAAGGGGGCAGCAGCGGCTGCCATGTGGCGAGACCTCACATAGCAGAGACCTGGTGCACACTGCCTGACACCGACAGTCGCAGGTGGGTCACCAGGACGAGCCTGCACAGTCTGCCCTGCTCTCCCCGTTAAGCCTCCACCCCTAGTCCAACCACAGGGAAACACTGGACGGACCCGGGCAGTGGCCACCTGCAAGGGCATCGGCCCTGGTCCACAACGCCAAGGGCACCACAGACAGGGGCTGAGGACACGTGAAGAACGAGGGTAATGCAGTGTCTTGGGCGGGACCCTGCAAGAGTCCCGGGGTCGGGCACCAGGAAAAGCCTGGGGACTCCGTGGGACAGTGGCCTTCAGTGTCACTCTGCCCACAGTGTCCTTTAATGGGACAGATGCTCCAGATGTTCAGTTCCCTGGAGGATCCAGGAAGGACCTGGGCCATGGGCCAAGGATTCCCACGGCAATCACTGTGGTAGACTGCAGACCCCCACTTCCACATTTTGGGGATGCCTCAGATGCGGGGACAGGGTGCAGGGCTGAGGACACGTGCGTGTCACGTGGATGGGGAGCTGGTAACATGGGCATAATGAGCATTGCCATGGCGGCTGGACCCCAAGGGCTTTGCACACGACCTCTGGGCTGGCAGTGAGAGATGCCTGGAGTCCCAGATAAAATGCAAAGAACAAATGACTCACTTAAAATACGGGCAAAGGAGCCAAAAAGACATGTCTCAAAAGTGGGTGTGCTTGTGGCCACCAGGTTCACACCAACACCCTCCGAATCTGCAGATCAGACACGAGCCACCACCTCACCCCAGTGAGGAGGCCGCTGTCAGAAAGACCAGACATCACGGTGCTGGTGTGCAGGGGGGACCCTTGCACACGGAAATCAGCACTGGGGTCCTCAAAACACTAAGAATACAACCACCACAAGATGTCGCAATCCCACGACCGGGCGCACATCCAAAGCAGAGGAAATCAGTGTGTCAAAGAGACATCTGTGTCCCGCCTTCATTACAGTCCTGGGCACAAGAGCCGGGAGACGAAAATAACGTAAGTGTCTGGCAACTGATGAATGTAAAAAGCAAGTGTGGTCACATACACACCAAAGCACTACTCAGCTGCAGAGGAGGAGAGAATTCTGCTCTGATGACAACATGGTGGAACACGAAGCCAGGCACAAAGACAAACACCCGCGTGATCTCACCACACACACCCTTTCTGACCCAGGGCCTCTTGGAGAGGCAGGAGGGAGAATGTCACCACAGGGTTGGGCCCAGAAGCTCCGGTTTGGGGCTGCACTGGAGGAACCTTGGTTTGTATAGACTATCGGGGCGACAGAGCAGGGAGCCAGCCAACGTCAGGGGCAGCGAGGGGATCAGATGACAGTGACAGGTTTGACTCACCCTGTGAACTGCGTGTGCTATCCCCGGCCTCTGCGTCCCTGACACTCCCCCCACCCCAGCACTGTCCCATTTCATAGTGGGTGGCCCTGCACTTTCCTGTCTCCTTGCTCTGCCTAGCCCAGGGTCCCCTTTCCTCTCTCTGCCTTCAGGATAGAGCAGAACTCCCCTCACCAGAGGAGAGAGGGTTTGGACCTCCCTCAGTGGTAAGGATGCTGCTGTCTCTGTCGCCAACCCTGTCCCCTTTCCCAAGCTCACCCCCTTATGACATTGGCTGTGGTTATTTCTCCCACTTATGGTATCTACTGCCACTTTGTGGGGTGCTGCCCTGGTTTAGGTCTCAGCGTCCCCCAGAAGCCTGACGTATATGGAAGGCGACTGGCCCCTGGGGTGCTGTGCTCCTCAGTGAGTTACCCACAGATCAGTCTATGGCTGTTAAGGTTCATATCTAGAGCCCCCCAGTGCCTCATGCGCTCATAGGTGGGGCTTTCTGGAGCTGGCTGGATCTAGGGTGTGTGATAATGGGATTAGGGGTGTGGGGCACAAATTAGCCCTGACTGGAATTAGCATAGTTCTGGGTATGGCTGAGCAGATTTACTGAAGACAAAATACCCACCCTGGTTGTAAGTGGCACCACCCAAAAGGCTTGTAGCCTGGATGAGATAAAAGGGAAAGGGAGGCTCGCAGCTCATCGCCTCCTGCCTGCCCTGCTGTGGACTGTTTCTCCTCTGCGATGCCCCTTTTCCATGGCACCCTACCTTGGAGCCAGCCAGCTATGGACTGAAACCTCTACCAACTGTGAGCTGAAATAAACCTTTCTTCCGTTAACTTGCGTGTGTCTGGTACTTTGTCTCAGCAATGAGAAAATTAGTAAGACAGAGGCTGGCTCTGCTGCTAGGAGGTGGGGTCTGGTTGGAGATGGGCACAGAGATGTGAGCTGGAAGGGTGTGTTCTTGTCCCTGGCTGCTATTCTTTCTGCTTCTTGGCTGCCATGAGGCGAGCAGCTTTCCAATGCCAGCCCCTCCCACTATGCTGTTGCTGCCTTGGAGCCGGCCAACCAGGAACTGAACCCCTTGAAACTGTGAGGAAAATGCACCTCCTTTAAGGTGGGGGTGTCAGGTGTTTAATCCCAGTGATGGGAAAGTATCTCAGACAAGCTGCGGCCTCCAGGCTGGAATCTGTGTTTTTATCACCTCTGCCTCTCTTGTCCCGAAACAGCCCAAGGCCTGGCACATACGAGGCACCCAGGACCCACTGCTGCCACCCTCCTCTTCACCTGGCGCATATCACGTCCACCCTGCATGCCTGCTACAGCAGTATCATGACCACCGCTGACCTCAGCCCGGGCAAGGACTGTCCTCATTCTCCATCACAGCCCTCATGTTACAGATCAGCAGGGCAGTGGGCATGCACGTGCAGGCAGTCACAGGGACCCCAGAATGGAGCGGGGATGTGGGTGCGGTCAGCCACCCTCACAGAGCCCAGGGAGCACCAATGAGGATCAGCGAGCCCAGGGAGCCTCGAGTCTCACTCATCAGCAGGCATGACAGTGACTTGGGTGCCTCCTAAAGATCTGAGTCCTGGGCCCAAAACCCTGACCCCAAGGGCACTGCGACACCTTGGGCCACGGAGAGGACTGCAGCCCTCAGAATGTGGATGGATGACAGGGCCCCAAGGTCACACAGCAGAGACAGGCCCAGGCTGCTGTGTGGCGTGGGCAGACGCCAACTCACCCCCTGCTCCATGCTGTCGTGGGCACGGTCAGTGACCGAAGAGATGAGCGTGAGCGCACCTGTGAGGGACAGAGCACAGCTGTCATCGGGCCATTGCTGTCACCATCCTGGCCCACCCTGGCCTCGCATGTCCCTGTCCCACCACCCAGCAGGTCCCTGTGGGCCCCACAGGCACATGGCTCTGGCCTCACTCCAGCTTTGCCACAGCCACCTAAGAGAGCCCGCAGTGATCTGACCACTCTGCCTCAGCTTCCCCAGCTGTAAAGTGACTCTGTCCCAGAGGGACCCTGGCAGGCCACACAGAGACACAGAAACCAGCTAACCTGGTACCACCTCTCCCCGCACCATTCGGGGACGCTGGTCCGCCCCAGCACTTCCTGGAGGTGACGCTGACCCGCCCAGCTTAGAGGGGGCTGTGTCCTGGGCTTGGGAACTGTGTGGAGCCTGGGGTGGGAGGGACTGAGCAGGTAGTGTCCCCATCTCCCAGGCCCCCCGGACTCACCTTGCGTGTCATCGTACTCAGCTGAGTCCGGGCAGAGGTTGTTCAGATAGTCTGGGGAGAAGGAGCCAGAGGTCAGTGTGTCCCATCCACAGTGTGGCCGCTGTCACCATCCACCCACCGTGACCCCAGGCCAGCACTGCTAGCCACTCACTCACTACGCCGTGTCTACTGGAACTGCTGAGTGCCCACCTGGGGGACTCAAGGGGACAGAGGTGACCAACTGCTGCCCGCCTCTCACCCTGTTCGCCCACACTGGCTCTCGAATGTCCCTGTCCCAGGGCCTTGGCATGTGCTCCTCCTCTACCAGAACCCTCTCCCGGATCCCCCTGCAGCCCTGAGACCTGCTCAGTGCCGCCTCCTCAGGGGGCCTCTCTGCCCGAAGTGTCTAATGCGGGCGCCTGAGCCTTGTCCCCAACCCAACTGGATTTCCTTAGCGTCCTCAACACTGATATGGCACTGTCGGGGCACAGCTCTATCTCCAGTATCAGCCTGGGCTGGGCACACAGTAAGTGCTCAATAAATACGAACAGAACCTGAACTGATATGGCACTGTCGGGGCACAGCTCTATCTCCAGTATCAGCCTGGGCTGGGCACACAGTAAGTGCTCAATAAATACGAACAGAACCTGAACTGATATGGCACTGTCGGGGCACAGCTCTATCTCCAGTATCAGCCTGGGCTGGGCACACAGTAAGTGCTCAGTCAATACGAACGGAACCTGAACGAGTCCCGTGTGCCTGGCCCTCGTGTGCCTGTCCAGCCTCGGGAATGGCGCGTGCATCCCATGTGGGCCTCGGCCCCGCCTCCGCGGCAGGGCTCTTTGACCACATGGAGGTGGCAGGCGCGTGGGTCTGGGGTCCAGCATTGGGTGGGTGTCCCGGGGGGGCAGGGTGGGGACAGAGGTGGGCAGGGAAGGGCAGAACCCCCCGCACCCCCGCATCCCTGTGCCCACCTGTGAGGAGGGCGTGGTACTGGAACGGCCGCCGCACCACTGCCAGCAGCTGCTGCTTCACCCGCTGGCCGCCCTGCTGCTGTCAGGAGGGAGCAGGAGTCAGACGCCCCACCCACACTCCCTCCTGAACCCCGAGCCAGGCCCTCCTGCGACCTGCCACAGCCTCCCCGGCCCGCTCTCCTCGCACCGAGGACAAGCTCGCTCTCCCCTTTCCTGCCTGGGAACTGGGTCCCCGTGGTGACCACTGGGGTGATTTCCAGGCCGGAAGAGTCCCTAAGACCCTCCCGAGATTTGGGGCTCCCTCCTGAGGCCACCTGCCAGCCTCTCTGGCCAGATCACCACTTCCCCTAGGGACCCACCTCGAGATCACAGACGGCGGCGGCCAGGTGGGGACAGCGGGCGCAGGCCTGGGCGAGCACGGCCAGGCTGCGGTCGAAGTGCAGAATCAGCGCCGTGTGGTGCTCGAACTCCTGCGCACGGGCCAGAAAGACGCCGGCCACCCTCGACGGGCCCTCCCTGCACAGGGACAGGGCAGGGAGGTGAGTGAAGTGGGGGCCCAGGGGGCTCCCAGCCCCGCCGCACAGCCGGCTCCCTCTGTGCGGGTGAGGTGCCTCCCTCAGGTTCTGTGCCACCCCTTGTGCGCAGTCCCTCCGGCCCTGAGAGAGCGCGGGCGCACCCGTCACCCAGCCTCTGCTCCAGCTCCTGAAGGACGCCTTGGTGCAGCGCGTGGATGGCGGGCAGCTCGTCCAGGCCCTGCCGCAGCTCCTCCCGCGCCTGCGCGTCCTCCACGCTGTCCAGGGCCCTCGTGACGGCAGCATGGAAATCCTGAAACCCGGAAGCCGGTGACCCACAGCCGCAGCTGCCCCGGCCTCAGAGAGGGGGCACACACAGGCAGCGGTGGCCCAGCCCCACAGCCCCCTGCAGGCACACACTGCCCACAGCTGTCCTGCCTCCCTGAGCCCGACCCTGCGCCCCACAGTCCAGCCCTGTGCCTGCTGACCTGGGAGCACACTCCCTCGACAAGAGGGTGAGACACCGGGAAATTCCTTCCCTCAAGACACACACATTTGTTTCCAGTTCACCCACTTTTCTCTTTTTCAGTACTAGGGACTGAACCCAGGCCCTCCCACTGAGCTACAGCCCTTGTCCTTTTTCAAATAGTGACAGGGTCTTGTTTAGTTGCCCGGGCTGGGCTTGAAACTGCCATCCTCCTGCCTCAGCCTGCCAGGCCCAGCTACCTAGCCTTCAGGTAACAGAGGAGGAGGAAGTCACGGTCACCCTACTGGAGGAGGAAGGCGCGGGGGTGGGCGGGAGAGGGAGGGAGGAGAAGGCAGCACCGGGGGCTGTGTTTGTGTCCCACTCGGGCAGCGGGGTGCAGTTAAGGACTGCTGCTCACGCAGCAGGCAGCCAGCAGGCTCCCATCTGCCACTGATCTCTCCATCACTAGGCTGAGGGCAGCGCGGCCGTCAGTGAGAGGAGACCAAGGAGCGCGCGATCCAGCGGGTCCAGCATCCGTTCCTAGCACGCAGGGCGCGCCATGCCTCCTCCACGTGTGCCCCGCTCCGTCCCGATCTCCAGCAGCTCAGCACTGGCACCGAGGGCGGGACGGGGAGGAGACACAGCTCGGCTCTCCGGGGCTCAGCTCGCTCAGGACAGAGGCGTGAGGGCCAAGGAGGGTTGCGGGCGAGGCTGTGCCGGGGGGGCGTGGCCAAAGCAAAGCAGCGGAGCTGAGGGGCTCAGCCGGGGGACAGCAAGGAGCAGAGACACCCGGGCTGAGACAGGACAGCACGCATCAGGGCTGAGGGGCAGGAGTCCCTGAGAAGCTGAGTGTGAGGGGGGTGGTGTGAGTGCTCATGTGTACTTGGGTGTGTGTGTGCACATGGGCACATGTGTGGGAGGGGCAGGGACTGGGACAGGCAGGGCCATTCAGTGCCCTGGGAGAGGTGCCTGTGTGACGGGGCCACGCCGCTCCGTCTCCATCCACCTGCTTGTGCTGGCAACACACACACCTGCGCGGGGTGTGCAGGCCACCGGGCCGGCCAGGCTGTGCTTCAGGGCTCCGTGTTTCTGTGTTTCTGTGTCCCCCGGGCCTGTGGGTCCTGGGTGGCCACCCAAGATTATAAACTTCTAATTCATCCTGCGAGCTCCAGCGGTATTTCTGGTGGCTCTGTTGTGTGGTGCTGGAGTGCACATGGCTACAAACAGTACCCAGACAGACCGGGCCACGGCTCTGGGCAACAGCCACCTGCCCTTGGGGATCTAGCGTCCCGAAGGCCCTGGCTCTCAGAACTGCCCAGCTTTTGGCAGTGGAAAAGGACCTCCAGGGGCGGTGCCCAGTCCTGGCACCTCTGGGCTGTGCCACCTCCATCCTCTGGGCTGGCAATGGGAGGGTGGCCAGGATGGCACAGGGTCCATGCTGGACCCCGGGATTCCACCAGCCAGGGCCTGGTTATGCCCCCCATGGGGCATGCAGGTTGGGGCCTACATGTCCCCATGACCTGAAAGTGACCTCTGGTGTGTAGTTCTAACTTCTGACTACACGTTCAGGTGGTGACAAATCAGGCTTCACGTGAAAGAAGACCACTGATAAAAGGAGCTTGATTGTTCCATGTGCCAATTCTGTGCTTGTGCCTTTTCTGCAAATTGAAATTAGTTTCGATGAAAACTTAAGACAAACGAGTATAAAATGCTTAAGAATAGACTTTAGAAAAGGTGCAGCACCTCCTCCAGGTGTACAGGGCTGTCATGTGATTGGCACCCGTGCCCCTCCAAGAAGGCCCAGGAAGCTGGGGGTCATGCAGAGGCTTTTTTTCTTTGGAGACAGAGTCTTGCTATGTAGCCCAGGCTGACCTTGAACTCACAGGGACCCTTCTGCCTCAGCCTACCAAGTGCTGGGATTACAGGTGTGTGTCACCATGCCTAGCATACAGAGGCTTCTAACACCTATGTGAACAGGGAACTAGGGACACTCACGCCAGGTGGCCCAAAGTAAAGGAGGCGCTGATTCCTGGGGCGGCACAGGTGACGTAGGAACCCTAACAGCATAGGCAGTCACCACGGAGACCGCAAGTCATGTGATGCCCGGAACAGCCAACTGTGGCCCATGGGCCCGGCTGTGGTGTCCGGTGTGCAAGACGGCTGCAGGCTCTCAGGGGTGACGAGAGGGCTGTGATTGATCGATCGATCGATCGACTGTGGGGTGACTGACTCCTTGAACGCCCTGAAGGTCACCTATTTTGCAATGCTGGTGGTCAGACTGTGATGGCACAGCCAGAGGGTTAACCTCCTGGGAGCTGGGTGGGGCATGGGGGGTGTGGGGTAGGGACGGGCCTGTAGCCACTCACAGAGCCAGAAGTCAGTGAGAGACGGATGCACAGACAGACGGATGTCCCAGCTAAAAGCCCAAAGAGGATTTCAAAACGGCTAAGCGGGGGAAGGAAGATCATCAGGGGAGGAAGATCATCACCATTTCCTGAATCATCAGGAAAATGTGGATCAATAAATAAACTAGGGAGCGAAACAAAAGACAGACAGACAGCAGGAAGCCGGGAGGCGGAGCTCTGCACAAGGGGCGGGGACAAGAGACGGAAGGGAAAGAACCCAGCTACATCATATCTGTACATCGTCCAAAATAAAGCCACAAAGGGAGACCACTACCCACCGACCACGTGGCCACAGTGTGAGTGACGACACTGACGTGGAGGGGGTGGCACTGTCACCACTGGGGGGACGGGTGCTTGACACCTGCTCCGCCACACCTGTCGTCCCCACGGCTGCACCCTGGAAGAGCCCAGTGGAGATGTGGAGGGCCGGAGGGCCCTCACTGCCGATGACACGGGTTCCTGATGTCTGAGGGGTGCGGCAGGAGATGCCCCAGGTCACGGGTCACAGCCCACCGTCTCTAGACACTGGCCCACCGCCCCCCCGCCCCAGCCCCCCGGGGTGGACGACAGCACCGCCTGCTTCAGGCCTTTCTCCAGGAAGCCTCTGACCTCAGCCTCCAGGGCTCCCTGCCCCCGCGGGACGGCAACTACCAGTGATGCACTTCCTCCCCTGCCCTGTGACCTTGAAGAGGCAGCGTGTGGACCTGCCCAACGCACACACGTGTGCACCGAGTCGCCGCATGCACAGCGGGAGCACGGCACGGGAGCCCGGTGTGTGCTCAGCGCAAGGCCACTGATGGGGACAGTCAGCTCCGCCCCAGGTGCAGGCCACAGAGCGAGGCAGGCGGTCAGTGGTCAGCGCGCACCAAAGGCAGCCCCAAAGGGTGCAGAGCTGGACAGGAGGGAAGCACAGGAAGACACGGAGGAGCGGAGTGGGAAAGGCAGGGCCCAGCCAGCAGGATGTGGGCAGACGCCACAGTGCCCCTTGTTCTGCCATCGAAGAACCTCTTCTGTCCTGTTACCCTCAGCTGGCTCCTGGATAAATGCACTGAGCACATCTCAGCTTTGATGAGTTCATCTAGCTACCTGTGAAACTAGAGGTGCGCAAAGAGGTGGAAGAAGTCACCCAATGATGCTTTCAGGAGTGTTTCCAAGGGGTTGCCTGGGCTGGGAGGCATAGATCCTTGCTTTCCCCCATGACGTCTCCTATTTGCCTGGGACACTGATATGATGGCTGGAGCTGCAGCAGCCACCCTGTGCTCATGAGGAACCTGCAAAGACTGCAGCAGAGATGATGGGACCTTGTGCCTACGGCTTTGTAGATTTCCTCCCCCTGGATTTATTTTGGGTGAGAGGGTAGCCCCAACACTAACAGTTCATAACTGGGGCTTTGCTAGGAGCAGTCAAGCACAACACCTAACTGATACTAGATTAGTAGAAAAGGCACCTCAATCCTGGCTCCATTTTCCAGAAAGGACTACAGCAACATCCCCTATCCCTCTGGCCAAGCGGCAGATGCTGACCCCTCTCTGAATGAGACTCTTGAGTAGGTGGGTGTGTGGGAAGTGGTGCTTGTGTTGTCTCAGGCAAGGCAGTAAAACACCATGCACTTCCTCACACCTTCTGCCTTGGGGCTTGAGCTTGACACTGGCCGCAGAGCCCAAGCCTGGCCTCTCAGGCTGTGGGGGCCACAGCCCAGGACCCACCACCTAATGAGGGGAGCGGGGACAGGACCCAGCCCCCGCCCGCTCCCATCCCCACCCGGCCTCCACACACAGGGGCAGCGTCACCCCCAGTCCTGGGGCCGTCAGGTGCTGAGCAGGCACCAGGCCCCTCTCCACACTGGACACAGCCTTTGGCGCCCTTGGGCCACTTTGCCTCCTGTCCTGCCGCCTCCAAGTCATTCTCCGGGTTCTCCTCTGTGAACATCCTGGAGACCCCAAGGCACGAGGGGCCCTGCCAGCCAGGTGAGGTGTGTGGATAGATGGACGGACGGACATGGGGGAGCAGAACCAGCCCCCTGCCAAGGCCACTGTGTAAGAGACCGAGCCGCGCTGGTTCGAGGCTCACTGGGCTCCTGGCCCATCTTGGCCACTCCCTGTAGGGTGCCCAGAACCAATGGGCAAGCGGGGAGGACGGATGGGAGGGCACAAGGCGCACGGAGCGGGGAGGGACGAGGCGGTGGTGGGGTGGAGGCTGGGGAGGCGGGGAGGTGGGCGGGTGAGCGGCTGCAGAGTAGGCCTGAGCAGACAGCATGTGGAGAGGCCGGTGGATGACAGCGGGGAAGGGTGCTGGTGGCGGCTGGGGCCTGGGAGGGCACATGGGCTCTGGCCCCAGCAGGCAGGTGACGGACCTGAGGCCGTGTGGCCTTGCAGTCTCTGTCACCCGCGATCCCTCATCTCTCCCCTGTGTATCTAACACTGCCTGGCCTGTTCTGCCCGGCAGCCTCTGTGCCAGGAAGGTGGGCAGGGGGTGCGCAGAGCTGCACCCCCTGTGCTGACGGCTGGAGCAGCAGTGCCCTCGGCCCTGGGCTGTCCCCCAGCCAGTCCTAAGGCCCAAAACCTGGGTGCAGGGCTTGTCTGCGGTCGGCTTTAGTACCCACGGCAGGGACTGGCACAGAGGGGTCGTGCTCACAGGCACGGGGGTGGGGGCGTGGGGGAACGGGCCCGCAGCAAGTTTCTGGCCGGGAGCGTGTGCTCCGTGACCCCACGGCTCTTTCTCGGGGTCAAAGATGGATCAGCAGCTGGCAGGACGCAGGTGCTGCCCGGTTAGGGCCTTGTAACACGGTCATAACCCAGAACCCGGCCCTCGGTAAGACAGGGATAGAGGACCTCAGGGACGTCCTCCTGCTGCGCTGACCTGTCCTCTGTGAGGGCCAGGCCGGGTGGCACACCCTGGCTGCTTCTGTCCCTGCCCTGTGACAGCCACCTCCTCCGAGACACAGCCCAGACTCCCTGACACCTTGCCGTGCCCTGCCGTGGTCCCCACCCCTCATCTGTCCCCTACGTGGCGGAGAGCCCCTTCCCAGCACAAGACAGCGGGAGGGTTGGGAGTGAAGGCCCAGTGCCCAGGGCCCCGAGTCTCGCTTCTCCCTCCAGCACCTGGGGAAGCCCCTGCCCGGCCTGGGCATCACTGTCCCCAGAGCTGCTGTCACCTTTTCCACGGGCTCTGTCCCCAGCCTGCATTGGAGCTGGCACACATGGCGGTGCCTGATGCTCCTCTGTCCCCACTAGCATCTTTCCAGGGCTCCAGCACATCCTGTGTCCCATGCATTGGCACACAGCTTCCCAGAAAGCGGCTGTGCCCACCGCTGCCAGCCTGATGACAGAACCATCGCTGCCCCATGTCACAGCTGTGACAGGGCGACACACGACCGAGGGGGCACTCACCAGGCACACGGGCCCCAGCGTCTGCAGGAACCTGCGGGGAGAGGGGGTGTGAGTGTCCTGGTACACAGGGCAGCCGCGAGGCAGGCCAGCGCGGGCAGCAGGGACTCACGCTCTCTCCGATGACAGCAGCTCCTGAGCGATGACCAGGGCGCGGGACGGTCCTTCCACCTGCGGGGACAGGGCGGTGAGCGGAGGGACCCGCGGCCCCTGTGTGTCCCCCATGGAGGTTCACTCTCCCCATCTGTGGTGTGGATGTGGCTCGGGCCTGGCACAGAGCCGTCGGGTCCTGACCATGCCCTGGCCACCCTGGCTCGGTGCCAGGGAGCCCGCTGAGTGTCCTCCCAAGGGTGGGGCGAGCCTGCTACCCTGCCACCTCTGGGTGGCCAGAGCTCCTTCATGACAGAGATGTTGGTGGGCGACTGAGGGTGAGGCTGGGGCACACAGGGCGCCAGGTACACACTGGGTTCCCATCATCTCCACCCTGTCTCCCTCACGGTGGTTCTCCAAGGCAGCCTCTGTCGCCCCATGTGTGGACGAAGGGCCTTCTGTGCTGACTCTTGGGGACTCAGTGACAGACGGAGGCTCACTCCCCGAGATCAACGGCACGGCACTGGTACAGGTGCCCGCTCCAGAACTGGCCTGTTTCCTGCCCCTGACTCTGACTGACCAAATGGTCCAAAACCCTCTGCGCCTCCATTTGCTTTTTTTTTTGTTGTTGTTGTAGGAAACACATAATAATAAACATACATCCATTTATGAAATAGGATAGGACCATTACAAACTTTACACAGTTATGGATAGATTAGTAGGAAAATATCAATGGCTGCTGTAATAC
>NW_004955429.1:17304980-17336518 GCF_000276665.1 Chinchilla lanigera | reverse complement strand
GTTGTATGGCATGTATTCCCAGGGGTTTCTCCATGTTTGAATGATTCAGATACATCTGTGGGTGGGCATCTGCAGGTGGTGCATGGTGGGCCAATTGTGTCAACGTTTCTCTGTGTCATGGTAGTTCTCAACAAAGCACTGGTGGCCGGCCTGAGGGCTGGTGTGCAACAGCGCTCACCACCATGTGGCTTCCTGTGCACCAGAGCCCCTCCTCCCAGGTGCCTGTTAGGCTGCGGGCCGGCCCAAGGGCCAGCGCTCCCTGCCCTGTGGCCTCCCGGGCACCGGGGGCCCTCCCTCCAGGGGCCTATGAGGCAGGAAGCTAGCCAGCCAGAAGACCGGTGCTCCCCGCCCGTGGCTCCCTGTTGCGCCTCCATTTTCTGACCTGTGACCTGGGTGCGGCCGTGCAGTGCATTCACCAGCTACGCATTCAAGCACAGTTCTGGCCCCACCTCCCTCGCACCCAGCTGTCCCCGGGATCATCGAGTGGGTGGAGCCAGCCCAGACCTTCGGGCTCGGGAGGGAAGAGAAGGGAAATGTGGGGTCCAGCAGGCTGGAGGCTGTGGCCACAGGATGCAGCCACCTCCTGGGGCACACACAGCCCCAGCCCCCTCGGAGCCCCATGGTGGCGTTTGTCCCTGTGCGCATCCTCAGAGCAGCTGGTGACTGCGTCCCCACACACAGGAGACGGTTGTAAGCAAATCAGATACAGGGTGCAGCATGCATCGGGTGCTAAATAAACGCGGTGCTCTCCCAGCTGGCTCATCCTGAAGTTTACTGGCCTATAACAACGTTGAAGGTTCAGCCCTTCTGAGACCATTCACACAGGGCAGGACTTGATGGTGGCCCCATCTGTGTCCCCTGGGGACACTGAGGCCCAAGATGTCCCTGCCCAGTCAGACACCAGTCAGACTTGTATCTGCCTCCTGCACCTTTGGGGTTGCTGGGGCCCCAGCAGTCACATGTAAGACCCTGCAAGGGAAACAGCACTCTGCCGGTCCAGGAGAACCTGTGGAGTCCCCAGGCAGAGAGACATTCCTGGGGAGAGGACAGTGGCCAGGAGAGTCTCGCATAGTTTCTTCCTGCAGGATGAGGATAGGGGTCAGTGACCGCAGCCTCCCAAGCTGCCTGACCCAGGAGTCCACTTCCTGTCTCCAAGCCCAGGGCAGTTACTGCTCTCTTCTGAGATCATTTGCAAAGAAGGGCCACAGTACCCTGACCAGATGGCACGGCAGTAGCGTGTGTGCGTGGTCCATTCTGTGGGTGAGGAGTGACCATGCTGTCCGTGGGTGCTATTGCCTGGTCTAGGCATGGTGTTCCTTCCACTGCACGGATGAGGAAACCGAGGCACCAGCGGGTCCCATCGCCTGCCCACTAAGTGGCAGGGCCACGCAGAGCCCGGCAGTCTGGCACCAGCTCGTGGTGGCTGTCTGGAGACGCCCTGCTGAAGTTAGAAGTCACAGATCTACACAAGCCAGCAGCGATGACAAGCACCTGTGCTCCCAGCCAGTTGGGAGGCTGAGGCGGGAGGAGCCCATGAGTCCAGAAGTTTGAGACCAGCCTAGGCAACACTGGGAGACACTGTCTCAAAACAAAGTGCACTTGGTGCCCCGACAACCCACTGCAAACCTGAGGCTGTAAGTCGGGGAACAGCAGGTAAGTGGTACCTTGTTCTTGGTGGCCGTGGCTCCTAGGAGGCTCTGGTCTGCTCTGTCTGCGGCGGGGCTGCTGGGGTTTTGGCCTCCAGTGGCCACGGGATTGTCGGGGGCCAGCTTGGAACCAGGGTGAGCCCCACCTGCAGGACCAGGCAATGGGAGCGCTCTGCCTAGCGTAGGCTGCCAGGGTCACAGTGCCAGGCGGTGGGGACAGACTCTGGGCTGCTTTGCACGGCCCAGCCTCCAGCTGGACATGGTCCAGGGTGCCAGACGCATCTTCGCCAGGGCCAGGCTGCACCTGGGCGGTGTACCGCAGGCGTCTAAGGCAATGTTTGTTTCATCAGGACACGCACTCCAGGTTGACACAGTGTGGGGTGGGGGCGGGGCACAGGTCCGTGCAGCTCCTTTTTCAGGCTGGGCCTTGGGGTGGGGGTGACAGCGGGTGGTCCCCGGCCTGGCCCAGCTGCTTCCCTGGGACACGAGCAAACTGGCTGTTCAGCCCTGGCCACCTGGTTCCCTGGAGGAACCAAACTGGTTCTCCGGGGATTTTGGGGCCAACGGGGCAGGGGGAGGTGCAGAGTTGCGAGTGCCGGTCCTCTGTCTCTGTGCCTCAGTTTCTCCGGCTGCTGAGGGGACTGCTTGGCCACTGTCTGCAAACCAGCCTCCAGGGTGTGGACCTCTGGTCCCATCCCTGCCGCCTGATGTCCCCCACACAGGGGACGGATACGCATGGTCAGCACCACCATGGCGGTGAGAGCGGGAGGCCCATGCCATGCTGCCGCTGATCAGCGCTGCTCATTTTAGAAAACAGGAGCTTTAGGGCCGGGGATACAGCTCAGCGGCACAGCGCCTGCCTGGCAAGCACAAGGTCCTCAGTATGATTCCCGGAACCAAAAAAACAAAAAAACCAGGGGCTTTCCCTATAAAAATGCTGCTCACGACGTGTAATGCGTTTGCATTTTACGTGAATTTAAACACAGAAGTCCTAACATCTCCTCAGGCTGTGTCTGTGATACGGTAAACCTGGCTCCGGACGGCTGCTTCCCAGGATGTCACCAAGGCCTGGGACGAGGTGCTGTTGCCCAGGGCCGGAAAGAACAGCTCGTGTAACCACTGGGAGTCTCGCCTGTTCAGGGTCGGATGCCCTGGGCGGCACCCCAAACCAACCTGGGGAAGGGAGTCCCCTGGGCCCTGCTGCTCCAGGTGGACACCGGCACCCCTGAGGCTCACTGGGTCAGGAATTGACTCCAGTACATCCTCTGATGGCAGCAGAGAACCTGGGGCGGGAGCTCTGGACAGGGTTCACTGTTATTGTTGACTGAAGTATTCTGAGACAGAATCTTGCTAAGTTGCGTAGGCTGGCCTTGAACCCATGATCCTCCTGCCTCAGCCTCCTGAGCGCTGGGAGGGCAGGTCTGTACCTGTGCCTGTGCCCGATAGGAGGGTTCATTTTCTTCGCCTTTCCCCCGTGCCCTTCCCCTTCATCTCTCCTCATCCCACATGCCCTCTGTCTCCACTAAGTCTGTTTCCCATTTCCTATCACCTCTTTTATTGTCTTAAATTACTAATACTCCATGTCTCTCATCAGAGAAACCACGTGATATTTAAGTTTGTGTGTCTGATTTATTTCACTTAATATCATGATCTCAAGCTGCATCCGTTTTCCTACAAATGATTCAATTCATCCTTCTTTATGGCAGAGTAGTACTCCACTCAGCGTAAATACCACATTTTCCTTATCCATTCATCTGCTGATGGACATACAGGCAACTTCCAAGACTTAGCTATTTCGAACTGTGCTGCTATAAACACGTGCGCACATGGATTGCCGTAATACGATGTCGATAACTCTTTAGGGGAGATACCTAGGAAGGGAATAGCTGGGTGGAATGGAATTTCCAACTTCATTGCTAGGGAATCTCCACACTGATCTCCACAGCGGTTGTGTTCATTCGCACTCCCACCAACAAGGCACACAGGACCCCTTTCCCCACGGCCCCGCCAGCATTTGTTATGGGTCCATTCCCCACCTCGGCCATTCCTACAGAGCAGGATGGGATCCCAGTGTTGTTTTACTTTGCATTTCTCTGACAGCCGGCAGTGTTGAGCATTTTTTGTGTATGCATTGGCCATGTGTCCTTCTTCAGAGAAGGGTCTGCTCCGTCCGGTGGCCGGGGTTTTGCCTGGGTCTCTTGCTCTGCCCTGGCACCTGACCTTCCAAGGTCTCTACCTGTCCCAGCTGGGAGCCCGTCTAGGCAGCCGCTGGCAAAGCCTTTTGTGTTCACCTGTGTCTGCTGGGACCATGCAGAGCGGGTGGGGGTGTGGCCTGGCTCAGGGACGGTGTGCATGTGCTACGGCCCTGCGCCTTGGAATGCGCAGGCTGCAGAGACCCTGCCTGAGCCCGGGCACGGTCTGCGGTGTCTAGAGAAGTAGTGGCTGCTTGGGGCTGGAGGATGAGGTCCTGGAGAACCGGCCCTACTCCAGGCCTGGCCGTGGGGTACTGCAGGCGACCGTTCTGCTGGTGACATCCTGAGTGGAGCCGTCCCACGACACTGCAGCCTGACCCATGCCGGGCTCCCACAGGGACAGGTGATATCAGGGTGACCAGGTGACCAGGTGACACAGGGGCACTGGAGCTGGCCGGGGAGCAGGAGTGGCACCGCCAGCCTCCGAAGTCCCTTTCACGTGGCCACAGACATGGTCAAACCCTCCGCATCTTGGCTCCTCTCCTCCCTCCTGCCGCCCGCGCCTGCTGTGCTCCAGGCGGGAGAGGAGGTCACAAGCGGGGGTTGGGGGGCGCTCGGTCTCCTGTCCCGCGCTCAGGTCTCTCCAGAGCACTTGGCTGTCCCAGGGCCCCAACGTGCCAGCCACTCCCCGCCCGTCTCCTCAGGCCTGCTCTTCCGGGACCAGAGAAAGAAACATCACCCCTATTTCCCACCCCAGCACTGAGGAGCAGAGAGGAAGGGTCTTTGCCTTCTAAAGAAATAAGCTGTTCTGAGCCTGGGGGACGAGGGAATGAGCAGCTAGCAACCTCCTGTCCCTCACTCCCACCCCAGTGCGGGGGTGGAGCTTCCGACAGTGACCTCTGCTCCGGCCCAGCAGGGGACAGCCGTCCCTGTCCCTGCAGAGACTGAAAGCCTTGGTCTGAGGCTCGCTCCTGCTTGGGAGCTGCCCTAGAGAAATCTGCTTTTTCCTTGTGGTGTGGAGTGGAGCCAGGACTCTGCACTGCTAGGCCGGCGCTTGCCCCTGACCTCACACATGTGTGCGTGGAGGCATGAACGGGGCACGCAGCAGTGGGACACGGAACGGGTGCCATTCCTGGGCGTGGATGAGCCCAGCACACGGCACGGGGCATCCACAGCACGGAGCTCCAAGGCCACTCTGAGGATGTCTCTCCTGGTTTCCCACGGTTTGATGCTCTCTCGATAAATATCAGCTCATAAACAGTGCCCTCTAAATACATGGAGCCCCAGGGAGAGTTCTGGGGAGCCACCGTGTGGCGGGCAGGCATCCCCGCTGTGGGACCTGCAGGCCAGGGGTCAGCATGAGGAGCCCCACCACCCCCACATTCTTATGGGCAAGGGCCTGGCATCATGTGCCAGCTCAGGAAGAAAGATGCCAGCCCCTTGGTGGACACCCAGCCCCAGGGCACCGGACCTGGAACCAAATGTACCTCCCACCAGGCCACACGGTGACAGATGCTCAGAGTGGCCCCAGCTCTGCCTCACCGTGGACACACGAGGGACCTGTCTGTGGCTGCGAGTCCCTGGCACTGTCATGGCGGACACTGTGGCAAGGGTGGTGCCCACACTGTCCCCGGCCGTCCTATGTCCCTCCCTACTGACCCCCAAGCAGGCACCACAGCTGTGACGTTAGGTCACGACAAGGACACCTGTGCCAGCAGAGCCCTGCCCGTACTCCTGGGGTGGCCCAGGCAGCTGCCAGGACTGGGGTCCAGGGCTCCAGCGCTCCCTGCACCGAGCAAGCTGGGTCCTGTGGACTCAGACAGCAGAGGGTGTCAGTGCTGTGGCTTCTGGGACCTGAATCCCTGGCCCCGTTTCCTGAAGACTCCAGAGCTGCCTCCCCGTGGTGTGTGCAGAGGATGAGGCCACCTGAGTCTCACAGAGGGTCGGTGCTGTCACCCTGAGGAGTTGGGGTCCCCTGTGACCTCGGGTCCTCACCTCACAGTGCCAAGTAGGGCAGGGACCAGCTGTGTCCCCACTGCCTCAGGAACAAACTCCTGTATATCCCTCAGTGCCCCTTGCCCTGGGGACTCCATCACCCAGATGGGGAGACTGAGGCTAAGAGTCCAGGGTGGGGGTCACTCTAGTCAGGCTTTGCTCCAGCCACCCACCCCCTCCAGGCACCCAATATCTCAGAGCTGGGCAGCTCCACGCGGCTCCTCCCACCCTGCCCACCTCCTGCCCACCACACTCCCACCTCCCACACCTACCTTGTGGGTGACGCTGGGGTCCCTGGGGGTGCCGTCCTCCTCCTCAGAGCTGCCCTGCTCCTCCTCAGACCCGTCCTCTCTGGGTGCTGTCGCCGAAACAGGACAAACCTTGTAGGGCTCCGTGTAGGCGCTGGGCAGAGGGAGAGAGGATCAGAGGTGCCTGCTGGCAGGGCGGGCCTTGACCAGCACAGCCCACCCCAGGGCTGCCCACAGTTGGGGCCAAGGTGTGTGCTCCATACACTTAGCCACGGCCCATGCAGACCAGGCAGGGGCCCAGCGGGGAGGACGCAGAGAAGCAGCGGCGAGGGCCCATTGTGCACAGTCTCGGGGACACCCCGTGAGACACAGGCTCCTCTCCTGCTGAGACCTCCTGTGGCTCCCTCCTGCCCTGGCATCATGGCTCTGACGCTTCTCACAAAACCACTTCCGCGCTCCAGATCCAGGAACCTGGTCACACTTCACTTATCACTCACTCACGCCAGGGCCTGACCAGTGGATGCCCTGGGGTGGTTGAGGTGGGTGACCGCCGGCGAGGAGGGAGCATGCACCCACCGTAGCCGAGCCCATACTGCTGACCAGGGCCAGGCCTGGCAGCTGGGGGCCCGGGGGGCCTCCTGGAGCTGCTTCTCAACCATGCTGGAGCCAGAACTTGGCTCCGTCTCCAGAGCATCTGGCACCCAGGCCGCCAGTGTGGAGCCAGAGCTGCTGGGCCTTCCACGCGCCAGCGGAGGGGATGGTGGGCCCTGGCATGGGGCATCTCCCTCCCCTCGGCTCACCCCTCTGCTTCCTTTCAGAAGCTGACTTTGCTGGCCTTCTCTTTCAAAGGAGAACCTTTGTGTGTACGCAAGTTACACACCTTCCACCCGGGGGCAGAGAGGCCTCGGGCTGGGCTGCCGGGTGTGCCCTCCCTCCCTCCCAGGACCCCCAGGAAGGAGTGGGCCCCAGCGGGGGCAGGAGCACCTGGCCTGCTCCACCTCCTCAAACCTCTCTCAGTGACGTCCCTGAGTCCCCGGCTTCTGTGGCCCAGGCCACCTCCCACCTGGGTACCCACGGAAGCTGCTTTCCCATCCCCGCCACCCAACCGTTTCCGGGCCACAGCCACCTTCCGAGCCCGCGCTGACTGCCCGGCTCCTCGCTTCAAACTCCTCAGGCCCCACAGCTCAGCCCACCTGGCTTCACGGAGCCCCTGAACGCGCACAGTTCCGTCTCAGAGGCCGAAGACCGAGGCTCACGGATCCTGTCGGTACTGTGGAGCTGGGTCTCACGAGTTACCGTCTCACTGAGTCTGGGGGGTCAGGCAGCAGGGAGCAGAGACGAAGGCCCAGGCCTCCGAGCTGGCCGCCTGGTCTGCCCTCCAGCCTGGCTGCCTCTGAGGGGCTCAGCACCCAGAGCTGCACCATGCAAGCGGCAACTGCCCTGGGGATTAAACAGCTGGACCAGGACGGTGCACAGCAGGTCCAAGCCGAGCAAACGCTCGCTCTGGGCCCCACTGATCGCTGCTTGGCCACTCGGCCCAGCATCTGCTGCTGCCCCAAGGCTGCTCAGGTTTAAGAGGCGCTGCTGACCAGGCCTTTTCTAAGTATAGCGTGTGTGTTCTCCCGAAGCGTTTCAATAAAGCAGGCCATTGTCAACTGTAAGGACTGCTTGGCTAAGCTGCCCCTTGCTCCCTGCAGACTCGGGCCTCACAGACAAGATAGACTGTCACTTCCGCCCATCCCCGCCCCCCACCTGGCCCAGTCACAGTCTTAACGGTGGCCAGGGCCAGGGCCAGGTCCAGGGCCCCTTTGAGACACTTAGTGCTGACTTCTGCTTGTAGAACAAGTATGAAAACAACCCAGCGCTGGGCTCAGGGTGCTGAGGACACCCGCGTCACTGACTTCACAGTTCCATTTCGGGACTGAGCACAGCGTGAGGCGATCACTGACTTCACAGTTCCATTTCGGGACTGAGCACAGCGTGAGGCGATCAGTCACCACGATAAACATCCTTTCACAATGTTGCAGAGCATGGCCAAGCCAACGCCTTGCAGATTGCTGAAGAAGCTGCAGTGGCAGAACCAATCCCCTGGAGATGTCTTCTTGACAACCACTTCCAAATGCTTTCGAGGACCCGGCAGGCTCTCTGTCCTGGCTGAGAACCACTTTGTCCTGGGGAGTAGACTAGAGACCCACATAGCATCTAGCCACCTATGCCAGCCTGGCAGGGCCTCGCTCAGTATGTCTACTGAGGCCCACAGGGGTCTGCAGTCATTAAGAGCTGTCTGTGTTCCAGATGCTGTAGGTACCGGGATAGAGTAGGGAGGAACATACTGTCTTTGCTCTATGGCTCTCCAATCCAGATAATTATTAGGAGCACATCTGAGGAGCCATCTCCAGCAGGATTCTTGGGGCATAACAGTACGTCACACATGAGAAGGCTCTAATCTACCCATCCCCCATCCACTCACTCACCTGTCTACACACACATTCATGCACTCCCTCCCCCAACAACCCATTTATCCACTCATCTATCCACCTGTCCATCCTTCCACCTACCCACTCATCTATCTACTCATCCATTTGTCCACCATTTTTTCCCATTCATCCACACATCCACCCACCCACCCATCCACTCATGCATGCATGCATGCATGCATCCATCCACCAACTCACATACCCATTCATTTATTCAACTACCCATCTGCTCAGTCATTGCCCCATATGCTCACCCTCTTGTCCACACATTCATTCATCTTCCAACCTACCCATCCAGCCAGCCAGCCTATCTACCCATCATCTATACATCCACCCATCCACAATCCATCTATCTACTCACCTACTCATACTTCCACTGTCCAGTCCCACCCATCCATCCATCCATCCACCCATCCATCCATCCATCCACCCACCCATCCACTCACCATCTGGCCCTGCTTCCATCTACTCAGCTGTCCATCCACAACTGGTCTGGCAGCTGCTCCATGGCGCTCACCCATTTAGGAATCAGGGACAGTGGCCCTTCCCTCTCTGCTTCAGCTGGGTGAGTATATCAGATTTCTCCACTGGCGTGATGAAGAACAGGGGTCTGAGGGCACCTGGTCTGCACCCTGGCAGAGCCCGTGGGGCTCAGAGCATCTCCACAGCACCTTGTGACTGCTGGCTCCTATGGTGCCTTGCACAGGGACTTCCCAGGAAGGAAGCATGTGGTCACCCTGGTGGCAGTGTGAGCTTGCACATGAGGGGCTCGCTGTGGAGTCACATGCTGGGGAAATCAGGCAGTTGGCACCACCAGTCAGTGACCATGAGGCCTAGGACTTGGGATCAGAAGAGGACAGTTGCTGTGTGACCTTAGACAACTCACTTAGCCTCTCTGTTTCTTGCCTGTAAAGTGGGGATGACAATGCAGGTTCATCGTGGGACTGAACAGAAGCTGCTACCCCCTAGCACGGGGCAGGTCCTCTGGCCAGGGCAGAAGAGCCTGTGGAACCCCTCCCAGAGCTGTCCAGCTCTGCTTTAGAGGGAGCACAAGTTCAAGCTGCGTGAGCTTGTCACCTTAAGTGACTCACTGTGCACCACCCTTCCCCAAAGCCTGGAGCCGTGAGGACATGTGCTTGCCTCCGTATGGGGACGAGAGCCATCCAGCTGTGACCATCCACCTCCATCCTGGGTCATAGCCCCCAGGAGCCGCAGCCTCGACAGCACAGCCTAGGGCTGGAACTCACTGGGCCGGCAGGACGCTGCTGGGAACACGCTGTGAGGGGCCAGATGCAGTGGCTAGGGGCGGGCCTCTGCTGGCCAGTGGGGAGCGGGGACAAGATGGGGCCCAGGCCAGGCAAGCTGGGGGGAGAGTGACATGGGACAGAGAAGCCCCACGAGCGGAGGTGCTGGGGTGCTCGGAGGGGCTGCGGGGTACATCAGGGGCCCCAAACTCTCACACACGTGCTCCTCATGCCCGCAGGCCCCTGGCACCCAGCAGCCCTCTGCCTGACACCTCCTTGGCCTTCAAATCTGAGCCCTGTGAGCTCCATTCCCCAAGTGGATGGTGGGGTCTCTGAGGAGACAGGGGCCGTCTGTGCTGCAAGCCAGGCCTTCGCGGGAGGGCGGGGCACAGAGGAGGTTCACATGGTGACAGGAGCCCAGGGAACTGGGGTTCCCCACCACCCCGTAACTGCAGCCACGGTACCATCTCAGGGCCGCGTCTCCGCATCTGTGAGATGCAGGTGGAGATGGACAGTTGGACAGGCCCAGGCCCACGCCCCCTGACTGTTCCTCTTGGAGAGATGCATGCTGTCCCCAGGTTTTGTGACGGCTCCAGAGAGAGGGGACTTTGGAAAACTCAACTTCTTCACCTTGCCAAGCAGCAACAGTGGCTCAGCCTCGCTCTCTGACCCATGACGTCCCCTCCCGCCCAGCGCCAGGCCTACAGGGACCGGTTTCCCTCGAAGCAGTGATAACCAGCTGTGACTCGCAGGCCACGGGCTGGAGGAGCCCAGCACTCAGAGAGCTCTGCACCGCCACCGCTTCCTAACTTTAGAACACCCCATCTCCCCGAAGGAGCCCCCAGCTGCTCAGCAGTCACCTGTATCCCCATTCCTCCTGCCTCCGAGGGATCCCCACACAGCACCCCACGGGACGGAGCCACTCCAGGCCTGTGTGGGAGCTGCACCTTGCCCGCTGCATGGGTGAAGCGTGGTCCAGGCCGTGGGAGGATCCGTGCCCTGCTCACCTCCAGGCCTGCAGCACCTGAGGTAAGGATGGACCACACTCCAGGGCGGGTGGGGGTCGTGCTAGGTTCTGTGTGGACCGTGCTCTCACTTCTGGCGCCGACAGCCAGGGTGAGGTAGCTGAGTCCCCTCTGTCCACTCCCACCCTGCCCATAGCCGAGGCCCTGAGGCCACCGGGAAGCACTGGGCACTAGCACTCGGTGAGGCTGGGCTCTACCCTCCCATCCCTGCAGGTTCCCAGGGAATGCTGTTACCCCGAGGGCGCCTGGGTTCTTCCCAAACGCATGCTGTCGCTTTGCTTCCAGATCTCTAAGGGGCTCGGAGGTGTGGTGTGCGGGGAGGATAAACACTACACGGCTACACCATCCTCCGAAGCCTGGTAAAATAACAGATGGCCAGAGAGGTCACACACAAGGGACACAGGTGCTGGGCTGTCGCAAGCACGACCTCGGGACACAGCTGCTTCCACTGTGCTGAGACAGGCGTCCCCGGCCCTGCGTGGAAGTGGGGTTTCTGAGGATGACCCTAGAAGCGGACAGGGATCGAGGACTGGAGCCACCCACATTGTGAGCCAAAATAACCCCTTTCTAAGTTGATGACCTCAGCTTGCTTTTGCTTTTTGTGATACCTGGGATTGAACCCAGGGCCTTGCACTGAGCTACATGCCTGGTACTTCTTTGCTTTTATTTTGAGATGGGGTCTTGTTAAGTTGCCCAGAACCTGGGATCCTCCTGCCTCAGCCTCGAAGAGCACTGGGCTCACTCCCCCATACCACCACCGCCAGGCCCGGTGGTCTTGGTTGTGTCCACAGTGGCAGATGCTGACAGACACACGCAGACAGGCGCAGCAGAGACCGGGCCTGCACTTCAGGCCACGCAGTCACCTCTGACCTCGGTATCTCGGCTATTTCCAGGGCTACAACAGAAGATAGCATCCTTGGGCCTGAGCTGCAGAGTCTGAGAGCCTGAGACTGGCAGGAACCATTCCCCTCCCTGGCCAGGTCTCCTGCCTGAGGCAGAGGCGGGAACAGCACTTACACCCCCGAGATGACACAGAGGAGAGGCGGAAGGAGTCCTCTGAGCCACAGCGGGAGGGCTGGCTGAGCTGTCCTCGGAGCGCCTGAGCACAGAGCTCTGCGCGCTGTGTGATGGCGGGCAGCCGTGCCCGCCCCCAGGGCCTCTGTAGACCAAGCCCCCCCCCGGGGTTCCAAGTCCAACACTGAGTACTTGTACCGGTGGCCCCTGCTGCGTGTCCATCCCCGTGGGCAGCCATCCGACCACCACTGCCCAGTGCACTCGTCACTGGCACTCCCCTCGCGGCTTCCTGGGGGGCCCGGCCACCACCGCCAGAGGGGGACCACAGGACTCACCTCCCCGAGGTTCGGGCACTGAGCGGGCAGGCACGGTGTGCACGGGGGTCTCGATATTGTCCTCCCAGCCTCCCCACCTGTGGGCACAGCCGGCCAGGGACACTGGACAGCAGCCTGGGTCAGGCACATGCCATAGGCACTACGGGTGCCCGGCCACTGCGTCCTGCCTAGCAGCGTCCCCACCTTACAGATGGAGAGGTCTGGAGAGGAAGGGTCCGAGCTCAAAGTGCACATGGAATCGGCTTCAGAGCTGCCCTCACACGGTGCGTCCACACTGGTCCTGCCGGTGGTAGTAGTAACACCGAGCGCCGAGTGGATCGAACCACAGAACCGCCTCTCTCAGTCCTTAGGAGGCGCTGGGGTCACCCCATGTTCCAGCTGGATGGCGGTCCACCTCTGCCAGGTCGTCTCAGTGACCTCCTCCTCCACTGACCCTACCTAGCCCCGGCGATGACCACAGCCAGGCTGCCTGTCAGACACATCCACCTGGTCACTGCCACCTCCTCCACACCAGCGGGGAGGGCGGCAGCCAGACGGGACTGGCCCTCGAGCTGTGACCCACGAGACGTGCCAGGACACAGAGAAGCTCAGTGCCACAGGCCCTAGGAGGCAGGCCAGGCCTTTCTGACATGCAAGGACGCTAGTGGCAAATGTGGCAGAGGGGCATGTGGATGGAGGGCACAGGGTCTCTATGACCAAGGCCAGCCCAAGAGGGGAGGGGACAGTGGCAAGAGACCGGCATGGCCCTGGTCACACAGAACACATCGCGTCTATGGCTCTTGGTATAGCCCGGCACGTGCGGCCCCCACCAAGGTCACCCTGCTCCCATCTTGCCTTTCCTTAGCCCCTGCAGAGGCACATCTGGGACGCATCTGCTGACCTGGAGGACCCATCTCCCAGTGCCGGAGGATGACTGTCCCCAGCTGGGTTGACCTCTGCCACGGGCAGGACCCCTTGAGGCTGGAGGTCAGCTCTGCTTCACTGAAGTGTTCCGCGCAGACCACTTTGCTGCAGCCACCTCTGTCCCCATGGCCCTCACCGGCTGCACCCTAGCATCTCCAGCCAGCGCCCAGTTAGCTTTTGGGGATGGGCATACAGCAGGTGCTCACACAGTGGGGGGAGGAGAGGCTCTGGCAGCCTGGTCCGGTCTGCATCCCCCCTGTGAACAGACGCGGAAGGGTGCCTACAGCCAGGACGGACCCTGACGCAGCCCCCACATGCCAACTGCCCCATGCCACGGCCAGGGGAACAGCGGAGCCTGCCCCAGTGGGGGCGGGGGAACACAGGAGGACACCACATGGGGCGACAGTGAGCTGAGTCTGTGGGGGATAGAGAGAAGAAGCCACCACCCACTTTCACAGCAGGAAGCTGGGCTTGAGAAGCGGGGATTCACTCAGGCACACAGCTGGGACACAGCTGGGACGTAGCCCCACGAGCCCCAGAGCTCCCTACTGGCATGCTGCTCCTCTCTATGCTGGGCGGAGACACAGAGGCCGCTGAGGCAGCAAACCTGGCCTGACTTGGCCCCACTCAGCCTGGCGCCCGCTCCCTCGACTCATGCAGGCCTTCAAAGGCCCCCGTGTTCAGTGCAGGCAACACAGGCCTGGTTTGGATCTTCTTTTATTTATTTATTTTTTAAATGAAATGCCTCCCTTCCTTTGGAAACAAGGTCTTGCCGTGTAGTTCAAGTTGTCCTTGAACTCACTATGTAGTGGAGGCTGACTTCAAACTCCCAGCAATCCTCCTGCCTCAGCCTACCTAGTGCTGAGATATAGGCATGCACTATCATGCCCAGTTTTCACATGCTCCTTCAGGAACACTGTTGTGCCGTAAGAGAGGCCAACCTGTGCCCAGTTATGGTGACCAGTTGGTCTGTCCTTTCTCCAGGCACTCGTGTCAGTGGGCTGTGGGTACTCACTCCTGAGGGAAATCGAGGTACAAGTGGGTAGGGTCTCGCACAGCTTGGTCTTGGGTCTCTCAGGGACAGAGGCAGGGCCCTGGGAAGATGCCTGACCTTGAGGGAGGAGGGCACTGCCTGGCCTCCTGGAGCCTGGACAGGACTCAGGCCTGGATGATGAGCAGCCCTTCCCAGCCTTGTCTGCATTTCCCACAAACACGGCTGCTTCTTCCCGGGGGAGGGGGGCACCGTGGCCACACCTGGCCCACACAATGGCTGGCCTGCTAGGTGGTCTCCTGCCCCAGCCTTCCCAGGTACCCACAGTAGCAGTCAGTACCCTAGATGGGCATCCGAGGCCGAAAAGAGGGCAAGGCAGGCCTAGCTCGTGTCTATGCTCGGGGAGGGGCATGGCCAGGAGCTCCCACGCTGGGCCAGTTGCCTGGTACCAAGTCCCGTCCTCTGCCCCGTCAGCGATATGGCCACGTGTGCCTCAGTTTCTCCTCTGCAAATGAGGATAACAGCAATGCTGACCTTACCCAGTGGCCACAGAGCACCGGCACCAGCAGCCATGTGACGCTTCCAACTTCGAGGTGTGGAGGGCTCTGCCACAGTCCCCAGGTGAATCTCGGGCCCCCAGGGTATGTGCTGGGGTTGGGCTCCTACCGCAGAACAGTTCCAAGCCAGAGGGGCTGCCCTGGACACAGAAACTCACCCTGAGACAAGAACACTGCCACTCACCACCTGGGAAGCCAGAGACATGGCCGAGTGTTGCCTCTGAGGGTGTCCCTGGACCTCTTGCTGGTCTCATTCACAAGGCTCCCAGGTGGGTCTCAGGGTCCCCATGTGACAATGACAACACTGACCCCCTGGGCTCAGGGAGGTCTAGCACTCAGTTCCACTGCAGAAATCCTGACCTAACCCTGAAATAAGCCAGGTTAGAACCTCAGGGGACACTGGACAGCGCCCGACGCCAGCCAGGATTGGTGTGAGGAGCTCCCCAGCACCATGAGCGTCTGGAAGCACTTATAGCCCGGCAGGAAGGCTGCTCTTGGTCAGTAATTACTTTGAAATGTGGGTTCTGAGGCTTCTGTGCTTTCGGCAGTGCCTTCTCCCCTTGACCAGGGCTGGAGACGGAGGCCGTGGCAGGCGGGGAAGAGAGTCTCAAGGGCCCTTGGGTGCCCGGGCCCGAAACCCCTTGGACATGAAGATCACACTGGACCACCAGATCAGCCATCAGAGCCCAAGCCTCCCCTGGTTAAGGATCCAGGAGGGAAATGTGTGCAAACAAGGCTGAGTTTACCAGGATGCGTGTTAACAACAGCAATAATAAAACACTGCAGGGTGTGGGGGTCCCTGCACCCTACCACTTCCCTGTACCCTGCGCATCTCGCAGCCTTCCTCTCCATTCTCTCCACCTCTGGGGCTCAGTCTTGCCCTCCCCAGATTCCAGGGTTCAGGGGGCCCCTGGCCCTGCAGGGAGGACCTAGGCACAGCTCTCAGAGCCCAGATCTGAGCACACGGTCCGCACACGGGGACAAAGCCCACAACGCCACAACTGCAGACCCAGCTGCACCGTGGCACCATGGCCAGGTCATTTCTGATGCCAGGGCCCCATCTCTCTGGGCAAACCCCGTACGGCCTCCCTGCCCGCCCCTCTCCTAAACTCCGGGGTGTGAAGAGCTCCCAGCTCTCGAAGAGCAGAAAGAGGAACCCAGAACACAGAGTGCACGGCCACCAAGGAGGGGGCACCTCAGTGGGGAGGGGGCTGCCCATCGCTGGGCACCAACTTCCAGCCCGAGGCAGGAATTCCGGTTTCGGTCCACATGTCCCGGAGTGAAGGAAGTCAGTGCTGACGTGGCCAGCGGGGGGAGGGCAACTTCCGGGAGCAGCTGGATGGAACTTTTCCTGTGTCAATCCCAGCCACGGTGTGGAAGAGAAGGGGCTCTGCAGGCCTCTGGAGAACCCCAGACAGGTGGAGGTGCAGAACCAGGAGGACAAGTGACAGACAAGGAATAAAACACAGAAACCTAGCACCCTGGACGTCCTGGGCCACTTCTGAGCATGTGAAGCCGGACTGCCATTGACAACATGAAGTCAGAGGGCCGGGGAAATAGCTCAGCAGCACAGCACCTGCCTGGCAAGTGCGAGGTTGGGAGTTCGATTCCCGGTAACAAACAAAAAAAAAGCTACAACAACATGAAGTCAGACCCTGGCAAGGGGGCTTTCGTGTTCCAGGCATGGAGCTTCCTGCCCAGACCAGCAACCTTGGCGCAGGACAAAAGCCTATGTTGCTCTGCTCTGGCCCGCTCAGCTGTCCCAGAACCCGGAAGGTCATGGTCAGCTCCATAACACAGTGACTGGACAGAGGCACAGAGACAGAGGCAAACCCACCTCACACGGCCAGGGAGCCCCACTGCCAGGGTGCTGCTTCACTGTTCTGTGGCTGAGTTCTCAATGCAGCCAGGGTGACAAAGCCAGACACTGTGACTCACCCACCGGTCCCCACTCAGGAGGGCCTTTCGCCCTCAGCTGCGGAGTCCTGGGCCAGGCTGACAGGGACTGGGGCGCGCACACAGAGATCCCAGGCACAGCCAACATTCGGGCTCGGGTCCCGGAGGTGGCCTGGAACGTGCACTTTAAATGGGGGATTTTCTTACAGTCTCATTACTGCTGAGGAGCGTGAGCCGGCGGTCAGGCACAAGCCCACCCGGCTCCTCCGTGCCACTTCTCCCTGCTGGGCCTCAGTCTCTTCTGTCAGTGGGGATGGGGACAGAGGAGGCTGCAGGGATTGTAGGAAGTTAGGGCAGTGCCCGGGGCGCACACGGGCATGACCCCAAGTGTCTTTACTCCTTCCAGCCACCAAACTTTTGCTTTGCCTGTAGAATGGGCTGGCTGGGCCCCCATAGGTCAGCAGTGTGGGGAAAGGGGCTTCCAGGTCCCCAAAAGGCATCCCGCTGTGGAGGAGGCTCTCGGGCCTCCTGCTGCAGTGAGTTTGGGAAGGGGCCCTGCTTCTCTTGCAGAGCCACGGCCTAAAAAGGAAAGCGAAATAAATCAAGCAAAACATCAAACATGAGCATGAGCGGCAGCCCAATTTAGATTCCCTTTTTCTTGAAGAAATAGCAAGTATTCCACTCTCAGGGGTTTTCAATTAAGAACAGGAATGCAAGACCTCATTTGATAAATATAACAAATGTTTCAAAAGCACAATCCTGGGCTGGGGATTTAGCTCAGCGGCAAAAGCGCCTGCCTGGCAAGCGCAAGGTCGTGAGTTCGGTTCCCGGTACCGGAGAAAAACAAAACAAAACAAACAAACAAACAAAAAAAAAGCACAATCCTCCTGGGTTTTCTTTTCACAGCAGGCTCAGTAGACACAGTGACGCCATGACAGAGGGACCAGCGTGTGACACCCACATCCTCACCTACCACCTGACACAAGGCACTGGGAGGATGTGGCTGGATGGCAGGATGCAGGAGAGACGGGAGGCACGGCAGGGATGCGGAGGGGACCAACAGTGAGGGGCATCCTGACTGGTGCCAGCTAGGGGCCCGGCGCCCCAGGCTGAGCCCTGTGCCTGCACCTGGCCTGGGCCTTGGTGGTGGAGGAGGCCACTGCAGGCAGTCGCCCCGGGATGGTGGATACCAGGCACTCAGTGTGGGGAGGCGCCGCTGTGTCTTGTTTGCAGGATGAAGCAGCCCAGCTCTACTCTCAGGCCTGACACTGCAAGCAGAGAGGAAGCCGAGCATCTGGATTCCAGCAACCGCCAGAGTGCTCTCGGGAAGAAGATGGCAGAGCCATGGGTGAGCCCCCACTCACACCTCTGGGGACGGAATCTTCCTGCCCTTCCACACACTGTCCTTCCAGATACGGTGAAGGACGAAGGATGCCTCCAGCAACCGCCAGAGTGCTCTCGGGAAGAAGATGGCAGAGCCATGGGTGAGCCCCCACTCACACCTCTGGGGACGGAATCTTCCTGCCCTTCCACACACTGTCCTTCCAGATACGGTGAAGGACGAAGGATGCCTGTCACTGTGCCTGCGCCCCTTGCTGAGTGACTTCTCTATCTCTTCTGAGATCTTATCCCAAACAAACCAGCCTGCTTCTTATCTAAACCCGCTTATCTCTTCCTCCCTCCAGGAACCCTCGGCATCCCAGATCCTGAATTATTCACATCACCAGCTCCACTGTCACCTCCAGAATCTGACAACCCCAGCTCGGCAGCCTTCAACCCAGCAACCCGGGTTCCATATGGAATGCCACCCACACTGGAACCGGGTCACCCCACACACAGCAGCACCCTGGGGTGCTGTGGCTGTCGCTGACGCTGCCCCCATTGCCCCCTCCAATCCTGGCATGCACAGCTGCACGCAGGCAGCCACTGAGCCAGCCCGATGGAGCCCTTTGGACAGAGCAGGCCTGGAGCAGTCCCTATGCAGACAACTTTAATGACAGCACCACACGCACTGTGAAGACACAACAAGAATATAGAGCGGAAGCTCCCCCTGGGCACTCAGTGGGGTTTATGTTAGCACAGGTTCTGGACCTGGGGCTGCTGCAGTGCAAGAGGCCATACTGTGATGCCGCTCTCACCCTGCCTCTAGTATGCAGAAGGCGCACATCCAGCAGCAGAGAGCAGAGTGCAGCAGGAGTAGGAACCAGTGGGCAGGCGCTGTGACCCTGGTCAGGGCCTCCACACCACCCCACGGCGGCGCACGAGCAGGCTGTTTATGCCAGCAGCACCGCAAACATGTGCACGATGGTTGTGCATGGCATTAGGACAGCTGCGATGTTGTGTGGTGACGTTATTACAGGCTCATGGGACCAGGGTCCTACGCACAGCCTGGGATCTGCCGCGTGGCCTGTGACCGCATCTGCACAGAGGCTGCCTCTGTGGAACCCCAGCAGGGTCCCCGTAGGGGTTTCCTTGATTAAGTTATTTAGTAATTAAGGTAAATGTGGCAGAAAGCCACAAGCCACATGTGACAAGAACAGAACCCACCCCACACAAACAGGGACCGTGTCAGCACTGTGAGGCTGGCTGGTCTTCGTCTTTACCTCTAAGCGTTCTTTTAAATCAGCGCAGACACCTGTAAAGCTGTTCATCGCAGCATTTTCAGAGTTGCGAGAGATTGGCAACAGCCACGCTGCTATCAGGAAGCAACCGGGCGTTAGCATGCCCCGCAGCCTCCGAGTGGTGCCACCAGCCCAACGAGGAACAAGGCCTGCAGCGACACAGCTGGGCGCAGTGTCCAACATGTGACCACTGTGCCTAGAACAGCCCAGGTCAGGGCGCAGATGTACTAATGTGTGCGCGTGCACGTGTGCACATGCGTGTGCATGTGTGTGCCTGGAGGACAGGGAGTCAGTGCTATGAGATTTAATTTCCCCTGCAAATCTCCATTGTTTGGAGTGCTTGTTACCTTTTGGAAAACACTTAAAAAATGCTTTTTGGACCAAAATGGACACAACCTCTTTCCTACTGGACCATCCCCACAAGGGATCTCTTCTGCCGTGGGCAGAATTTTGGCCATGTGACACCTCCATGACCCTGAGCCAGGCCACGAGGCAGGCCCTCCACCCCTGGCCACTCCCATGGCCACAGAGGACTCTGAGATGGGGCAGGTCTGTTGCGGCTCAGTCCCGGGCCCCTGCCAGGGTGAAGCAGCAACGCTGGTATTGAGGCAAAGGACAGGAGCTAGGACCTCAGACTCCTCTTTCTTGGTGCTAACAAACCATTGCCAATCAAACTCTACTCCCACGCCAGCCTCCTATGCTTCTAGCTATTGCATGACAGAGGCACACTGGGTCTCCCAAGACCCCATGGCCCTATGAGAGGATGAACCCTGTGTGGTAGCCAGCACTACCTGTGGAGGAGGGACCTGGGCTGCTGGTCCCACAGACGGGGGACAGGAAGTGTCACCTGCCTGTGTGGCCTGTCTCCTCATACCTAGGCAGCCACATCACTGTATGTGAGTAGCTAGTTTCTTCATCTTCCCGGCTTTGCAGATAGAGAGTGCTAGTGTTTGGTCAAAAATGCCCCCAAAGTCTCCTGTGTGTGGAAGGTGACTGGATCATGGCCACCATGCTCTCCGTGGGTTCATCCGTCGCCATGTTCATGGGTGATTGTGCTGGATGAGGTGGGGCCGGGCGGCACATTCTCATCCCTGGCTCCTTCCTCGTTCCCCTTCCTAGCTGCCATGAAGTGAACAGCTGTCCTCGCCAGGCCCTTCTGCCATGTCTTCTACCTTGGAGCAGCTGACCATGGATTGAACCCTCTGAAACTGAAAGCCACATAAGTCCTTCCTCCTCTAAGTTGTGTAGGTCAGGTATGGGTCACCCCAGAGCCTCCCGGATGCCTGGTTTTGATGATTCACATAAAAACATGTGGGGTTTTGAGCTGAAGAGATTCAGGTGAGATGGGCTGAGCAGCAACTCATAGGACGAGACCTGGGGGGCTCGCTAGGGGGACAGGGTTTGCACTGAGAATGGGTGTGAGTCTCTGGAAATCAGAGAGGACCATGGTAGGCAGAACTGTGGCCCTCAAAAGTATCCACTCTACAATCTCAGAGCTATGCAGACTGTATTCCACCACAGAAGGGCTCTGCAGATGTGCGTGAGGCTCTGGATGATCCCGTACTATCTGAGAGGCCTAGCATCACCACCCTGGTCTGTAAAAGCAGAGACCTTCCTTTGCTGGAGCCGCAGGTCCCAAGAGTGAGAAAGACTCAACCCCTGTTGCTAGAGGACCACAGGGAAAGCAGGGGACACAGGCCTGGTTCTCACAGGAACAGAGTCAGCTGACAGCCTGGATGGGGTGGAGGCCAGGGCAGCTGATGTGTGCGTGGGCTTTGGCTTCGTGAGATCCTGAGCTGAAAACCGGGCTGACCCAACTGGACTCTACCTACAGAACCACAATAGAAAAAGCAGCACCAGCCTAAAACCGCCTTTCCTGACCCTGCCAGAGGGGGAGACCCTGTCCGGTACCAGCATCTGCCCTAAGGTTTGGAACACTCTGAAGTTACATTTCATTTCACCAGGACTCAGAATTATCTCTCACACTGTTGTTTACTACTCTAGAGACAAACAGCTGTTCGGCTATATGGCCGAGCTTCAGCTACAATGTCAGTTGGTTTCCTGGGGTCCAAATTCACAGCGGGTGTAGATGCTAACACCCACCAGCCACCACCGTCACTGTTCTTCCTGCAGGAGGCAAAGTACTGAGCCAACTGCAGCACCACACGGGCAACATCGACGACCTGCCATGCGTGGAGCCTGAGTTTTATTCTCCCACTTACTGTCGGGCCTAACATGGACTGTTTTCGCCAGCTCGCACCAGACCCGTCCCTCAAGACACACGGAGGTCCTCACAGGCTTCCGCTATGTCTCAGCAACAGGAGCCGCCTTCATGGCTACAGGAGGCTTCCACCCTGGCTTCACTCTTCTCGGTTCTACTTTTGTTCCTATGTGAGCTGAAAGCCCTTCGTGATGGTCATGGAAGTTGATGTAACTTTCCCTCCACAGCACTTCCTAGGCTCCACTGCAAGGCCCCGACTGCCCTGTCACACGCAGAGTGACATGGGGCATCGTCAACAGCTGGTCTCTCCAGCAGCTGTTTCCGTGGTAACCTTCATCACCGGAACACCTCCACTTATAATGGAGAAGTGGCCGGTGTAGAACCAACCCCACCGATGGAGCATGGCCCCACAGCTGCCCGCCACCTGGTCACACGCCAGCCGGTGCAGCCTACATGACATCAGGAAAGGAAGGACTCAAACCACCAAACGCCAGTTTCTGGCCAGCCCGAGACTTGCGTGTCTCTCGGGAGCTGCCCTCCAGGCCTGCGTCCCAGGGCCGGCCGGCGGACAGGGCTGGTGTGCAGGAGATACCAGGGATGCTCTCGCCCTTGGCGTGAATCTTCCTCTCTACGCACGAGGCTGGTGGGCGCCTGCTAAGGCTACAGCCACAGGCAGGAAAGTCACAGGGTGTCAGGAGCCTGGGTCACTGCTGGTGGCTGAGGATATGCGGCACATGGGACGAGGGGTGAGGCTGGGGACTGCGTGGAGCATGACCTCGTGGGCAATGAGGGCCCAGAGCCTGTGACATCCCCATGGCCAGCTTGGGCTTCCTGCCCAGTGTGGGACAGCAGGGGCAGGAAAAGAGCGTGAGCCCGGGAGTCAGGGAGATCCCTGCATAATTCTTAGCTTCTCTTTGTTTTTCTTTGCGGGGGGAGGCGGGTGTTGAGACACATTTTCACTGTATAGCCCAAGCTGGCTTCCAACTCACAGTATCCTCCTGCCTCAGCCTCCTTCCTGAAGAGATTACAGGTGTGCAGCACAAGGTCTGGCACCAGCTTTTCCTCCTGACACCCAAGGGGCCTTAGGCAAATCACATCTCTGCTCTCAGCTGCCGCTTCTTTGTCTGTGAAATGGATATGAGAGCCGTACCCTCAGAGCCCTGGGCCCGTACAGTCCCCACCTCTCCTGTGTGTGGGACACAGCCCTCGCCCACCTCTATAGAGGTCTCTGGACCACACTGGCCAGGCAGAGACAGGGCAGCCAGTCCTGGCATCAGGGCCCAGCCTGGCCAAGGAGAGGAAGGTGGGTGGGTGTGGCTGCTCCTGGCCCCACACGCCTGGTACCCACAGATTACAAACTTTCTGCTGCAGCAGGATCCTTTTGGTGAGCAATCTGGACAGCTTCCTGCCCGAGGCTCGGTGTGAGTGCGGTTCATTCCCACGAGGCCCATTCTTACACGTGGTGGGAAGTCCGTCAATGAGGCTGTGCCTCCACAGAGACCTAGGAAGGGGGAGTGGTGGCTGCAGCGGGTGGGAGGAGTGGGGTTGAATGTGTGACCTCTAGGGTCAAATCCTGCTCTGCCCAAACCAGGTGTCACCCTTAGGGAAATCACTTAACCTCCTGGGGCCCCAGCCTTGTCACTTGTTAGACACAGAAATGGCACAGGGACCGCGGAGCTGTGGGACTGTGTGAGCTGTGGGTGTGTGATGCCTTCTGCTGTGCCACCAGAGTCTGAGGGCGCACCCCTGATGTTCACAGCAGGCCTGTGACCCTCACAAAGAACCTGGGGTTCAAAGAGAGGTGGCTTGTGAAGCTCGGCTCCTCCCTGTAGCCTGGCTGGGACCCCACCCCACGACGCAGCAGGGGCCAGATCCTGCTATCCCTGCAGCCCTGATGTCCGGCCGCCGTTCGGGGGCAGCTTCCTTCCCTGCATTCCACAGGCACAGCCGGCCTCAAACCTACCATGGCTCACAGAGGAACTTCCTCACAGGAAGCGGAAGCCCAAGGGTCCCCAGCTCCTCCCCTCCCTCAGTGGGGCCAGGCCAGGCTCCTCCTCCACGTCCCCTGGGCTTGAGGAGGAGAGGCCACTCACTCGCCCACAGCCAGGAGCCGAGGGGAGGAGGGTGTGTCCGTGTTCCCTCCAAGGCCACAGCCCCAGTGACCAAGGACGCCCCCAGGAACACCCAGCTGGGGCTGGGGCAGGTGGCACACAGGCTCTGGGGCCAGTGCAGATCCAATCTGTGGCGGATCCCCGCGCCACTCTCTGGGCCCATTGAGGTAGAAGCAGCACTTTCAGGATGGCCCCCTGCTACCTTGCTTCCTGTTTCCCTGCTGGCCTCCAGCCTCTGCCCCTGCTGCTGCCCCAGAGGACGCCACACGCAGGTCCTTCAAACACCTCCTCCTCCGAGCAGTCGCCCTGACCACCTCCCCTGAGACATCCTCAACGGGTCACCGTGCACCCTGTGCTGCTGTGTCTCCTCCTCACAAACCACAGTCATCTGTGCTCAACACCACCTCTCCCCGAGAACCTCAGCTCGGGAGGAGAAGGACCCCATCTGCCCGCTCATGGCTGCCCAGGGCCCAGAGCACTTGGTGGCGAGAACCGCAGGGACACGGAACTTGTGTGACCTCGCCAGCCACAGCTTGTGTGTGACATGCTCCTCCCTACCCTGCAGGCTGAGAGCACAGAGTGGGCACCTCAAAGGAACAAAGGCCGCCCACCCCTCAGAGGGTCCCCAAGTGTCCCCGAGGGCCTTCTGCCAGGCCGCCTTCTATCAGGGAGAATTCTCCTCACTTCCCGCAGGAGCCCCAAGTCTGGAGGTGAAACCTCGGGTGAAGAACTCTTCATCAGGATCCCTCTGTCCCCTTACAGGTCTTCGAGTTAAAAAGAAAGCGAACTGGTTGGAGGTCTCCCTGCCACGGGGGGCAGGCAGTGTGCCCGCGAGTGTTCCTGACACGGTTTCTTATGAGGGTCCTTCCTTGTGCATTTTATTGCATTTAATTAAAAATTATTGCTAAGAGAAACAGCTGCAGATGGTCTTATTTTAAGTGAGAAAATTAAAAACCGAATTTCCTCATCAGTCAATTTCAACAAGGCGCACAGCCGCACGCGTCCAGGGCGACACCGCTGAGATCGCAATCATCTTTAGGGCGGCTCCAGGTCCTCTCTGAGAGGCTTAATGAGAACTCTGTGGGAGTTCATTTGTCACAAATGTAGCAACAACAGGACAGCTCCGGGCTGCTGCACACGGAGACCTGGCTCTGGTGCTTCCACTCGGACACAGGAGACCCTGCCTGGGGGACCAGGCTGCAGGGGAGCTGGCCGGGCCCCGCGTGTGCGCAGAGACTCTGGCTCCAGCCGCAGGTCACATCCTTACACAGTGACAAGAGTGTTCCTGCTGCTCTGTCTACACTTAATACGCAGTACAAGAGGCTCTCACTGTCTGTATAGGCACGGCTTCAGAAAACACCCTCCTGGGTCCCCTCGAGCCCTCAGACCAAAGGCCACGCCAGCACATCGAGGCACTGTGCCCCTCGCCAGGGAGGCACCCACATAACGGGATGCCCTCAGCCATGGGACACAGTGTCAGGGAGACCGCAGCTGGGCTTGGGTTCTAGTCTGGACGCAGACACAGACAGAGACACAGAGACACACAGACAGAGGTAGAGACGGAGTCAGAAATGGAGAGAAAGACAGACAGAGACAGACAAAGAAATAGGGAGACGCAGGCAGAAACTGAGAGACTGCCAGAGACAGAGACACAGAGACAGAGAGATACAGACACAGAAATAGAGACTGAGAGACACAGACACAGAGGCAGAGAGAGACGAAAAGAGACTGAGACACAGACGCACACAAAGAGACAGACAGAAACAGAGATAGACAGATAGAGACACAGATAGAGAGACAAAGAGACCAAGAGACACAGACACAGAGAGAGAGGCCGAGAGAGACAAAGACGGACTGAGACACAGACACACAGAGAGACAGACACACAGACAGAGACAGACAGAAATAGATAGAGAGAGAGAGACACAGGCAGAGATAGAGAGACAGAAAAAGAGACCAAGAGACACAGATACACAGACAGAGGCCGAGAGAGACAAAGACAGACGGAGACACAGACACAGAGAGACAGAAATAGAGAGAGAGAGATAGAGACGCAGGCAGAGATAGAGACGGATGGATGTCTCCACAGTGCAAGGGGCCACATTCTCCCTCCCAGACTTCATCCCCGGAATCAAACCCTGCCCGGCGACCTCGATCACACCCTGATGCTGGCTGGGGCTCACGGTCACCCCTCACACACGTCTCAACAACACGGGGCAGGATGACCGTCACCAGCGCGTACCTGTGGCGACGTGCAGGGACATGCAGAGGCAGTCACTGTCCCAGGCCTCTGCACCTGGCCCCAAGCATCCGGTCACCCCGTGCACATGTTAGGTCAATGCACATGGCCCGGCCTCCCTCACCCGGGGCTCTGTGTGTCCCAGGGTGTCTGAGGGTTCTGAACTAGGCAGCAGGGACCCCTGTTGGTCACCCGGCTGGCTGACTACAGGATGGGAAGGTTGGGGAGGTTCAAGCAGCACCTGGAAGACCTAGGTATTCACTACGTTGGTGGTGTTCCTGCCCATGGACACTGACCAAGCCTGGCTCTTCTCTGGTGTTATGGTTTGTGTCTGGATGTCCCCTCAAAGCCTCATGTAGTCATGGGGTGGGCTTCTAGAGTTTGTGATTGATTCATGGCCCAGTGCTGGGATTATGGGTGTGAGTGCTACACCCGCCCTGGTGCGGGGAGCCTGCATACAGTACAAGGGAGGGAAAGAGGCTTGCTCTCTGTTGCTCCTTTTTGCTCTTGCTGTTTTTGCTGTTTTCTGCAGCTCTGGAGTGTTGTCCTCTGCCATGTGCCACTCTGCCTTGGAGCCAGCCGAGTATGGACTGAAACCTCCATAAACTGTGAACTAAATAACCTTTCCTTCCTCAATTGTAGGTGTCAGGTATTTTGTCTCAGCAATGAGAGAAAAGTAACCAAGACATCTGGCTTCTAGCTGGTGGCCAAACTGCCTCGTCCCAGGACACTCGGAGCGAAGATCAACCCCTCCCCCAAGGTGGACACATAGCTCCTCTGTGCAAAGTGAGGTGCTGAGATAGATCTCCACCAAAAACTTTTTTTTTTGTGTGGCATAAATGTCAACTTAGGGAAAGCAAGCGTACTTGAGGCTGCATTTTAAACTAAAAAAATGACATAATCTTTTTTTCATTTTTGTGTACCACATAAAATGCACACAGGTAATAATTGATACTTTCTTTTTTTTTTCTAAGATAAAGTCTTGCTCTGTAATCCAGCTTGGTCTTAAACTCACTATGGAGCCCAAGCTGGCCTTGAACTCATGGAGATCCTCCTGCCTCAGCCTCCTGAGTGCTGAGATGACAGATGTGCATCATCTTTTAATTTTTAAAATAAAAGATTGTTAATATTATTGTAGCTACTAAAGTGCTCCTGTCTGTGTATACACATCTTGGAGGAAGTGACCACAGAGAAGAAACTGGGTGTATTAGGCCCTGAGCTCCCTGTGTAGGGGTCGCTGAGGGCTCTCAGGCTCTATTTCCTGAAGGATGACCCTTCTGTGAGAAGAGACTTGGGTTTAAACATCCCTAGCTATTCCTCCAGGAGTCCTCTGATGGGGTCAAGCAGAAAGTCCAGTGGAGCTGGGCATCTTTGAGGCCTCTGATCACGAAACACGAGCTGGCACGTACTCACCTCAAGCCTGCTGTGCCTGCTGTTCCATTTTTCTCTGTGTCTTATTTTCCCAAGTGCCTTCCACTTAGTATCTTTGTCACTTTGGGCTTGTGAATTCAGTGGGTTCTGTCCATGGTCAGCCAGCTCCAAGGCAAGAACAGCATGGGGGGGGGGAAGCTGCTCACGTCCCAGCAGCCAGGAAGCAGTGAGCAGGGAGGCACCCGGGAGGAGCGGGCCATAGCTGCTGTCTATGACCAGCAGCCCAATAGCGACTGACACTGCTATTCCACTTTCCCATACGAACCCACATTTCCTTCACATGCTTTTAAGAAAAGAGACCAACTGGCCTAAAGAAAGACCCACAGGCCCTGCAGGATGAGACAGGGGCAGGCCAGTGTGGAGCATCACAGGCCACCCCACATCTCCAGAGGAACAGATGCTGCCAGCTCTGCCCAAGGTTCCCAGCACACATGGGACCCGGGCTCTGGCTCCAGGGCTGCTGAGGTTGACTCATCTGCCCAACTCTCCAGAGTCAGGAAAGAGGAAAGAACACTGCCTGCCCGCCTGGGCACCCATGGGCGCAGCCCCAGCCTCAAGGTACCATCCCGTGTGAGTGGGCATGGGGACCCCAGCCACACCTCCCTGCCCAGACCTGCTCCCACCAATGAGGCAGGGACTTCCTTCGCCCTGCCTGTGAATGGAAGGATGTTTTGCCCCTCCTTCTGTGCCAGGATGCGGCTCCCACAGGTCTCTCCCAGTCAGCTGGCCCTCAGGAAGACAGTCTGGGATGCAGCAGGGGTGCCGGCTTAATTTTCTTTCTTTCAGCACCTTGACTGAGCCCAGGGCCTCTGCACTTTTTACTTTGACAGCATCTCACTAACTCACTAAGTTTCCCAGGTTGGGCTGGAACTGGACAGCCTCCTGCCTCAGCCTCCCAGAGTGCTGGGATACAGGTGTGCACCACCATACCCGGCTGCAGCCTGGCGCTGAGCCCTCAGCTGTGAGGAAATGCAAGACAGCGCATGACTGAGGGCATGCAAGACCCGCAGTGGAGTCTGCAGCTGCAGCTGACTGTGCTGTTCCCAGGTGGGGCCGGTTTAAAGGTGGTCCCAGGGGCATGGCCCGCTCCTCCCGGGTGCCTCCCTGCTCACTGCTTCCTGGCTGCTGGGACGTGAGCAGCTTCCCCCCCCATGCTGTTCTTGCCTTGGAGCTGGCTGACCATGGACAGAACCCACTGAATTCATGAGCCCAAATAACTTCAGGCCACGGGTGTTGGGTGTTTCGTCCCAGTAATGGGAAAGTGACAAAGATACGGGTGGAAGGAGTTGCCTGTGGGTTGTATAGTGCACAGCCTGAACCACCAGATCTGGCATCTTTGAGCGTAACTCCCTGCAAGTTCATGAATGAAAAGCCAAGAAGTCTGAGTCCTAACTCCCTTCATGCCTCGGTTTCCTCCACCGCAGGAAGATTAAATGATGTCAGACACGCCCGTGAGCTGTGAAGTCCTGTGACTCTCCAGTACCTATTCCTTTTCCAAGGTTGTTCATTATCCAGAGGATGAGATGAGGGGGAAGAGCGGGCACGGGGGAAGTGGCATCACAGGGGACAGTGTGGGCCTCACACTGAGTCCCCCTGGCTTGGGGATGCCAAGCATGGACCCGGAGGCCACCACTGCAGGTCTCTTCAGATGCCGCTGACAACCCTGGTGCAGTGGCTCCTGCCCCCCAGCTTGCCCAGGTCCACAGCTCCTGGTTGCCCAGGCCCTCAGCAGGCCTGACATCTCCTTTGCTCTGCCTCTCGACCCGGGCAGAGAGCTAGTGTCCTTGTCTGGACCCGGGCAGGGAGACAGAGCCAGGTCAACCCCACCTGTATCTACACTGCAGCTACAGCAGTGTATGTGCAGAGACTTGGGGAGTCCACGGGCGCCAGGCTGAGCCCCTCATCACTCTGTGGCTCTTGTTGGCCCCACCCAGGGCAGGTGCCCCAGAGAGCATGAAAGTCCAGGGTGAGCCTTGAGCTCTGGCCCTGAGCCTGGGATGGGCACTGCACCCACCCTGTCAGCGTCCAGGTGTCCTGTGCTCCCGCAGCAACCCTGTCTATGACCAGCAGGTGGGTCAGCTCTCAAAGCCCACAGGGCCTGTCTCTGAGGCCCTGTGTCTCCCTGCAGCACCCAGTGTATGTGACACAACAGAAGGTGTCGCGCTCGACCTGGGGCAGTTCCTCAGGGAAAAGGTATCTACTTTGGCAGGATTCTAGAACCTTCTCTCAGGCATTTTCCCAAAGATAAAGAGTCAAGCATCCACCTAGCACATGAGGTATAGCCCTGAAAATCACATCTGCAGCCAGGTGAGGTGCCATATGCCTGCCATCCCAGCACTCAGAAGGCTGAGGCAGGAGGATCACTATAAGTTTGAGGTCACTGGGGCCACATCATGACTGCAAGGCCAGCCTGGGCTATATAGCATGTGGGCTATATAGCGAGACCTTGACTCAATAAACAACAAAAAAACACACTTGCACCAGGTACAGCATTTGTACATACCACTTTCACATAGAAAATCTGCCCCAGGTCTGGCCTCAGACACGTCAACGTGTGGCACAAGTAAGGCTCAGCAGGGAAAGCCCCCTGCACCATGCCATCTGCGCCCTCACCCCAGTGCCCCTGAGCCATGCGCAGCAGGTGGACGTACCTCTCGGCCTCGGGCTCCGGGCCCTGCGACCTGCTGTCAAAGGCGCTGAAGCTGCTCATGTCCACGTAGCCGTCATTCTCGTTGGCGGCCGACAGGGCCCGGCTCTGCTCCTCAAAGAGCTTGGTGAACGTGCCGGGCCTCGCCGGCCTCCGAGGCGGGAGCTGGATGTTCTCGTAGTCAGAGCTCAGGGCGGGGATGTTCTCATAGTCGGATGTGTCCGCATTGGGGAAGGAGATGGAGCGCGGCTTGGTCAGCGGCAGTGGTAGGAAAGGCGGCCGTGAGCGGTCCTCAAAGGACTCCACTCTGGACACTGTCCTGCTGAAGGGGATGCCCCTCCTCCTGCCATCCCTGGAGAACAGCAGCGATGCAGGAGACTCAGGAGCCCGCGGCTTCCCGACCTGGGCCCGGAGCTGCGGGGAGCTGCCCAGGCTCCGCCGGTCCCCGTCCAGGAGGCGGCAGGGCCCATGGTAGCTGGACTCAGACGAGGAGCGGGAGGAGGCCAGGCCAGCGTCCGCGTGTGCCTTGCTGTCTGCCTTTCTCCGGAAGGTCAGTGCCAGGAAGCGCTTGAAGGACGACTTTTTCTTCTTGGTGGCCTTGTCAGGGGCCTCACTGTCTAGCAGCAGCGATGGGAAGCTCTTGGTGACTGGCCTTTTGGTGACGCAGGCCAGGTCGAATGGCGGCGGGATGTCCACCAGCGAGCAGGGCGTCGAGGTGCCGCTGGACGGCAGGCGCTTGCCCTGGGAGAAGCTGCCGGAGGAGCCGATCACGCAGGGCAGCGACAGGTTGTCCTCTTTCCTCTTCATGCGGTGCAGGTCCAACCCAGCGGCCTGGGGCTCCCGGTTCACAGCCCCTGGTGGCTCGCGGCCCTCCACAGAGAAGGAGCGCGGGTGCAGGGCCCAGCCGGCCTCGAGGGGCATCGCTGGCCTCCCTGCCTCCTTGGCGATGCCCACAGCTGAGGACCCAGCTTCCAGGCCCGACTCTTCAGGCACCGTCTCTGGGACACAGCCAGCCACCTTCCCAGAGTGGGGCCAGGCCCATGGGACGACATTCCTCTTGTCCCCAGGCACCGGGCCACCCTCAGTGTCAGACGCTGCGTCTTCCTTGAACCCTGTCACGCAGGGATCACTGCGTGCCATGTGTGTGGCACCCTCATCCCCTGGCAGGACAACCACGTCGGGGACAGAGGGTGCCTCCCCAGCTCCAGCTCTCTTCCCACTTGCACTCCCCACGCTGGGGACGCCCCACATCGGGTGTGGTGCTGATTCCAAGCCACCTGCGGGCAGGACAGGGGCACAGCTATGGCGGCAGAAGGAGGTGCTCTCGCTGGGGAAGAGCTCATAGGGGCTCCCCTCGACGGCCACCACCAGGTCCTCCATACTGCTGCTCTCGAAAGGGATGATCTGGCAGCTGTCCTCAGAGGGCTCGGCTGGCATGGGGTCTTCATGAGCTCCAGGGCCTCTTCCGTCCTGGGTGGCCGTCCCGTCGGGCTCATCCCAGTCAGCCTGTATGTCCTTGCTCTGCTCATGGGAGACACCAAGGCCCTGTGGCATGGGCTCCTGGGCGCAGGTAGTCAGCTCCTCACACACGGGCGTCTCCTCACACTCAGGGGGCTCCTCACACACGGGGGACTCCTCACACTCGGGGGACTCCTCACACTCGGGGGACTCCTCACACACGGGGGTCTCCTCACACTCAGGGGGCTCCTTACACTCAGGGGGCTCCTCACACATGGGGGTCTCCT
>NW_004955429.1:17297112-17304860 GCF_000276665.1 Chinchilla lanigera | reverse complement strand
CGGGGGACTCCTCACACACGGGGGTCTCCTCACACTCAGGGGACTCCTCACACTCAGGGAGCTCCTCACACACGGGGGGCTCCTCACACACGGGGGTCTCCTCACACTCAGGGGGCTCCTCACACTCGGGGGGCTCCTCACACTCGGGGGTCTCCTCACACTCAGGGGACTCCTCACACGTGGGGGTCTCCTCACACTCAGGGGGCTCCTCAGAAGGCTCCTTGCACTCGAGGGGCTCCTCACACAAGGGGAGCTCCTCGCTGGCCTTGTCCATATCCTGTCCATGGCCTGGATCTGCATGGCCACAGCCCTCCTCACCATCCTCTTCCACTTCCGTGGTGTCCCCAGGCAGCCCAGGCCCTTCGCGTGGGTCCTCATGGGTCCAGGGGGCCTCGTGCTGGCCGTCCTCCAGGTCACACAGGCCGAGTCTTCCCCCTGGTTCCTCCTCTTCCTCGCCCGTGGGCAGCAACACCCCTATCCCCGAGCCATAGCTGCCATCCTCCTCCTCCGCTGCCTCGTCTCCAGGGCCTTCCTCTCCCTCTCCAGCTGGGGGTGTCAGGTCCTGGGTTCCCCCGGTGTCCTCGGCGCCTCCGTCCACACATGCTTCCTCCCTCAAGCTGCCCGTGTCCTTGGCCGCATCATCTCCGGGTGCAGCCTGGGGGCCCGTGACGATGTCTTCCTCTGTCTCTGACCCAGAGCACTCGGGGTTCAGGGAACCCATGGCCCATAGCAGCTGGCCATTGCTGCACTTGGAGAGCCGGTGGTTCATGTGTGCCCCAGGCCTGCACCCTGCCAGGCCCGCCAGCCTGGGCTTGGGTGCCAGGGGTGGCTTGGGGCCCCGGAACATAGGGCTGGGGCTGTGCGGACCCTCAGCCCTGGGAGAGGCAGGGAACTTGGGGGCAGTTGTCTTCGGCTTGGGAGCAACAGGAGGCTTGGGGGAATCTGCAGGGTGAAACAGAAAAAGAGAGAGACCCAGTGAGCCGGATCTCCAGAGTCCCCGCTGCCAGTGTGGGTTGTGCTAAACCCGATGACCATCACTCACATTTTGTCCCAAGCTTAGCTTCTCCTAACTCCTAAAGCCACTCAGCAAACTGAGTGTGCAGACCTTGCTCCTGTCCCAGTTGGCTAGCGAAAACCAAGGGGTGAAACTGCTCCTCCACAGTGCCCGGTCACCATGGTCTTGGGGCCCCAAAACCACCCCTATAGCCCTCGAGAGTACAGGTCTTGGTCATTGCCTTTGCAGTGCGCCCAGTGTGGGTGGGTACACAGCCTGGCTGGTAGAGACGGCAAGGAGCCCAGTCCTGTGGGGCCACACATGGGGTCTTGGGCTTCACGGCCAGGGCTCCCTAACACACCTGCATTTATGGCATGGGCATGCAGCTGTTCTGGAGGAGGTGGGCCCAGCCAGTGCGGAGAGGCCCAAGATGTGCCTTCCCGGTGGGGCATGGACCACAGCAGAGGAGAGGAAAGGGTGCGGGTGACACATGCAGCACTGACCAGAGGCTCTGGCGGGGGGAAGGGTCTCCTGCCTCAACCTCCCAATGCTGGGATGACAGGTGAGGACTGTGCAACCCGACTCAATTTACTATCTTTAGCTTTACGCTGGTGTGAAAACACACACACCCATTCTGCTTTTCACTCTGGTGTGGAATTCTGTAAGTTACACACTATGTCCCATACTTTATTTTAGAAACAGGCTTCGTGTTAGGGGATTTTGCCTGTATACAGGCAAATATGGGTTTCCTGAGCACATTTTGGGGCTGGGCTCAGCAGGTCAGGCGTGCGGAGCGCTTTCTCGACCTGTGGTATTGCCAGCTCTCGATGGGTTTGCACAGCTCTTGTCCTTGGGGCTGAGAGGCAGCTATCATCAGCGCCCGTGCTGATTAAAGAGGCATTTCATGGCCCTCGGTTGGATGAAGTCTGGAGCCACATACGTGTTTTACATTAGCAACGCAGCCGGGCATGGTGGCGCACGCCTGTAATCCCAGCACTCGGGAGGCTGAGGCAGGGGGATTGTTGCAAGTTCGAGGCCAGCCTGGGCTACAAAGTGACCTCAAGGCCCGCCTGAACTGCATAGCGAGACCCTGTCTCCAAAAGACAAAACAGAACAAAACAAAACAAAAAACCCAAATACATGAGCAGCGCATCCCACTTGGACCAGCCCCACACTGGGGATTCCAGTGATACTGGCAGCATCACGGCCATGCCAGGTCACCTGAGCCCCACATGGCCCTCTAAAGATGCAGTGTCTGTGGATGCAAAGTGGAATGTATGCAGGGATGTGGGCAGGGCAGGAGCACAAGAGCTACAGGATGTGGCACCTGACAGCAGAGAGCGGGAGCGGTCCAGCTCTCAAGACACTGAGGTGAATCCGAGCAGATTTCTAGCCACCTGACATCTGCCTGACGGGCGCTGGCCCAGGCTGGTTGACATCCAGATGTCAGCCCAGAGTCTGCAAGGGAGTCAGGCCATCCAGCTCTGTCTCCATGCCAGTCAAGAAGAACATGTGTGCAGCATCATGAGAAAACAAATATTTGGAGTTTGAAGAAGATGCCCTCCAGCTGTTAGGCAGTGTGGAGCAGCACAGTAGGCCTTTGGGGACTTGGCCACTTATTAGAAGCTACAGACTTGAGCCTTGGTTTCCCCATCTGTAAAATGGATGCAATACGACAGTTCCCTGCCACAGCTTATTGTGAAGACAAAAGGACACATATTAAAGGTGCTAGCCAGGTGTGGTAGCACATGCCTGTGACCCCAGCACTCAGGAGGCTGAGGCAGGAGGATCACTGTGAGTTCAAGGTCAACGTGGGCTACATAGTGAGTTTAAGGCCAGTCTGAGCTACATAGTGAGATCCTGACTCAGAAAACTCAAAATAAATAAATGAATGAATTAAGGTACTGAACCAGAGATGCTCACAGAGGGCCAGCCCCTCAATGAATGAGCAGCAACCTCTGCCATCCCACAAAGCTGCCCCTGCCTGCCACTGCCCCCTGGCACATGAAAACACAACAGGCTCCGAAGCCCCGCTGTCCACACTGGGTGGGCAGCGCAGGCTGAGAGATTATTCCCGGGGCTGGGAATCCTCATCCCTCATCCTCACTGGTGGCATTTCACACGGGCGCCATGGGACGTGGCCGAGGAACCGATGGATCATGAAAAATGGCCATCACCCGGCTGCTCGGTGCCCCCCTGCCCATCCTTCATAGTCAAATGATCTGGGCACTGTCTCCTCGGGCAGCGGACGGCGGGCATTCAGGCAGGTCCTTTGGGAGCTCAAGGACCACAGCACTTGGTGTCCACCACCTCCAGCTCTAGAGCCCCGAGGTCAAAGGAAAGGGGGTCGGAGGTCCGGGAGGCAGGGGCTGGCACAGGGTCATTCGGGTTCGGATTAGGGTCCCTACTTCCTGGTCTGGCTCCAGCCCTCTTCTGCTTCTCTGTCCTAGCCATCTCCTCTATGCACTGACTTGTCCTGGGGTCCAGTAAGGCAGAGGGGAACTGACACCAGGGAAGCTGGGGTGGAGAACAGGTGAGAAACGTGCAGCCGGTCCAGGGCTCCAGGCGCTGAAGGCTATGGGGCAAGTTCCTGATCTGACACGCTCCCTCTCGCTTTTCTTCAGCCCAGTTCCAGTCAAGAAACTTGGATTGATGCGTGCTTGTAATCTCTCAGGAGGCTGAGGCAGGAGGACCACCAGGAGTTCAAGACCAGCCTGAGCTACATAATAAGACCCTGTCTCAAACACACCTCCCAACCAAAAAAAAAGAAAGAAAGAAAGAAAGAAAGAAAGAAAGAAAGAAAGAAAGAAAGAAAGAAATGCAGATTGATGGCTTACTATGGATCAGGCCCTCCCCTAGACTCCCTGGATGCATCAGCAAAGTGAAATCAGGATCTTCCAGGGAGGTGGTACGATTGGTCAGTCAATCTTGAGGGGCTTGGAAGGGACAGGGTGTGACTGTCAACAGCATGAGCGGGAAGGCCTCATCGAGAGGGGACTGGAGGAAGGTGAGAGGTGAGCAAAGCCAGGATACCGAGCGTCCACTGGGGCTGAGGCCAGTGTGGAGAGGGGCAGAGCGCAAGCGGGGGCTGCAGAATGATGCAGCATGCTAGGCTCAAGCAGGACTCTGGCTACACCCTGAAACCACCACACAGTGAGCAAGGAGGCAAGGGGCTGTCACATGAGCTCCAGGAAGCGACAGGGGCTCCGACCAGGTGGGGTATAGGTGACCTTGGGTATAGGGCACCTGGAACAAAGGAACAGCTGCTGGTCTGAGTCGAAGGAGCAGACGACAGTGGCCCAGGGTTCTGGCCCAACGTGCAGCCAGTGAAGGTGGACCAGGGTGAGATCAACACAGCCTGTGCATACGGAGAAGACAGCGGGCGAGGGAGCCCGCGGCCCTGGCGGGGTGCAGGGAAACCTCACCGCTTCCAGCCCTGCTCCTCCCGCCCACCCCAGAAGGAACCAGAGGCTGAAGCAGAGGTCTCCGAGTGTCAGGGCCGGCCAGAGTGTTCCTGGGGTGGGGGTGGCGCGTGCGGAGGCTGTTGAGCCTGTTGGGTGGGCCTCAGGAAGCAGCGGGCTAGGACCCTGCTCTCCAGAGCTTTGGCTGTGGTGTACACTGCTCTCCCCAGTGAGGTTGCCACGCACACCCGAAGTGTCCACGTCCAGAACCTCCTGGCACTGTGCTGCGCAGGGTGACTCAGACAGCAACACCCTTCAGCCACGGGAGCCTCGGTGGTGGGAGGAAGACATTTTTAATGGCCCTTGGTGACAGACAGCATCCCTGCCGGCTCTACCAGTTTATACTTGTTGTCCCCACTTTAATTAAATGGCTGTCACTCACACAGTCCCGCTTGCTGCTTCAAAAGCTCAATTAGATGGAGTTTGGGGGAGTCCTGGACAGGGAGTCTGGAGGCCTACATGCTCCTCCTGGCTCTGCCCTTATCTGCAGTGTGACCTCCAGCAAGTCCCTCCCCTCTCAGAGCCTCGATTTCCCCATCTGCAGAGTGAGGGGACGGGTCACAAAGCTGGCTCTGCTGCGGCTGACAACGCCCTCTAGACTCTCAGGTCTTCTCTCCACATCTCCGAGTCTGCCTCAGATGCTGCTCACAGCGTGCCCGCACCCCACTGTCCCATCTGCACCCCACTGTCCCATCTGCACCCCACTGTCCCATCTGCACGCCGCACGAGTCACCATCTTCCAATTTCACCTGCCGCGCCAGCACGGGCTGGAGTGTCCAAACCAAGCCTGGTGACTCCTGCATCCCACGACAGGGCCTGCAGGGAAGCTGGCAGGCAGCAGGGAGAGCCCTGCAGACTCAGCAGGGCCTGGGCTCTGAGCCTGCCTGCCCCCCACTCCTGCTGTGCGACCCCGGCACCTCACGCTGCCTGTGGGAGCCTCAGGGTCCTTCTTGGTGAAAAACAGGCAATGTTCCCTTTTCACCAGGAGCAATGAGAAGTCCAGAGGAAATAGCAGACACCAACGGCCTAACAGAGTCAACCAGCAAGTATTTCCTGTGTACCTACTCTACTCTCTGGCCCGTCTCACGCCCTCCTAGGCCAATGACCATAAAAATCTGATATTGCGGGGTAATCCCAGCACTCAGGAAGCTGAGGCAGGAGGATCACTATGAGTTTGAGACCATCCTGAGCTACATAGAGAGTTCAAGACAAGCCTGGAGATCCTGTCTTCAAAAAACAGAAACAAAAATAGGTGTTCCGTCTGTAGAATGGAACAGCAACAGTCCTCACCTTCCCATCTGTTACGGCTATGTCTAGATGTCCCCCCCAAAGCCTCATGTGGTCACAGGTGGGGCTTTTAGGAGGCGGCTAGATCAAGTGCATGATGCCGGAATCAAGGGTGTGCAACTACTAAATCTGTCCACTAATTGGTTCCCATAGTTCTGGGAGGATTCAAGGTGCCCTACCCTGTGTATGAACACTACCTGCGCTAAGCAAGGGTAGCCTGGAAAAAATACAAGGGACAGAAAGAGAGCCTGCCGTGGGCTGCTTGCAGCCTACTGCTTGCTGCCTTCTGCCTGCCTGCTCTGCGATGCCCTCTGCCATGCCACCCTGCCTTGGAGCCAGCCAACTATGAATGGAAGCCTCTACAAACTGGGAGCCCAATAAACCTCTCCACCTTTAACTTGGAGTGTCGGGTATTTTGTTTCAGCCATGAGAAAAGTAACGAAGACACCATGTGACTGAATTCTAACAAGTGGGTGTGAACAGGACACTTGGTAGCAGCATCTGATGGGCCTCCAGAACCTGATAAACCTGGCTTGGTGCTGATGAGGGGCAGAGGCCTAGGCACCCAGCGTGCTTTCTGCTGCTTCGTCAGGAGAGCTCTTTGACAAGGATCCTCATTTTTTCCGATAAAGAAACTGAAGCACAGGGCTTGGGCAATGTGCTCAAGGCCTTGTACCTGCCTGCGAGCTGGCTGCAATACACCAGAGTCTGTGAACCCCTGAGGCCCATGACCAGGAAGTTTGGAGCGTGGCACCCACAAGTCTTAAAAAGGAGCCCTGCTTGGGCTGGGGACAAACACAGGACCCTGTACCCTTGAGCCTGATGGCTGAGGATGTGTGGGACCAAACCTACCAGGACCCCAGGACTCCCTGGTCCCGGGTCTCAGGCTGAGCGTGTGCAGGAAGCCGTGGGAGTGCGAAAGGCTCGCCATTGTTATCAGGAGGGTTACACTGGGAGCCAAGTCTCAGCCCTGAGCAGTGCCACAAGCAGGAGGCAACCTTCCCTGAGCAGGGCTGGCGGGTGCTGTGACCCTGGTCCACAAAGGGGTGCCCTGCTGCTGCCCCGCCCATGACCCACGCGCCCCGAACCCCAGTCTACACCAGGCTGGGCACTCATCCTTTGTCAGGTGGCCAGCCCGAGTCCTGCCTCGCCTCCCCCCAGACAATGACTTGTTTTCACTACAGCAAATTTTAAAAAGAAAAACACCCACCACACACACACACACACACACACACACACACACACACACACACACACGCACACAGGGCCCAGCAGGATATGGTCCCAGGACAGCCAAGATGGTGGCTTCCTGTCTCTTTCGGGATGTGTTTGGAGGGTGGCCCTGGGGTCGGGGCGGCACTAAATTCCAGGAGAAAATGACACGCTGGGGACAGCGCCTGGGGATTGCGCTGGCGGGCGCCTTAGGCGCTGCCGGCTAAGGGAACTTTCTGGCCCCTGGCGCTGGGGTGAGGGATAGGGTCAGGGGCAGGGCGGTTCCCGAAGCCTCACTTTCTAGGTCGGCTACACTGCACTCCTGAGAGGCCAGTCTGCTCGGCGCACCCCGATTCCAGGAACCGCACCCCAGTTCCCGGAACCACGCTGGCCGGCGAGCGGGATGCACTCCTATAGAGAGGACATGGTGTCCCCTTGGCATCCAAGCTCTGTGCGGGATCCCGGTGTGGGATCGGGGTGTTGGTTCAGGGCGTGCGCGGGGGTACCCTGGGGTTTTTATGCCCACCTGAGCGCTCTGATCTTGGATCGTGAGGTCTGGGAGCGGGAGGGTGGGGAAGGCTCGGGGACCCCAGGATACGGGGTGAGGGTGGGGCGCGCCTGGGACCTCGAGTGTCAGCCCTGGGGATGCCCCACCCGGCAGGTGGGGACCCGGACCGACCATGCAGCCCCTACCTGCGCCGTTCATCTTCCTGCCGCGGCAGCCGCGACCCTGGTAAGCCGGGTCCGAACGAGTCCAGCACCGCCCTCTCGCCCCGCCCCACCCCGAGCGCGAG
>NW_004955429.1:17228552-17296973 GCF_000276665.1 Chinchilla lanigera | reverse complement strand
CGGCGTGGACGGAGGGGGCCGGGCGGCTAGCGCGGTGGAGGCAGAGGGGGCTTAGGGTGGGGGCGGCGCGTCTGGAGACGGGGGACTCTGGAGGGGGCGGCGTGTGGTGGAGACGCGGCTGGGTCCTCCCGCCTGAGCGCACGCCCGCCTCCCCGACTTTTCCTCCTCGCAGGGTGTTTTGGTTTTTTCTCGCTCTTGCACCCTCTGGCCTGGGGCGGGTGAGGGTGGCTGCGCCCTGTGTGCATTGGAAGGGGCTCGGGCCGAGGGGACCTCGGAGCCTGGAGGACCCACGGCCGGGACTTTCCGGTTCACTGGCCCAGGACCTCCAGCCTTCGCTGGTGGGGAGCAGCAGGCTGGGGCTCCGCGGGGTGCAGAGGCCCCACCTGTTGAGACAGCCTGAGGGTTTCGGTACAGTCCGAGGTGCAGCTCAGTTTCTCCAACTGTAAAATCAGGAATTAAATTTGGTCCTTCCCGGTGCCCTTTCCAACTCGGAGCCCCTTAGAGTCCTCCCCCTCCAGCTTTCTGAGAAGGATTGTGCGTGGCTCTGGAGTAAAAGAGTAATCCATGGCTACATCTTGTGTTAACTAGACAGCCTCTTAGCAAACTTTGTGGACCTGTGCCTGCGCTCTGATAGGACTGGCAGAGGTGGCCGGGAGGGGAGGCCTGGAGGGGAAGCCCGGAGAAGTGGTCCAGGGGGAAGAGCGCAGAGAGGGTAGTAGAAATGGAGGTGGAGGGAGAGGGTGTGGAGACGGCAGAGGTGGAGGATGTCATGGTGAGGATGAAGGACGTGTAGTGCTTGGTGCAGAGGAAGGGCTGGAGGTCAAGGAAACCATGGGTGAGGTGGAGATGATAGACTTGGGAGAGGGAAGGAGTGGGTGTGAGGAGAAGGAGGAAGCGGCGGTCGGGTGCAGTTCCCTGAGCTGACCGAGGTGGTCAAGGTGGTGGAGGTCGTGGTGAGGAAGATGGTAGTAATGGCAGAGTTGCTCCACTTGGGGGAGGCGGTAGTAACAGAGTTGTGCCAGGGGACGGAGGTGGTGGTGGTGATGGTGGAGCTGCTCCAGGCGATGGGGATGGTCAGGGACCAAAGTGGTGGAGGTGGTTGAAGTGAAAGAGTTGGGGGAGGGAGGCAGGGAAGGGAGGAGGGAAATGGAAGGAGGGAGGGAGGGAAGCAGGCAGGGCGGGTGATGGTGGGGAGCCGTCTGTGTTTGGATGTGGGCACAAATAGCTAAGTGTAGAAATGTAATGCAGAGAGCAAATCTTTCTGGAAACAGTGAGCTTGTCTCTGAGAATCAGCGGCTGAATGAGCAACCTGGGCCCGGGCAGGAGTGGTGAGGGTGGCTCAGGGGTTCTGAGTCTGCAGCGCCAGTGGACGGTGGAGAGGAGGACCGGATGAGGCCTGGGGCAGCGCAGCCCCTCCCCCGCTGTGAAAGGTGGGATTTGAGGCAGGCGAAGGCTGCATGGAAGATGGCACGCAGGGCCCCTTGGCAAAGCACAGGTCTGCACTTGCTGGGCTGAAGGGCGTGCCAGCGCGGAGGGGGGGGCACAGCGTTGAGACTCTTGTCACTTTGTTTTTCCTAAGGAGACAAAATGGAGGCGCAGCCCCTGCCCTGCACGTAGTTCAGAGGTACTGGGTTTTGACCCTGGCCTCAGGCTGTTTTCCTCCCGCTTCCGCACCCTGGCTCCTGTCAGATGCTGAGTTAATGCTCACTGGTTATAAGAGTACATAGTCAGTGCTCAATAAATGCTACACACTGAGCTCCCCAGCACCCAGGATCCACGCCCTCACAGTCCAAGTAGGAGGTTGGAAAGGCGCGCTTGTCAGGCACCTGCGGCATACCGCGGGCAGAGCAGGGGCAGAACAGGCACTGTGCGGGAGCCCAGCTGGATCCGCGGGCCTGGTCAGGTGGCCCCTGTCCCACTGTGAAAGGGGAGACCGTTGAGCTTTTTTCCCTGGAAGACAGAACCCTCCTCCTTCAAGGTCCCTCTCCCCAGCAGGTCCCCATGTTTCCGTTCTGTGAGGTCTGCTTTCTGTCACTGGGGACACATCAGTCTGTGACAAAGGAAATCCTGGCCCTAGAGTCACAGCTGCAGCGCGTTCAGCCCCAGGCCAGTGCTGGCTTCTCAGGCTGCACGGGAGGGGACCCTCACCCTATGCTTCCCTAAGCCGAGAGAGGAGTGGCAGGCCGGCCGCTCTGGCCTCCGGACATCGTTGTACCTGTCACCCTCTGTCTCCGCTGTGATGCAGCAAGAGCTCACTTGAAGTGGGGACAGGTGAATGTGGTGCTGGGCTCTTGCACTCGCCTGTCCCTCAAGAGTTCATGGTGGTGTCAGAGGCAGGGGCTCGGGGCCAGGACTGAGACACAGGGCCATGTGGGAAGTGGGGCCAGGTGGAGCTCACAGGCTGGGCTTCCGGGAAGAGCAGCAGGGAATGGAAGAGCCTGAGCCTTGGAAAAGGGCAAGGTGGTGCACAGGGGCACCGAGAGAAGTGTGCTGTGGTCAAGCCTCGGGCGTGTGCGGGGAAGCTGCGTCAGTGGCCACCGGCCTGAATGTGGGCCTTGTCCTGCTGGGGATGGGAGCCGTGGGCTGTCTGTCGGGAGGGAATGGTGTGGTGACACCGCTTGGTGGGCAGTCGGGTCGAGCTTGGAGTTGGGCTGACCTGTGAGGCAGAGTCAGGGCCATGGAAGATCAGGCCTGAACTCGGGCATGCACGCTGGAGGGCTTCCTGGAGGAGGCTCTGCTTGGTTCCCACTCAGAGCTGGGCAGGCTGCAGGCTGGGTGGGTGGAAAGGGTGCCCCTGGGCAGGGGGGCAAGGATGGTGGGCAGGGCCTCTGCTGGCTCCCCAAGGAAGGGTGGGGGCGGCCGGGCCGGGCGGCCTGGTTATCATTGGGTGGGGTCAAGGTCTAGGAGGAAGCGGCCACCCTCTTCCGCCAGGCACTTTTCCCTCGCCCGTCAGGCTGGTGGCCGCTGGCCGCACCCGAGGCTGGCCCTCCTCGACGCCCAGGCTGGTTCAACACACACCCAGTAGCAGGGGCCTGGCTGGCTTCCTGCCCTCTCGGGTGGGCGGGTGGCTGGAGGAAAACTGCCCTGAGCCTCCTCCAAAACAGGAAACTGCTCTCCTGCTTCCTGGAGGACAGGAACTGTCCCCATGGCAACTGTGGGACAAAGGGGCTGAGTTAACCCTTCCCAGGGCAGGTCTGGCTGGTATGGCCACTGGCTGGCTTCTCCTGGCATGGCACTGGGCAGGTGACTTTCCTCGAGCTCTCCCCGTTAGCTGGGCGACACATGGAGGGGACTCTGGGATGAGGGCCGGCCGCACAGGAAGCCAGGGGCCACACCAAAGGACAGCCACGCCTGGGGCCAGGCATCTCTGCCTGCACCAGGGCAGTGAGGGTGTGCAGGGCACTGTGTGGGCACCACCTGAGGCCACCGTGGAACACTGCTGGTCTGTTCCCAGCAGCCCAGGCCCGGGGGCCACAGGCTTTGACAAAGCTCTGTCCTCAGGCAGGCTTGGTAGCTGGGGAGGCTGCAGTCATTGAGGGATGGCACAGACAGCTGACATGTGCGGGAGGAATGGGGAGGAACGGGAGACGGGAGGCTGCGGTCCCAGGCCACAGGGTGTGAGGCCCGGGGTTCGGGCCAGCCCTGCCTCCCTCCTGCCGTGCCCTGCTGGGCTTCACTCAGCAGAGAGGCTCAGGACGCCGAGACTGGGGACCTCACCTGGTGTGGAACCCGCAGGGCCAAGCTGCGGCGAGAGGCAGTCCTGGGCTGCAGTAATGGGGGCCAGGGAGCGGGAGGCCTGTGCCCGATGCTGGCCACCTCAGGCACCCAGCCTTCCCCTGACCAGCAATGTGCTGAGCCGTGTTGGGGACACAGTCCCTGCTGGAGGCTGCAAGCGGTCAAGCCAGGGCCCGTGTGGGGAAGCAGCGCCACTGGCCGCCGGCCTGAATGTGGGCCTTGTCCTGCTGGGGACGGGAGCCGTGGGCTGTCTGTCGGGAGGGAATGGTGTGGTGTTCTGCATGGTGTGATTCCCTCTGCCAGCTCTGCATGGCTCTGAGAAGGGCACCTCTTGTCCTTCCCACGGCCCCTGGGACCTCCCTCAGTGCCTGCCTCTACAGTGCTTTACCCCTGTCTCTGCCCGACCATACTATGGTCTCTGCTCACCATACTAACTCCTCTCCCTCCAAGCCTCAGGGACCTGCTTCCTCCAACCCCAGGGCCCTTGAGCATGCTATTCCTGCCCTCGGTTGGGCTGTCTTCCCTGCTGTTGTGCATGAGTCCCCTGTCATTTCCCCCTTAGCACCAAGCCTCAGACACTTGACACATCTCCCCCCACCCCAGAATACAGTGTCACATGTAAATGAAGTCTGCTGAGGGATTAGTACCAACAATAACAACACAATAGACTGAAATAAAAATTATTTAAAACATGGCTCATTTCTCTCTGGGATTTTCCACAGAGTATTTTCAGACTGCATTGGCCACAGGGAACCAAGACCTTGGGCCTGTTGATCTGGGGCAGAGCCTGCATGTGGTGGCCCAACACCCCGACATCCCAGAGCCCATCAATAGCCCCTGCTCTGCCCTGCTCACCCTGTGACACAGCCACCATGTTTCTGGGTGCTGTGTGTGTCCCTCTGTCAGCCTGAGGAACAAAGACCCTTGCCTGGAAGCTGGTTTGGGGGAGGGTGAGCAAAACTGTATCCCTTAAAGCCAGGCAGTCCCACGGTCCCCTCCAAGGGCAAGTGCCCACCAGGGACCTAGGGCCCCCCCAGGCTCTGCCTCGCTGGGACCGGGTCTCGGACCCTTGGAACCAGCTCGCGGCAGGCAGGTTCTGTCCCCAAGAACCGCTGGGGCTGGGAGTATGTGTGTGTGTGGGTGCATCACCCCCATGTTTCAGATGAAACTAAGGCTCCAAGGGGTGCAGTCCGTGCCCAAGGTTTCCAGGGGGAACCATCCTGCCTTCCCTGGTATCCCCCAGTGCCTTGCACAACCAGGAATGAGCGGCTCGAGGTGAGCTCGTAGGGGTGGCGTGGTTGTCTCAGGGGTGCAGGAACCCGAGCTTCCCACCAGCAGAGTTGGACTGGGTGGGACGAGGAGAGTCCCGGTAGGGCCCAGAGTTCTTCAGGGAAATGGGGTGCAGGCTCGCGGCCCTGTTAAAGGGAGAAGGCTGTGGGACGCCCAGGAGCCTCTTAGTAAGGGCCCAAAGGGGCCGAGGAGGAGAGTGCTGGTGACCCCTACCCTAGGCTCCTGGGTGCCTCACTGGGGTCCTCGGGGAGAAGGTGTGCAGGCCAGCTCTGCAGAGAGGTGGCAATGTCACCTTCCAGGCACCAGGAGGGTGGTAGCTTGAGACGGGTGCGTTAATTTATTTCCCTGCTAGAGCCTGGGCTCTGCAGACCTTATTAATTAGCTTAACGGCGCCGGTGCAGCCAGGCATGCACGCAGGGGACACCAAGGGAGGTGTGACCCTGCTGTCCCCTTCCCACCAAGCCCAGCTCCCCAGGGAAGCGCATCCAGCTGGCCCCGTCCACCCCCCTGCCTGTGGCTGTGGTGCTCCATCCCTCTAGAAGAGGTGGCCCGTGACACCCAGTGCTCATCCTGCAGGAGCAGCCTCAGCCCGCGGTCACAGCCACTCCTGTCAACTCGGGTCAGGGAGGAGGGCCGGGCCTGAGGGCCACCAAGGCCAGCGGGAGCCCGGGGTGGTCCCCTGTGGCTTCCTACCGTGTGGATCCTGGGGACAGAGCCTCGGCCGGCCCCTCCCTCCTAGGCCACCGTCTGCCCCTGGAGGACAAAGTGCCAACCCAGGCGGCGCTTGGCCCCGCAGCCTGCTTGGGGAGGCTTGATGCTGGCATGAGGGGCATCCACACAGCCGGCCCAGAGCAGGCCGCGGCCAGAGAGGCATCCCTCAGCGGGGGAGGCTGGCGTCCCAGGCCAGCTAGACGCGAAAGCCCGGAGGGGTTTGCCTCAGCGTGCCGTGCTCCTCTGTGTGGACTGGTGCTGACCCTGATCTACTGGTGCTGACCCGCTGATGCCCGCATACGTGGTGGCCTAGTGACGCCCCTGGCAGAGCATTTAGGTTGTTCCCACGTTTTATGGTTTCGATTGTTCTGTGCTGTTGTAAGAATGAGAACCAATTCCAGCTGGAAGCCACAGTGGGAGGTGATAGTGCAGCGTCGCGTCTCTATTTTAATTAAGTAATTAATTAATTTATCTTGAGGCAGGGTCTTGCTCTATAGCCCAGGCTGGCCTCCCACTCACACTGACCCTCCTGCCTCAGCCTGCCGAGTGCTGGGGTCGCAGGTGTGTACTACTACACCCGGCTACCACCTCTTCACAGAGGAGGACATGGAGGCCCAGACACTGGCTGGAGACCAGGGCTGGTGACGGGAGGATGGGGGCCGGGTCTGCTGTGACTGCTCCCTCGGTCTCAACTCAGAGGTTTCCCCACGTGGAGGCAGTTTGGCCCCCACAGCGGCACAGCAGCACGGGTGGGAGGGGGCTTTTTGGGCCAGGGCAACCTGGGTGGGTGCACGGCAGCCCCACAGCCTGGCTCCTCCCCAGCAGCCAGGTGAACTCTGCCCAGCAGCACCTCCTTGGGCCAGGGCTTCCGGACCAGACCTGCCTGTATGGGGGCACCTCTGGCCTGGCCCCTTGCCCAGCTGCGAGACTTGGGGGCTCGTGCAGAGTGGAGCGGCAGTGTGAGACATTCCAGAGGGTGGGAGCCGGCGACGAGGAGGAGCCAGGCACCCAGACTCCTGCGCGTGGCCACAGTGTCACCGTGCTGCCCTGGTGCTGGTCCCAGCCCAGCACAAGGCAGGTGCTACACTGTGTGGGTGAAACAGCACCTTTGCTGCTGCTCTGAGGTGGATACGCAGATGGGTAAACCGAGGCTCGGGGCGGCTCCCCCACCCAGCAGCTCCTAAAGCCCATGTCCCGTGGGCCTGCCGCAGTTCCTCATCACCCCAGTCCCGGCCTTCATTCTCCAGACCCCAGGAAGGAGGCAGTGTTTACCTCCGCCAGAGTTTATTCTCCCGGTTTCCCAGCACTGGATCCCAAGTGCTCTACACAGGTCCTGCGAAGAAAAACATGTTTTCCTCGCTTGGCCTCCAACTTCCGCACAGCGCCGTGTGCTGAGGGCCCGGGGCTTCGAGGAAAGCGTGGGGTGACTTCCCTTTGGCCATTTGATGTTTTTCCATCACACGGTCAGGGGACAACAAAACATGTTTTCCTTTTTCTCCAAAGGATTGGAACTTTCTGATTGACCACTCGGTCCCCAAACTTCAGCTGTTCCTCTGTGATTGTCCTGGGGCAGATGAACCGTGCAGGTTAAAGTAAAGACAACCCCCCAACCCAAACTGCCACTGCCCTGGAGCCTCGATGACCCTGGAATCCTCGACAGCCCCTTCAGCCCCTGCACTCCTGTTGGCCTCAGTGCCACCTTGCAGATGCCAGGCTGAGGAGCCATCCATACAGCCAGGACCCGATGTCCAGACCCAGGGACAGAAGCAGGGTGCGGTGCAAGGGGGTTGGGCGTCTTCCTGGCGTGAGTGTCTGTACGCTTTGGCCACCAGACCTCCCCGGGCCCTGAACCCGTCTGCCTGAGGTCGGACCCCACTCCTTCTCTGGCCCATTTGTCTCGCCCCGCCCCAGACCCTGCTCTACTGGTGCTGACCCGCTGATGCCCGCATACGTGGTGGCCTAGTGACGCCCCTGGCAGAGCATTTAGGTTGTTCCCACGTTTTATGGTTTCGACTGTTCTGTGCTGTTGTAAGAATGAGAACCAATTCCAGCTGGAAGCTGAGTGCGTGGGGCTCCTAGGGCCTTGCAGATGTTGGCTCCAGATGTTAGCTCCTTGATCTCACACAGCGATTCTGGGAGGAGCTGCCACGAGGCCCGGAGAGGCTCAGCCTTTGGCTGCAGCCCCTGCAGGCTCAGGAAGTTGTGCTCCTCCAGGCCACTGCAGGGAGCAGGGCTAGAAGGAGGGGCCAGAGGGAGGAAGCGAGGCCCTCCTTATTGGTTAGTGCCCAGCGGCCCCACCCCCTCCGGGAGCCTTGCTACTCCCTGCTCAGCCTCAGTTTCCCTGCCTGCACCCAAGAACAGCGGGCCTCCTGTGTGGGTTGTTGCAGGCCCAAAGCAGGCTCCGGGAGGCCCTGCCTCTCCCTGCTTTCTCTGGGGCTTGAGGGGAGCCTCCTGGGGAGCTCTGTGCTTCGCAGACATCTGGGCTTCTGGCTGAGGCTGGAGGGCCTTCCCAGAGGGGGAAACTGAGGCCTCAGGGCAGGGCCAATGGGACTCCTATGAGCCCATCTCTCTAGGGCCCAGCTCAGGGGCTCCAGATCTGCTCTCCTTCATGGGCACCCTGGGCTCCTCTTCCTGGTGGCACCCCTGCCCCGCAGGCCTGAGAAGTCACCTGTATGTCACCTTCCTGCTAGGACAGGTTGGGCAGAGGGGCTCCTGGGCGCACAGCTTCCAGCGCCAAAGGCAGGGCAGGTGCCGGCAGACCAAGGAGCTGTCAGGCTCTGCTTCCATCCACCCTGGCCCACTGACCTTGCAGTGACTACCAGTGCTCCCAGCTGCCAGCCAGGGCAGTGAGGAAGGAGGGAGAGGTCCGGCCTCTCCCCAGGAGCTACAAGGCCTCCCTGGAGAGGGGTATATCTCCAGTGAGGGGCCTGGGGCCGCCGGGCAGCACTCAGGAGGACGGGAGGCTGTTGGCCAATAACAGGGACAACACGCAGCTGGTAAGGGACAGAGTGGCCCCCAGAGTCCTCTAGGCTCCACGGTGGCCTTGGGCTTTAAAGATGACCACATCCCTAAGGATCGTTGTACCTTAAAGCCACTGTGTGGCTCCTACAGCCTTTGTCCTTTGTCTCCCTCCTCAAATGTCACCCGTGCCCAGGCTCCTTGTGCCCAGGTCTCTGCCTCCTCTGTCACTCAGGCTTCTGCTGAGCACTTTCCCTGGGCCCTGCCAACGTCACCCCAGTGCCCGAGTCTGCCTCACGATGCAGGACGGCTGTCTGTCCTGCTCCAGCCTGGCCTGCAGTGGCTCTGCTCTGCGTGTCTTTCCATGGTGGCAGAAACGAAGTAGAGGGGGAGGTAGCAGTGCACCAGCCTCTGCCCCCCAGCCCAAATCCCTGTCCTCCTCTAGGCCAGCGGGGTGGGTGCCGGCACTGTCCGTGGAGGTCAGGGTGAGTCTCGAACTTGTGGTGACTTCCTGTGCCTGTCACTCATTCTGTTGCTGCGTCTCTGTCCCTGGCAGCTCTCCTGGGACCTGGGTTGTGCAGTGACCACAGCCAACAAGCAGTGGCCTGGTCATGCTGGCCAGGTCTGGGCTCCGGGAGAGAAGCTGGCTGGGCTAGAGTGAAGCCCCCTCAAGTCCCTCTCCTGTCAAGGACAGCGATGCCGTCAGCCGCCCCAGGACCTGACTCTGGGACGGGTACAGACTGTGCTGGGTTACAGGAGGGCGGGCGCATAGGCACGCACCTGGATCCAGTGCTTCAGGACAAGAGCAATGGCTTCTGCAGGGCTTCTCACAACCGAAGAGCCCACGCCTGACCCTGCTTGACCCGACTCTGCTCCCAGGGCCTCCAGTCCACACAGGATTCTGTGAATTGCTGGTCTGACAGCCACGGCAGGCCAGTCACCTGGACATTGCGGGTTGGAGGCTGTCGCTGCCTTGGGCCATGCCGGGCCCTGCCCCCCACATCCCTGACCAAGCTTGCAAACCAGCTGGTCCCTCCTGCAGTTTCAGCAGGCAGCACCATGCACAGAACAGGGAAGATAGGCTTGGGAGGGAAAGATGCAGGCAGCTGAGGCAGGGAGAACTCTTGTAGCACAGTGAGCACTGGATTCCTGCTAGTGCAGGGCAAGGAGGGGTACTTGCCCTTGAATATCCCTTGGAAGGCCTGGGAGGCCTGGTGGGAAGCTGGCCCAGCTTGGTCTTTGGTTGATTCCTGCTTCTGTGTGTTGTGGTTGTGTGGCAGCCCATCTCTTACCTGTATCCCAACACTTGCAAGGCTGAGGCAGGAGGATCATCAAAGGTTGGAGGCCAGCCTGGGCTACATAGTGAGACCCTGTCTCAAAAAACAACATCAAACCAACAAAAAGGCTTTTGAGAAAGAGAAGTTTCTCCTGAAATTATCTGGGCTGGGAAAACTTAGGAAAGCGGACAAGCAGAGGTGACATAGACAACCCCCCCAGCCTGGCTCCCTGTGGCCTCTTCCTACGAGAGCAAAGGTTGGTGGTTGCTGCTCTTCACTGGCAAACCTGGGTCAGGGGTCTGCAGGCCATGAGGCCTGATGTCTGTCTGGTCATTTGTCCCTGATGCCACCAGGGCCACCCTGTGGCTGTATGGATATGCATGGCTGGCCGGCGATTTTTGTATCGATGTCAGTGCCTGTCAGCTGTGCGCTCCTGGCCCCACTGCCCAGCTTGCGGCCTTGTCTCATTTGTTTTGTTGCAGCCAAGATCCTCACCTCCCCAAGCAGGGTGTGGATCAAAGGTGGTGCGGTTTAAACTTTAATACAGCCCTGGGTCCCAGCAGGCCCCGTAGCTACGCTCTCGCCTGCCCCCAGTGTCAACACGGCTTGCCGCTCCCTTGCTGGCCCTGGGTGTCATCAATATTTAATAATTTCCCCAATCTGATGGGAGGAAAAAAAGGACATTTCATTGTTCTTTTAATTTGCATTTCCATGCTTTCCCAGAAGCGCCTGGCTGTCATTTGTTTATTGGAGATTTGCATTTCTGTCTGTGAGATGCCGAGCCCAGGGTGCTTCCTTTAATTTTGTTCTGCATTTTTTTTTTCCTTATCAATTTTTCTTCTCTGCCGAGTGTCCTTCCTTTCTTTTTGGTCTGCATTTTTTCTTATCAATTTTTTGGCGCTCTTTGTGGGTTGAGGATATTAACTCTGTCTCTCGTAAGATCTGCCTCTGTACTAGAATGACGTCCGCCAGCTGCAAGATGAAGCGATAGGAATAAATGCAGATTCAAGTGCTTGGCTTTAGGCAGGGTAGAGTGGCCTGGGCGCTGGGGCCTCTCACGACATCAGCAGCTGGTGAGCCCGGTGGAAGGTGACAGCTGGAAGAGACCCTGCGGGACCTTCTTGGAGGTGGAGGTTTACAAGCCTTGCTGGCCTCAGGCAGGTGGTCAGCTCCGGGAAGGAAAGGGGTGAAAGCTGCAGCCACTTCTGGTAGAAGCCGGCCTGCTCTGAGCAGCAGGGCTGTCACCAGAGGTGGAAGCAGTGGCCCACAGGCAGAGTAAGGTTGCGAGAGGCTACAGAGTAGGTTCCAGCTGTAAGTGAGGAGAGACCGTCTCTGTCACCCTTTCCTTGTAGAACTGCACCCAAACACCCCTAACACGTCCCTACTTTATTTCTCTTGGTGCTTGGTGTTTCCAATACAGTATGCAGAACCAGGACTTTTATACTGAGCTCCATCCCCAGCCCTTTTTATCCTTTCCCTTTTGTTCCCTTTCTTAGAAACAGGGTCTTGCTACATTGCCCAAGCAGAACTTGAACTTGTGATTCTCCTGCCTCCGCCTCGCAGAGTCCTGGGATGACAGGTGTGCACCCCTTGAGCACTGTCTGTGTCCTCTCCCTGGGCCATCAGCTCCTTGGGGATGGTTCTGGTCTGTTTTTCTTCCACTGCTTAACTCTCCCATAAATACTGTTCATTTGTCGCCCAACTTGCTGTGCGCACACGGGATGAACTGCCAGGAGGTAGCGAGCTTCCCTTCGGGAGAGGTAAGCAAGCAGAATCTGTCTGCCTACTTTGCAGGCTTTCTATGTGACTCTTCCACGGGAAGGAAGGGCTCCGGATCAGCCTGAGACCCCAGCTGCTCTCCAACTGGGTCAGCCTCTGTTTATGTCCTGGTCCGGCCCCTGCAGCCTCCCTCCCCGCTACCCCCCTGCAGGAGGCCCTCGTGTTTTGGAAAATCAGCGGCTGCACCAGACTGAAAATACCTCAAAATATCGCCCTTGACTTCCTCCTGCTCCGGGCCCCGCCTGCGCTTGCGGGCAGCGACCTCTCTCTCCCTGGCCGCTGATTTCCTAGCAAATCTCCTCTACGCGGGAGCAGGGAATTTCCAGTATTTTTCTTCTGGGTCCCGTTTCTTGGCCGGCAGTCGCCCACATTGTGTTGTCCTGACGCAGCTCCAGGCGGTGTTGGCGGGCGGAGCCCGGCAGGAACAATGCTCCCTAACTCACCACTCAGGCTTCTTCCTGTTGCTGATTGTCTGTAGGGGCCTGCACACTGCTCCTTCCTGCAGCTAAATTTAAAAGGCCAGACCCTGGCCCGGGGGTTGGGCGCCTCCCATGGGGGCAGAGAAGGGGGCCCAGGCCAGCTTCCCCCTGGGTCTGTGGAAATCAGAGGCTCTAGGTGCTGCTCCTCGGCAGGGTGTCTGGGCCCAGGAGGACACAGGTAGCCAGAGAGAGTGAGCCCCTTGTTCCCAGGGATATGCAAGCACAGGTGCAGCCCACGCTGTCCAGAGCCCACAGTGCCGGGCCAGCGGCAGGTGCCCTGGACTCCTGTGTTTGTGGTCATGGCCCAGGCCAGCGACTAGCCTTCTCTGTTCTCGTAGGCCTGGCACACATGTGGAGCTCTGTGGAGCTCAACCTCTCTGGGCTTGACCTCCCGCCCCGTTGCTGACTTGCTATGTGGGCCTTTCAACAGTCTTTTTGCCTCGCTGTACTTCAAAATGGGAATACAAATCAACGAATGGATAAAGAAATCCTGGTATTTACAGAGTAGAGTACTACTCTGCCATGAAGAAGGATGAGCTTGAGGCATTTGTTGGAAAATGGATGCAGCTTGAGACTATAATGTTAAGTGAAATAAATCGGACTTGCGAGCTTAAATACACATGGTTTCTCTTACATGAGAAACCCACAACCACAAATAAGAGCAAAATAAAAGATAGATGATAGGACGCGGGGAGGCAGGTCTTTCTCAAAGGGGTAGGCGATCGTGGAGGGAGAGGGTTCGAAAGGGGATGAAGAAGGAATTGAGATGTGTCACGCATGTGTGCCGATTCCACACGAGGAATGCAAGTGTGACGTGCTGCGAACACGGACTAACAAAAGTGAAAATTAAAACAAATAAACAAAAAAATGGGACAGCTGTCTGAGGAGCGGTGGGAGCCACGTGGTGCTGGGGCTGCACTCCAGAGTGCCGGTGCAGCGGGGTCCCAGAGACAGCTCTGGGTTATGCGCCGCTGGGGGGGGGGGCGTGAGTTCCTGCAGGGCCGGGCACAGGCTGTGGGGGGCTCAGGGCCCCACCGGGGACAAAGCAAGGGGTGCCTAGGTCCCAGATGGGGGGAGCACGTGAGCAGACATGGCCGGTGCCCTGACCCAAGGGGCTTAACCCCGAAAACTCGAGTATTTGTGTCCCCAGCACCGGCTCCCACACATCGCTTGCCGATGGCCGCCACCGCCTCCCGTGGCCGAGTGTCCTCAGATAAATCCACCCCCAGCTTCAACCCCCGCGTGTCGGGGTCACCCTGGTTACCAGCAGGGCCACTGTCAGACAGGCAGGGTGTCACACTAGCTGTTCAATGCCTGGGTGGCCTGCAGGGCCCCTAGCTCAGCGCCACCTTCCTGGCGTGCGGTCTCAGAGCGGCTGAAGGCTGTGTCCACAGGGTCCTCACAGGAGCAGGAGGGGCCCTCTCACCTGTCACCCTGGGCTGGCCGCCCTCTTCCACCTGACGCCTGCAGCCCTCGACAAGGGACAGCCGGCATCGCCCCCCGCCAGCTCCTCAGTGTGAAGCCCTGTGTGGGGCGCCTGATTGCAGGAGGAGACCCCACAGGGTTGAGCCATTTCTGGAAACTTCTTCACTATCGCTGCCCATCCCAGACAGCTCCTCACCACTCCAGAGGCCCCGCTCTGCCTCTATCTGGGGGGACGGGCTGGGCCAGGCCCACTGTGTGGCCTCTCGTGGGCACACGCTCAGGAGCAGCGTCGCCAGGGCCACCAGCCCAGGTGTGTCCTGCTCCGACTGAGGGGGTCCTGCACCCCCACTCTGGAAGCCTGGTCCTCCCGGGCTTTAGGGGCCCAGGCTGCCGTCCCTTCCCCTCCCCCTCCTCCTGTCCTGCTTCCGGCCCTCCCCCAGCCTCCCTCATGAGCCCTCAAGGCTCTGTCTGCTCTTGCCCCAAGGCCTTTGCTTGGATTTGGTCCTCTCCCGCTCAGGGCTCTCTCAGCCTTGGGCATGAGCCTCCTCTCCCCTCAGACCTCCTGTTACTCACAGCAGATCATCCTACAGAGCTCGGGTTCCTGCTCTCTCCCAGTTACTGAGTCAGTGGACCAACCTTCTCCAGGACTTCTCCAGGGCTGCCTGTCTGCCCGTCCATCCAGGGTGTAGGGGGCTGTGGGAGGAGGCGCTGTGGGAACCTTGGTGTGACCCAGGCATTTGCACTCCCCATTGTCGTCTGCTGGTCGGATTTGGAGGTGGGGGCTGGAGAGGTGGTTGGGGCCCAGGAGGTCAGGGTGGCCCGTGGTGGCACTGGCAGGGGTGAGAGGGGAGGGGAGCTGAACAATGCAGGTGCACCTGACGCCTCTGCTCCCAGAGACTGCAGCACCCTCGCCAGCGCGGACGGGGGCGCCACACGAAGCCTCTGCCTGGACTTGCGGCTTTAGCGCGGTGGAGACCTTTCTTCTCTTTATGAACACCCAGCCTCGGGTGCTGTTTCAGCAGCAAATCCTGCAGGAGGATGGGACCGAGCTGAGCAGAAGCGAATGAGGAGCACACAGGAGAAACAACGGGAAGGAAGCCGAGCAGAGCCCATGGGAGCCACGGAAGAGCCGGGGGCAGGGGTGCAGGGCCAGCTGTGCCCAGAAGACGCCTGCAGGGCTGGGGGTGGGGTGGGCAGAGCGCAGCGACAGTGGTCACCTGCAGGACTGGCCAGCAGGAAGGCAAGAGGGTGGTGGCTGGGAGGGCCACAAGGCAGGTTGGTGATCACTGCCCTGGCAAGGCCCTGACAGCCTCCAATCCACATAGGCAGGAGCTCTGCGAACAAGGGCACTGTGTGCCAGCCGGCAGCCTGGGCCACCACGGTGCTGGCAGCGGAAGTCATGCGGGCTGCTGCCTGTCTCAGTCTGTTTATGCTGCATAACAAAATACCAGAGGGTGAGAATTTATAAAGAATGGCAACTGAGCCAGGTGTGGTGGTGTGTACCTGTGATCCCAGTACTCCAGGAGGCTGAGACAGGAGGGTCATAAACTCAAGCCCAGCCTGAGCAACCCATTGACGTACTGAGACCCAGCTGCAGCACAGCTGAGACCCCACTTTCCTGGCGCCTTTCCACAATCCCCCCCAGGGGCGTCACCTTCCAGCTGAATAGGCCCCCTGTGGGGCAACCTTTCAAGCCACCCCTGCGGTGAGACACCTACCCTTGCCACACCTCCCAGCTTTGGCCGGGTGCAACTTTGTGGGAGAAACTGTGCCCCTGCATCCTGCTAGCATTCTCCTCTCCTCTGCTCTTTTCTTTTTCTTCCGCCTTTTTCCTTCCCCCACTCCTTGTGTTTTCATCTCGGTCTGGAGTGCAGGCTCGCAGCCAGAAGACCTGGATCGAATTTGGGCTCTGCTGTTGCTGCTGCAGCTCTGGGCATCCGGGCTCCCTGCAAAGCTGCTGGGCCGAGGTCACGTGGGCTGGCAGGAGCCGGACCAAGGGGTCAGGGGGACTCGTGAGATCCACAGGAGCGCCGTGGGCCGAGTGTCAGCCACGGAGCGGAGGAGGCGGCTGCTTGCAGTGCTGGGGCCTGAACACCGGGCCTGAACACCGGGCCAACGGTGCCACGAAGCCACCTCCAAGTGGGTCTGGGGCCTAGTGAAACGCAGAGCCGCCAGCCGGGAAGACACGAGGAGGGAACTGCAACAGCCTGGGCGTGATGCAGGCCGCGGCGCGGCCCACGATGGGAAGCGCTGATCGCTTCACAACATGATTCTGCTCTGCAAGAGCCATGTCAGCAGCACGAGGCGGCCACAGCCGGCAGAGAAAAGACTGTTCTTCAAAATCCGCCTAGAACACCTAAAAATCCAATTAAGCAATGGGCCAGAGACAAAATTGTACCCACACAGCCGGGCTGGAATGGCCCCCAGGCCCTTGCTCACAGCGGGTGGTCCTACAAAACCAACACCAGCACCCCAAGACTCAGCACATGCTTTTGGGGTGACCCAAGGAGGTGAGGACTTGTGGCCGTGTCAACATCGACACATGGAGGTTCATACTTGCCCCTGGTTGGAAGCACCCTACGTGCGCTCGGCGGTGAAGGTGTGGATAAACTGTGGACCATTCAGAGCATGGAGCATCGTGCAGCACCAGCAAGAAAGGAGCTGTGGAGCCCCCAAAGATATGAGGAACCCTATGGCACAGCGGGAGGGTCCAGCTGGTGACACCAGTGGGGGAGGGACAACATGAAAAAGATCAGTGGTTGCCAGGAGCTGGGATGGGAAACACAGGGGAACCTTCCAGAGCAGTGACCCTACCTGTGTGACACGATTACAGTGGACCGTATCTGCCCCCACTTCAGGGCATGCTGGATGGCAGCAGGCGCTGGCGGTCACGCTGCCCCAAGAGTCCCCCGGGGTCAGGTGCCCCCTGGTGGCCGAGAGGGAGGGAATTGCACCTTTTGCTGACATGCTGCGCGGCCAGGAACTGCTGTGAAACATCAGATGGCTTTGTAAAAGCTGGAGCGGGTGAGGTCCTTCCGGCTGGGCTGGGATGACGGTGCCTCAGAGACCATGGCTCCGCTGCTGAGACAGGGAGATTGCCCCTGGGACTGCACCTCGGCAGCCTGCAGGGTAGGGAGGAGCGGCCATCGGGCTCCTCCCCTCCCTCTGCCTCCAACCCTGGGTTTCCCGAGGAGGAAACTAGGGCCAGTTGCCCTGCCCCCGCTGCAGACCCCTTACCATACTGGGCCCTCCACCCTCCTGGTGGCAGTGACCCAAGCAGAGTCCTCCCCGGGAAGCCACTGGCGGCAGTGCGGGTCGCCAAGCCCAGAAGGAGGGTCCCTCGGCTTGGCGCGAGGGTCAGCCCCACCCGCCTCAGGTCCCTCATCTCCCCGCCAATGTCTGGTCCATGATCCTTGCGCATCCTGGTAACTTGTCTCTGGCTTTCGTCCCTGGCCTCAGTTTCCCCACCCATGAAGGAGAGGAAGGCACACACTTGAGGGTTAAGGAAAGCATGGTGGGTGTGGAAGTGTGTGGTGGGTAGGGCGGGGCCCAGGTGCTCAACTCAACCCTCTTCCCCGCTCCTCCTGTGCGCGGACCCCACCCCCGGCCAGCAGGGGGCACCACTGAGGCACCTCTGTTCTGCAGCCGTCCACTGATGGAGAGCAAGGCAAATATAGTGGTGCTTCTTTTCCTTCTTTTCTGTTCTTTTCTCCCTCCCTCCCTCCCTCTATTTCCCTCTCTCTCCCCTCCTCCCCTGTGTTTTGAGACAAGGTCTCACAGTGTAGCCCAGGCTGGCTTTGAGCTTGCTGTGATCTTCCTGCCTCAGCTTCCTGAGAGCAGGAATGACAGACTTTTTTCTCTTCTTTTAAATAAGTCTTATTCACTGAGGGGAAATATTCAGAATCACACACTCAAACCTACCAAATACAGAACCACTAAGTCTTGGAAAGGGGAAGAAAGAATTAGCAACAGACCCGCACCCCCACCTCACTGGTGGGGAGGCTGAGGCCTAGTGGGCTCTGAGCCTCAGTTCCTTAGGCTGTAGGGAGGTCGTCTGCATGACCCCTAGGGGTCCTTCACGGTTCACTCCCTGCTGCTGGCCGTGGATGCCGGTGGGTGGCGCTGCCCTCGGAACTCAGCCCAGGGAGGAGGCGGCTGCGTAAGAAATGGCAGGGAGCACCCCGGATGTGACGGCTCCCTGGAGCCTCTACCACAAACGTGGCCTGCAGAGCCCTGGCGGCGTGCGTTCCACCCCAGCCCTGCCATTAACTTCCCGCAAATGTGAGCAGCATCTCTCCACACCTCAGTGTAACTGCTGTAAAACAGACAGAAGATTTTATTGCCCAGGCTTTTTCTTTAACGCACCGCACAGCTCGTCCATCTCAAGTACAGTCTGGCATTTCAGGGTCGGGCAGCCTTGCCACAGTCACTTTCATCACCCCAAAGACACCTCGGGTTCTTTCGTACTTGATCCGTCCCAGCCCCGCCCCAGCCCTTGGCGACCCCTCGTCTGGATTCTGTGCCTTGGTTCGTCCGTTCTGGCCAAGGTGGGACCCTCTTGTCCCCAGCGTCTTTCAAGTGACATTTCTCAGGGTCACTGCACCATGGCCTGGTCCCCTTTTCACCCCGTGCAGCTCTCAGTCTGAGGCTCCCTCTGCCGCCGGTGGGAGTGGCACTTTGCTCCTTGGCCACTGTGAATACTCTGCTGCAGGCAGCCATGCAGGCTTGCCCCCAGGTGACGACAGGTGCGGTGCCGGTCTGTCTCCACGCAGGCTTGTCGTGTGCCACCAGGAGCTCTGTGTCTTCTCTGCAGAGAGAGGTCTCCCCAGCCCCTTCGCACGTGTCTGAGTGGGGAGATTCTGTGTGCCCATTTTGCACCATCTGCTGAGGGGCAGCCCCCACACTGAGAGGTGACGAAGGCTCCTGGCTTTATAGGGACAGAACCAGGACCTGGAGGCTCGCGTAGCAGCAGGGGGACTGGCACAGTACCCAGTGAGCCAGGAAGGACCTGGCACTGAGGGTGCACACCACAGGGCTGGGCAGGGCAGGACCCGCGGGCACCATGGAGAGCCCAGCAGAGGGGGCCCTGAGGCCTCTCAGAGAGGAGGCGCTGCCATGGGGAGGGAGGCGGGGCAGAGGGCTGTGCCCAGACACGGAGTCCTGGGCCCAAGTCTGCTGCACTCCGAAGGGTGGTAAAGCCCAGCCAGATTCCCTCCTGCCTTAGCTGTCCATCTCAGACGGATGGTGAGTGTGGGAGCACAGAGGGTGCAGGAGATGGGCCACGGCCCAGAGGTCAGCCCTGGCACAGGGCAGGGTGAGGAGTGACCTTCCCTCACCCGGGGCCTCAGCGGGACTTGCTCTGCCCAGGGCTTGGCCACTAGGTCACCCAGGCCTGGACGCAGCAGCTGCTCTGTAAAACTTAACTGTTTGGCAGCTGGAGGGCATTGCACTCCTCGCAGGGCTCCTGTGGGTACCTCCCATGGGGTTCCTCCCGTGGGGTCCCTCCTGTAGGTCCCTTTCATGGGGTCTGTCCGTGGGATCTGTCCCATGAGTCTCTCCCGTGGGTCTCTCTCGTGGGGTCTCTCCCATGGGTCTGTCCCATAGGTCCCTCCTGTGGAGTCTTTTCCGTGGGTCCCTCTTACGCGTCTCCCGTGGGTCTCTCCCCTTGGGTCACTCTGTGCAGGTCACTGCAGGGGCGGCACATGTGCAGACCTGTCTGTGGGGAGACGTGCTCTCCCTACCTGTCAGGCTCCCTCCTTCCGCTTACTACCCCTCCCCCACCACACACACAAGGCAGCACTCTGAGTTGTCCCCAGCAGGCCCTGTTCGCAAGGCCACGTATCTGCCTGGGCTATTTTTCTACCTCTTTCTTTCAGACCTGAGTCCAGGGGCTCTGCCCAAGGAGCAGGCTCATTGCATGCCATGAAGATGGAAGGATAAGGCACCCTCAGCACAGCACCCCTCCTGTGCCCCGGGCGCTGGAAAGCCGTTCGGTGTGCGAGTCACAAAGCACCCGTACTGTGAACCTGCAGACGCTCTCACCACCCAGAGCAGTACAGATGACCTTGCGGCAGCTCTCTGCACAGTGATGTCCCTGGCCCCACAGACAGAGACGTCACACACAGCACAGATGGGCTTCACAGGCAGAACTGACCGTGGAGAAGCCACTCAGGGAGCCTGCAGCTGACAGGGAGCAGCTCCGAGGCAAAGCTTGTCCCCAGTGTCAGGAGGCCCCGGCTCCAGCCCCAGCACAGAAAGAAACAAGAGCAGTGGTTTAATCCACGCGTTTATTTCCCACATTTTCCACCTACCCCACAGAGCCAGGGATGGAGCTGGGCCTCCTGCTTGCAGGCCTGAGTCCCCCACCAACAGCGTGGGCTGGGGAGGGGTGTAAGAGCTGGACTGATGGTGGCTTTGCACCCGGGGCCTCCTGTCCTCCAGGACACCATCCTCAGTGGACTCCTTGCTATGAACAGCATGTAGCTCTAGAGCTCAGTTGCTTTCTTTTTTTTTTTGTCTTTTTGAGACAGGATCTTGCTATGCAGTTCAGGCTGGCCTTGAGCTCACTTTGTAGCCCAGGCTGGTCTCGAACTCACAACAATCCTCCTACCTCAGCCTCCCGAGTGCTGGGATTACAGGCATGCGCCACCATGCCCAGCCCAGTTGCTTTCCCAGGCCGGGCCCAGCTCCATCCATACAGCCTGAGCGGGCATTAGGGGCATGGTGGCCAAAAAATGTACAGAGGTGGCACTGGGCTCAGAGAGGGACACCATTAGGGGCAACTATGACCTGACCCCAAAGTGCCTAGGGCCTCACACTACTGGGAAATTATTGTCCCTAACACCACTTCCTTTCTTGGGGACTTTGTTGGCTTCTGGGATGGACCCTGGGCCTCTCACGGACCACACCCCCAGCCTTCCCAGAAACTGTTCTTACTTTCTTTCTTCAAGCTGCTGTGTGTCTTTTCAGAGGTCAAATTTACCAATCTATTTAAAGGAACTGGCTTTGGTCAGATCCATCTTTTTAGGCACGTATCTGCCTGGGCTATTTTTCTACCTCTTTCTTTGCAACACTTGCGTGTCTTTCTTTTGAATGTCTCAGTAGACAACAGATTTTTTTTTCCAGTTGAGGAACTCCCACTTTGTCCACATTTTAACATCTTTAGATATAGTTGTATCTGTAACTGTACATATGGTATATGTACAGTTCATATACCATACTGCTTGCCTGTTTAAAATGTAAAATTAAAGGACCTTTTAGTAGATTCATGGACCAGCGCAGCTGCCCCTGCTCTCTAACTTCAGGGCACTTTCATCCTGGCTAGAAGAAACTCCACACCTGGGCATAGTCGCCCCATTTTCTCCCAGCATCTGCCACTGGGACATGTTCTGCAAATGGCATGGGCCATCTGTGTCTGTCCTGCCTGAGCTGCTGTTTATTTTCAGGCTCACCATGCTGCATGATGGTTGGAACCTTGCTTCTTTCCTTGAGGCCCTTGGCACTGCGCTGTCACATGCATACCGCATCTGCCATTCTGGTGCATCAGGGACACTGGTCCCCATTCCGTGGCTGTCGGGGATGCTGCTTTGGTGAGATTCCTATATGAGGGTCTGTGTGTGGGATCCCTGCTCTGGGATTGGAAACTTTAACCAATGCTCATTGTCTTTGTTACTTTTCTTGTTGCTGAGACAAAATACCCGACACCCAAGGTTAAAGAAAGAAAGGTTTCTTTAGCTCACAGTTTGTGGAGGGTTCAGTCCATAGCTGGCTGGCTCCAAGGCAGGGTGGCACGGCAGAAGGACATCACAGAAGAGAAACAGTCCACTGTATGCAGGCAGGTGAGAGAATACTATCCCTCTTTCTGTCCCTTATATTTTACGCAGGCTCCCGGCCCTAGGGTGGGTGTAGCACTCACACCCTTAATCCTAGCCAGAAGTATGCCAAACCAATCAGTGGACTGATTTAGCAATCACACACCCTTCGTCCTGGCATCACGCACTTTAAATCCAGCCCCCTCTGAACCATGCCCCACAGGTGCATGAGGTTTTTAGGTTAGAGGGACATTAAGACACAAGCCACAGCACACATTATTGTGCTAACTCATACTGGGACTTCTTTGCCATTTACTTTTATTTTTTTCCCTCCTAATTTTCCCCATTGGCTACTGGGTGTGTGTGTGTGTGTGTGTGTGTGTGTGTGTGTGTGTCTGAAAACTTACACATTCTATTTTTTATTATGGTCACCATTATGTTAAGACTCATTTCATGTCTACTTATTCCCCTGATGACGCTCATTGGCACCTCTTCTTCTTCCTACTAGCGAACACTGCGTCCCATGGTCCTGTCTGGTGGGCATCCTTATCCCTGCCCCGTGCCAGCAGTAACTACTGTGCCTTCTCTTCAAAGTTATTCTGCATTCTTTTTACATCTAGTGTTGCTATGAAAACTCCGATGTCAGTGTGAGCTTTCTTCCTTTGAAGATTCTTCTCTCCATGTCTTGTAGAATCTTTCCCTGGGTTTCGCAGAATGGGCTGTGGAACTCGCTCTTTGGCCTGGCTTTCTTCTGGTCACAGATGTGGCTTCAAAAGAAGCCACCAGTTCCCTTCCAAAGCGCTGTACCACCTCCCCATCACCCCCCCCCACACATATGCACGTGCTAGTCGCTCATCTTGCTTGCCAAGACTTGGTACTTGTGGTTAGAAAAATCTTTCCTAGACATTCTAGTAGATGTCTAATAGTAACTCATTTATGGTTTAGATATGCATTTCCCTTAAGACTAATAAGATTGGGCATATTGTTATGTGTTTTTGCCATCTGTATGGCTTCTTTGGAAAATATCTGTTCAAATATTTAGACCATTTAGAAAATCCAGTTGCCTTTCTCCTTGAGTTCTAGGCATTCTACATTTGTATTTTTTCCCAGTTTATGGTGTATTTTTATGCTTTCTTTTCTTTCTTTCTCTCTTTCTTTTTTTTTTTTTTTGGTTTTTGTCCAGTACTGGGAACTGAGCTGATGACCTTGTGCTTGCCCGGCAGGCGCTGAGCCACTGAGCTAAATCCCCAACCCCTCTTCTTCTTTCTTTATCTCTCTTTCTTTCTCTTTCTTTCTTTTTTTTTGGATACAGGGTCTTGCTATGTACTCCAAGCTGGTCTTGAACTCACTGTGTAACTCGGTGGCCTTAACTCATGGTGATCGCCATGCCTCAGCCTCCCAAGTGGTAAGATGATAGGCACATGCCAGCACACCCAACTTGAAGCCATTTTCCAAAGAGAAGTTTTGAAGTCAACTCCATACTTTTACTTTTATTTTCATCATTTTTCATTGCCCTAGGAAATCTTTGTCTGCCTTAATATTTTCTCCAGTGTTTTCTTCTAGAAGTTTTATGACTTAGGTTTATGTCTGTGGCCCCTTTCAAGTTAGCTTCTCCAGTGTGGGTTAAAGATCAGTGCTCACTTTCTCCCACACAGCACTGGGTTTTTTCTGCTCGAGTTGCTGAGAAGAACCCATGCCACCTTTGCCAACCACATGGGTGCTCGTTCCTGATCCTCCTGGTCTCCTAGTGTCTTAGTTACTTTTCTCTCATTGCTGAGACACTATACACCCAAAATTAAAGGAGGAAAGGTTTATTTAACTCGCAGTTTGTAGAGGGTTCAGTCATAATCAGCTGGCTGTAAGGCAGGGTGGTGTAGCAGAGGGACAGCCGACCATGGTGGTGGAAGATACCAAAAGCCACAAGACAAGCGGGGAGGGCAGGCCTCTTTCCATCCCTTATACTGCATGCGGGCTACCTGCCCTAGAGTGTAGCACTCACACCCTTAATCCCAGCATTAGACCACGAATCAATCACCAACTCTAGACTCAGCTGCCTATGAAAAGCCCACCCACCACGACCGCATGAGACCCAAACCATAACACCTGGCCTTTGGCTCCGAGGTTCCCCCTTCCCAGGAGGTCGATGTGCAGTGAAAGGGGGTGTGCCTGCTCCTGCCTGTGCTTCCATGTTTGTAGCAGGCTTTTCCTAAAGGCCACGGGATCCAGAGTTGCTGGGGGCACACCGCTGTCCTTGCCTTCCACCAGGCACCTTGCACGCCTCTGAAGAAAGGATGACAGGGCGGAGGACGTGTGGCCTGGCACAGGGACCCGTCCAGTACCACCCGCGTCGATAAGGCCTTTCAGCTCCTTCCACACTCGAGGAGCCAGCTGCTCTGACCCCTGGTGTCCTCTTCCTTTTCGTTGCCTCTGACACCAAGCCCATTTGCGGGTGGCTGTCCCTGTCCCGCCTCAGTGACACGGGGAGATGCTGCTCTGCTTCCTGGAGGCTGTGGCACCTGGCTGCCCACTTTGCCCCACAGGCAGAGGACCTGGTGTTATAGGCAGCCAAGTTAGATAGAAATATTATAAGCAGTCAGACAGGGCCAGGCCCTTGAAGGAGCCAACAGGAAAGACAAGATACCTTGTGAATGGAGACACTTGCTGTGGGCCAGACCTCAAGACAAAGGACTAAACAAATGCACCCACATGCCTCCCTAGGTGCAAACATCAGGGATTGATATTCTAAATAGGTAAGAACCACCTTCAAAAAGCCAGAAAGAGTCACTAGCCCAGCGCCCTACAGGAAAAGCCCCTGTTCTGTATTCATGCCCGCTTGCTACGTGACTCACTTCCCCATTGGATCCCAGTTTACTCAATTTTACCTGAACAGTTATACTTGTAATCTTATTGGCTGACCATAGTTTTGTCCCACCTCATACCACCTTGTAACTCCCCTATCTTGGACCCGACCTGCCTCACCTCTTGGTTTTGCCCCATGAAGTCCCTGGGAAGGGCAAGGTCCTTGGCAATCCGCTCAGGCTCCCTTCTGCCCCTCTCTTGGACAGAAGCTTTCTTTCCCTCAAGACATGTATTCTGCTCTTAACCTCCGCTGTTCCTAAAATTCATTCTTCGATTTTAGAGAACATGAACTCATCCCAGATATCATTCAGGTTGGGAGTTTTTATTTTCCTGTATCACTGGGAAGGAGCCGCAGAACCACTTGGCTCCCGTGGGCACCACCAGCACCAGCGAGGCCCTGTGAGGCTGCCTGCCTCCTCCGGGAAGCCCCCAGCCCTGGTCTCAGGGAAGGGACAGGGTTGCTGAGGGCGCAGATTTCAGTGTACAGTGGCTGCAGTCTGGGCAGTAACAGGCATCTGGGCCCATGCCATTCTTGGTGCCCACAAGGCACGGGCATGGGCATGGGCGGGGCGGTAGCCGCATGGGTACCCGGCGGTCTCATCCCTGACCTGGCTGCACCTCTGCCTGGGAAAGTGCTGAGTCCTTGTACCCAGAGGGGGACAGCAGGGTGGGAGGGAAGACCTAGACTCTGCTTCTCACCCTCTCCCTTGCGGCCAGAACAGCCCCTCTGCTTCCCCTCACCCCTGCACAGGAGCCATGGACAAGGAGCCCAGGGCACCTGCGGGCATTGCCTGCAGGGTCCCTGCTGCCCTGCAGCCCTCTGCATCCTGAGTGTGGGGCAAGCAGAGGCTCCACACCTTCCCTGGTTGGGCCCTGCCAAAAGGGGATCTGACACTGTCCTCTGGCCACGGGGCTCAGGGGACAGGGGCCAGACCGCAGGACCTAACAGACACCAGGCCCAGAACCAGGCATGGAGTGCAGGAACACAGCAAGTCTCACCCAGTGCTCAGCCGGTGTCGTTCAGAAAGTGTTTCTGAGTGTACGGAGGTTCAAGCCTCCCCTTGGACACCCACATTAAAGTCTCTCTCCTTCTCCTCGCCCCTTTTCTCTCTCTCCCCCTTTCCGTTTGGCTGGAACCTGACCCCACCATTCCCTGTGAGGGCGAGGACATTGCTCAGCCCTACCTGCCCTTGAAATCTGCCTACTATTCCTGGGGTGAAGAATCCCTGGTCCACCATAACTGACCACTCAGGAGTCCTGGGTCGGGGGCCAGTTTCAGGGACTTGTCAAGAGCAGGCCCCTGGGCGCAGCTTGTCAGGCCTCATGAGGTGCTGGAGGCAGCTTGTTTGTTTATTGCAGGGACACTGGGGACGGCAGGCATCGGCCACCAGGGTGAGGTCACTTCTTTGCGGCCTGCTTCTTCCAGGCTGTTCCCTTCTTGCTGCCCCTCCTGCCTCTGCTGAAATTCAGGCCCACATCAGGCTCCTGCAGCCTAAGAACCAAAGCCGAGAGAGGCAGGTTTAGGGAACTGGGTGAGGGATACAGGCCCTCCCTGGGTGGGGTCCTCTGGGTGCAGCTCCCACTGGGGTCCTGGGGCATCTTCGACCTTTGTGCCTGTTACTCTTCCACTTTTCTGTCTTCCTGAGATGTGCAGTTTGCATAGCATGTGGCCACCTCCCTGTCCCCCCATGTTAAGGGACAATGTTGGGCTGGCGAGCTTCTGGGAGTGGGGACCAGTACCCCTCAGACTGAGGGCTAGGGCTGTGGTGTTTTGCTCCAGTATCCACAAAGGGCCCGGTCTCCACCACCCAGAATACCTCCATATCTCCGAGGACAGTCTGGCCACCCACCTACTGTTTCAGTAGAATGGTGGACGCCAGGGACTGACTCATGCCTGGGGGAGGGGTGTCCTCTGTGGACCCTGCCTGAGCCCCGCCTGTCCTGTTGTCCCAGGCCAGGGTGGACACCTACTTCTCAGGCTGAGGAGAGGTGTCCTTCTCTACTTTGTCCCCCAGGGCCACTGAGGAGAAGCTGCCTTCCAGATCTCCGGATATGACTGCCTTGGCGGCGTAAGAATCCTCCAGGGCTGAGGTAGGGGCTCGGATACTGAGGGAAGACAGAGGGCAGTGCTGAGCGGGTGAAGGAGGCCAGGCTTGCTCAGTGCTGCCCGACTGCATCCCAGGTCCTCTGGAGATGGCACAGGACCCGCTGTTGTTCAGGACACTTGTGTCTTCACCTATTTGTCTGCCCACCTGCCCGCCATGCTGTGCATAGGAAATTCACATGGGTCACATGGGTCATATGGGGACAGGCATGGGGGGCATGATGCCACCAAGTGTGGCCACGCGGGCTGGTTCTCAGGTTGGAGTCCCAGCCCTTAGCACCCTAGCCGATGACCTGAGCTCTCCAGAGGTCCTTGGTGGGGACAAGATCACCCTGAAGTAGGGCGGCCCCATCCCATGTGACCGACTCCTGTCACAGCGTGATGCCCAGGGACCCCCGGAGCCGTGTGCCACAGCCAATGGATGACCAGAGACGGGAAGTGGGACATGCATGGCAGGAGTTGCCCATACCTTGCCCCAGCCACCGGCAGCTGGCACCCAGGACAGAGTAGCTGCTGTTCAAGCTGTGCCACTGGGGTGTCCGTGCCGGCTGTCCACAGTCTGGGTGCCCACTGGGATGCAGGTCTCACGGACCTGAGAGGCTGGCAAATCATCGTCCAGTGCTACATCCCAGCAGGCAAGGCTCTTGTGCTTGCCCGTGGGACTTGGCCACTGGGTTGGGAGGAAGCCCAGGTTCTTGGGGAGACCACCGGGCAAGTGAGCAAGTGAGCAGGTAAGCTTGAAGGACAGAGCTCTCCTACCCCCGGCTGGGTCTGTGCTGTTTCCTGGTTGGTACTAGAGCCCTTAGAGCGTCATTTTCTGGGAGAGACCGTGCGGGGCATCGCCCAGAGGCTCCTCCAGAATCCCGGTGCTGCTGGGTGCAGTTTTGGAGACCCGTCCTTTCCTTCTCAAAAACTCAGGCCCTGCTGGAGTGTGCGTCTCTCTGGTGTGTGATCTACTATTCTCTGAAATTACCTGAGAACTGGTGTAAGCTAACAAAGTCAGGGAACCGGGACTCATTTCGTAATGACCCGATTATAAACACACAGCGGGCAACATCTCAAGGTGCTATAGGGGTGGGCTGGTGCTGCCCGAGTTCTGACCAGGACGAGTCTCATGATGCTGGCTCCATTCAGCCAGCGCTCCACCACGTGGGGTCACTGTGTGAGCCCCACACTCCTCCGGCCCTCCTTTCGGGACCCCTCATCTGGCTGTTCCCCATGGGGTACTGCCCTGCTGAGTGCCTAAAACCAGTGATCTTCCCTAAGGCAGCCTCGACTCATCCTGAGCACTGCTCTTCTAGAGCTGAGATGACTGCCACTGTCTGTTTTGTTTTGTTTTTTTGTTTTTGTTTTCCTTCCGGTACCAGGAATCAAACTCACGACCTCGTGCTGGCCAGGCAGGTGCTGTGCCGCTGAGCTACATCCCCAGCCCCCTGACCGCCATTGTCTGTAGCCGGCCAGGAGGTGCTCAGAGGACCTTGCCTCGCTTCCTCCGTAGGCACCTGACTGCTTCAAGAACTGAGAACCACAGCGTCTGCAGGGACAGGAGCTCAGGGCCTGAAGCAGTGGGAGGAGGGATGTGCAGCTGGGGCTCCTCTGCCCATGTCCCAGCTCCACAATATCCCCAGCAGAAACCAGCCCCATGCACAGCATCCGGGTCCCTCTGTCCCCAAGACAGCCCCTGCTGCAAACTTGTGTCCCAGAGAAACAGTGCCCCTGGGGGAGGCCACTGCTCCTCTCTGGTCTCTCCTGCTCCTCTCCTGGGGCCCCATGGGCTCCCCCATGCCACCTTTACCTGAATTTGTAGTTGTCTGGCAGGAAGTAACCCATCTTGCAATCATGCCTCGCCTGGAAGATCTGTTTCAGCAGATTCTGCTTGCTGAAGCCGTACCCGTTCAGAACACAGCCTCCGAAGAGCAGTCTACCCCCAGCGAACATCTGCCGGTAGATGAAGGGACGGTGCCATGAGGGCCCAGTGCAGATTGGGGACCGAGCAGGAGCACCGAGCTTCACCACAGCACGGGGCCGTTGGCCTCTGAGGCCTGGGGGGTGCAGGCTGGTGGTGTCTGGGGCTGCCATCCCCATTGTCCACAAAGCATGGTTGCGCTGGGCCAGGCCCTTGGGGCAGAGGGCAGTGCAATTGCCCAGTGTGTCCGCCACAAGGCCAAACTGCACCAATGCCAAGCCACACGAGCCCACCTGCGCAGTCTCTGCTCAGACGGCTCCACTCACCCGAGACACAGTCTGGGCTTCCACTTCCAACCCAGCAGGCGGGATTCAGCCCATCCCACAGACAGGGGCCTGACACAGGGCTCACAGTAAAGTATTCCTCCTCCCGTGTGCCGTTCCCTGCCACAGAGACCCTGCACAAAGATTTCTGGGCAGGGGGCTTCCCTACAGCATTGTGTGTCATGGAGGAGGGAAACAGGGAGGAGAAGAGAGGGAAGGAAGAAAAAGGAAAGAAAAGTAGAGCAGGAAAGGAAGGAAAGAAATAAGAGAACATTAAATGCTCAACTAAAGCAGCACGGATAGAGATAAAACGACAGACTCCTGTCCAGGGTTGAAATCAGGTATCCCACACCTGATGATGTGGGGAATGCCCATGTTGCTTTAATTAAAAAGGCAGGACCTGCAGTGTGTCATAGGAAGACCACAAGGCTGAAAAGCATAATGCCAGTGTGGTGTGGAGCCAGCAAGGCCTGGACTGTCACTGCGGGACCTGTGCATGACGCTGGGTGACTGTGGGCATCCTGACTATCCAAGTTCAGCATGAAGTGATTTAGAAACAGAGGCAGAGACTTTGGCTCCCTCCAGAGTCCAGGGAGGGGCCGCGTGGGAAGCTGGGGGACGTGGGCAGAGCTGGTCTCTGTCCCTCCCACCCAAGGTCCCTGCCCCCGGCTCACCAGGACCATTCCTGGCACCACAGAGAACTTGGTCACCAGCAGGGGTGGGTGGCGCTGCAGGGGGCTGTCCAGGTCATACTGCAGCAGGCGGTATGGGTCGCGCCGGCACTGCCGAGAGAGGTGGGGCTGTGATGCCAGGCCTCACTGGAAAGAGGCCACCATGAGATGACTGCCACGGGTCACCAGGAGCCCAGGACTGTGGGATGTGACGCTTCTGCCCTATGATGTGAAGGTGGCCCATCCTGTGTATGTCCCCAGGTGCACCCTGTTCTAGACCCTCCAGGTCCTGCCTTGAATGCTCTGCCCTAACTCCCCAGCCCTGCTTTCTGGGGACTGTCATCAAATGAACTGAGTGCCGACACAGTTGCCCCTGGGTTAGAGTCCTGTGGGTCCACAGGGACGGCCATAGCACATGTTCCTGAGAAACACTCACTGAACCAAGCTGAAGCCTTGGCTGATTCCCACCCTGAGGATGGGAATGGAGCCCCCACCCAGGAACTCCCACTCAGAACCCCGCAGCAAGGCAAAGGTGCCAGGTCCCAGGAGGTGTGAGGGAGGCACTGTGTGAAGGAAGGCGCCGGTGGACACCTGCGTACAGGCTGGAGTGGAGCCTTGGCTCCAGTGAGGGTGAATCTAGGGGTGGCGAGGCTGACAGAGGCGAGGTCGTCAGGAGTGACCCTACAGAAGCAAGGAGGTGGGAGGGGAGGGGATCCATGTGCCCTGGGGGTGGGCCTGAGACTGCTCAGCTTCTCCTGCAGGGACCAGAACCTCGAGCCACCTGCTCCCTGTCCACTGCATGGACAGGCATCCCTCTCCCTCCCCCAGGTGAACAGCTGCACATGTTGAGCTGCAGCTCACAGCACACCCTGCTGGCAGTGGTCGCAGATGTTTTCTGAGCCCGGAATGTGGTCTCTGCTCTTGATGGCTATGCACATAGAAAGCTCAAACTGTGCATTGCTCTGGATGAGCAAAGCAGCACCCAGCTTTGTCCTGAGGGCCAGAAGCAGTGAGTTGTGAGACATTCAGGGTCATTCAGGGACAGGAGAAGGAGTCGTGAGAAGAGGGGGAGGTGTTATACACAGTGAGGGGGGTGAGCAAAGGCCCTGGGGACCCAGGGACCTGAGAATGGGGCTCCATGTCTCTGCAGTACCCCAGGCCCCGCCTGTCCTGCTCCACACCCACCTGGATGCAGGGTGAGGAGCGGCCCTGCTGCCCCTGGCTGTACAGCGTGTCCAGCAGCCACTGCAGTTGTACAGTGTCCATTGGGGTCCCGCTTGCAAGGATGCCAAACACCAGCACCTGTCCAGGGTCACGGGGAGCTGAGAGGAAGCGCTCCAGCTCCAGGTCAGACACCAGTGGTGCCTTCACCGTGCACCTGCAGCCTGGGCGAGGGTCCTCCTTGCACACCAGCTTGCGCAGCACCAGCGGGCAGTCGGAGGGCACAGCTGCCCACTGTGAGGGGCTGCGTTCCTCAGGGATCTTCTTCCTGCAGGAGGAGTGCAGTTGAGTGGGCACCAGCCAAGGGGGTGGGTCCTTACCACCCCAGCCTCTGTTTCCCTGGATGCAAAGGGCTAACATGCTACCCACTCACCCACCCTCTCCTGAGCCTCCTTTTTCCCTCCTCAGGCAGGGATAGGCCCTGTCACCCACCCACTGCTCTACCTTCCCTGCCAGCCCATTCCTAGGTCCTCCTGAGGGGTCAGGGGCTGGCTCCCCCACCTGTCTCTGGGCTGTTCTTTTTTTTTTTTATTATTTTAAGGAGAAAAAAATTTCAAAATAAGATAATAGGAGAGTAACAATGGTTAATACATTGCGCATAGTTATCTTTGTTTTTTTTGATACTGGGAATCAAACTCAGGACCTTGCACTTGCCAGGCAGGCACTTATGCTACTCAGATATATTCCAAGCCCCACACTGTTATCTTTAAATTAGTTATTAAGAGTACAAGATATAAGCATTTAATTGTCCAAACAATATTAGCTCAAACCTTCCTTTTCAATGAACTAAGAGAAATTAGTAGTATAACTATCCTATCTTGTGTATATATATATATTTTTTAAGTTTTGTTTTTCTCTTCTTTCTTTTCTCCTTTCCTCTATCCCAGTTTCTCTTTCCTTTTGAACAGTTCCCTCCTATTTTACAATATCTATTGTACATTTTGGGTCTTATTTACTCTTTCAGCTTCTCACACTAGGGAGACAATATGACGTTTACACACGTGAGTCTGGTTTACTTCGCCTATGAGTATGGTGGCTTTCAAGATTCTTTTTGTCTTTACCTATAAAAGTATTCAGATTATCCTTCTTTATGGCTGAGTAGTACTCCATTATATAAAAAGACCACATCTTTTGTATCCATTCCCCTGCTGATGGGCATTTGGGTTGTTTTCAAGATGTAGCCATTACAAATTGTGCTGCTAAAAACATGCATACACATATATCACTGTGGTATGATATCTAATTCTTCTGGGAAGATACCCAGAAGGGGAATAGCTGGGTCAAATGGGACCTTCAATCCTAATTTTTTGAGGAATCTCCACATTGATTTCCACAATGGTTGTGCTAGTCTATACTCCCACCAACAGTGGAGAAAGTTCCTTTTCCCACACAGCTCTACCAGCATTTGTTACTGATTTCTTTCCTTTTTTTTTTTTTTTTTTCAGTACTGGGAATTGAACTCATGACCTTGTGCTTGCCAGGCAGGCGCTGTGCTGCTGAGCTAAATCCCCAGCCCCACTGGTTGATTTCTTGATGATAGCCATTCTTTCTGGGGTGAGATGGAATCTCAGTGTTGTTTTAATTTGCATTGTTCAAATGACCAGTGATGTGGAACATTTTTTCATATATTTATTTGCTGTTTGCGTTTCTTCATCTGAGAAGTGTTATTCATCTCAGATGCCCTGGGATGTTCTTCACTGGTGCTGGTACTCTAACGTCAGCCTTAGACAATCACGCCAGTGCTTGAGAGAAACAGTGCTTGATTGGCTGACAGAACCCAATGGCATTCCAGCTTCCTCCCTCCCTAGCCCCGGGCCTCCATAAAAGGACAGCTGACATCAGCCCTCCTTGCTGTCCCCAGGGACACCATGGCTCCTCGTCTCAAGGGGCCTGACCCATCCGGGGGTCCCCAAGGGGCCATCTTGGGGCTTGGCTTCCTTCTTCCTGCCCTTGAAACTTTTCAGGCACAGCAGCCCCAGGAAGCAGTTGTTGGAAGCACATGAAGCGTAGATCCCAGACACAGCCTCCTGGTACCCAGGAAAATAGTCAGGCCACAACCAGATCAAACCTCTAGTGAGGAAGGGGCTGAGGAAGGAGGAGCATGGGACAAAGGCTCTGCAAGGCTCCTGTGTGCTGAGGGATCTAAATACCAGGTGTGGACACTAGCTTCTGCTTCTGGCTGACCTCTGGGCAGAGGCTGGCACACAGCTGTTCACAGCTGGCCCAACGCACTGCACAGGTGCCCTGCACACTGCCAAGGTGCAGACGTGGGCAGTTTCCCCTGTTAAAGAGCTCTAGGCAATCTCTTGTCAGATCATTAGTTCCCCACTAAATCAACTGCCAGAGATTCCAGTCACTGCACATGACAAAGAACAGTCTTTAAAGGCAGTCTTTACAAGCCAGGCATGACGGACATGTCTACAATTCCAGCACTCCAAGGCTGAGACAGGGGGACCACAAATTTAAGGCCAGCCTGAACTATAGAGCAAGACCCTGTCTGAAAAGAAAAAAAATTCATCTTTATAAAATTGCTTGGAAAAGCCATTAAACAACTATAAACTGCAATAAGCAGGACGACAAGCTCTGCAGAGACAAAATTTGACATCCAGAGTTACTATAATATTCTAAATGTTTGGTTTTGAAGAAGAAATTATGAGGCATGCAAAGAAACAAGAAACTCCTGGGAAATGAGATTAACAGGAGCTGACCCTGAGGAAATCTGGATGCTGAACTCACTGGAAGGACTTTAACAGTCTCAAATATGCTCCAAGAAGATCAGTGAATAAGAACAAAAGGAAATCAGGGGAAAATGTCCCATCAAGTAGGGAATATCAAGACATAAAAAGCAAGCAACTAAAAAGTCTAGAGTTGAAAAGTACAATAACTGAAATGACCAGTTCAATAGGGGGCAGAAGGCAGAATTAGGCAGAGGGGGACTCAGGGTTATCTAGGCTGAGGAATGTAAGAAAAAGGGGTAAGGCAAAATCCACAAGCCATGAGACACCTGAAGGAAAGACTGCCTGAGGTTCTTTGAGTTTGATGAAAGGCAAGAAACCACATATCCCAGAAACCTGACAAACTCCACGTAAGATAAATTCAGAGATCTACATTGTATGCCTTATAATAAAATCATCAGAAGACAAAAAGAATCTTGAAATCCACAGCCAAGCAGCAACTCATAACAATGTGGCATCCTCAGTAAGGCCAACAGCCTCCTTCTTTCCCAAAATCGTGAAGCCAAAAGGCAATGGGGTGACATGTTTAACTACTGAAAGAAACCTTTAAAGTCCCATCAACAAATTATACAGTGAGCGCAACTCTCCTTCAAAGGTGAAGGGAAGATTGACATACTGCCAGAGAGACAAAATCTGAGGGGCTGTCTCTAGAGACATCCCACAGGGAATGCTGAAGAGACCAGGTGAAATGGAAACATGCTGCATGCTGAAAGCTATATATGTACATAAAGAACATGGTAAAGTAACTACATAAGCAAGCAGAAAGACAGTTTTCTTAGATTTCCAGTTTATAAGTCCTCTGTTTTCTCCCTCTTATGGCTTATATCTAGATGTCCCCACAAAGCCTCATGTGATCATAGGTGAGGCTTTTCAGAGGTGGCTGGATCTAGAGTGTGATGTTGGAATTAAGTGTATGATCCTGCCTCAGCCACCCAAGTGCTGGGATTGCATGCATGCACCACCATGCCTGGTGTAAATTCCCCATCATTTCATGAGTCGTACAATACTCTTTTGACTTTTTCCTCCCAAGTGCTTACAAATGTAAACACCGTTCTTAGCTTGCCCATGAGAGGGGAGGCAGCAGGGTTTTTGACTTGGTCCCCACCAGCTCCCTGTGCTGACGCACGACTCTGACGTGTTTTCTTCCCAGCTTTGATCAGGGTCTAAAACCATGTCATCTGTCCGTGTGTTCGTTGCCTGTTTTCCCACCCAGGGCTCAAGTTGTCCAGTCCCTGTCCTGCCCATGCGGCCGCCTGGCACAGGCCCTGCCTTGTGGAGGGAATGAAGGATCAGGCCAACCTGGGGGCAGCCGTGGCCTTGGCCTGGACTCTGGGCATCTTCTTCCGGATGGGGCTGGTGGGCGTGGGCACCGCCTGCTCGGGCACAGAGTCCTCCATCACAGACTCTGGCCGGCCCGACTGGAACCGGGGAAGGGAATCCCCTGGGTGCAAGCTCAGCTTCGGGGCACGCTCGGCTGGGGCGCTGGATTTCAGCTTGGCCTGGGCATATTCGGCCTCCTCCTGCACGGTGGGATACTTTATGGTGAAGAGGCCTGGAACAGAAGACTCTGTTGTCCCTCCTGTCACTCCTGTCCTCACCACCCTGCTGAGCACAGGCCCAACCAAGACAGCTGGCTGGCTCTGTGCCCACTGGCCACACAGGACGCTGCTCAGGGCACGCACTCTCCCAGACCCAGCCTCAGCTCCCTCTCTGTGGGCACCCTGCGTCCCAGTTCCTTCCTGCTGGAGCCCTGTCCTGGGCTGCTCTGTCTGCCCAATGCGTGGTTCAATGGGAACGCGAGGGCCACAGCCTCAGGAGCTGTTTGGGCTGAGAGGGAACTGGGGCAAGACAGAGACCAACACTGCACAGAGCAACAGACAGAGATGATGACGCTGTGTCCCAGACAGGAGCTGGTGTTCTCTGGCCGAGCTGGGACTTCCAGTGCAGCCAGCTGCTTCCGGCTCCAGGGCGGACAGCGAGTAGAGGGGACGCAGAAAGGAAATGGGCCTGGTGCTGGGTATCGAGGTTTGTAACAAGAGCTGTGCAGGGGGCTGTGGCCAGAGGAGACGCGGCCCCTTCTGCTAGGGAGGGTCAGGGCAGCTCCAACGGGTGCGATAGAGGCAAGGACCAGCTCCCTAGAGGCCATGGGGACAGCACAGGGACCCCCTTGCTGCCAGCCCATCGGCTATGAGGAGGGCTCGGAACCCTGACCAACATGCAAGGGTCCTGAGGCTGCCCTGCCAGGCCTGCGGGTGCTCGGAGGGATAGGCACAGCCTGATGAGGGCTGCACGTGGATGTAGGAGCACACAAGAGATGCCACTGAGAGGTTACAGAGGCGTGGGCAGGGGACAGGCACGCAGTCACGTGCAGACAGACGGAGGGAACTGGGAAACGGAAGTTGGCCAGGCTCACCTCTCAGTCCCCGTGGAGTGGGGCCTGAGACCCACGGTGGGGACCCCTGCTGCACCCACCCCCGGGGTGCAGACACAGGTGGGCAGGAAGAGCTGGGACACCAGGGCCATTGCTAGGACTCCAGGCTCTGGGTCTCACCTGCCGCCAGCAGCACGGAGTTCATAAACTGAGTCACCGTCCTCTGGAAGCGCTTCTTGATCTTGGCCAGGGCGAGGTTCATCTTGGATACCTTCTCATCGGTGCTGATTCTGCGGGCCAGCTGGGGACAAGGTAGTTGGTGAGGGGCTGCAGCCTGCCAGGCAGGAGGCGCTCTGTCTGCAGGAGCATGCGCTGTGCCCGCCTCCCCTCATGCCTTCCACACAGCTGCACGTCACAGAGCGGTCTCCCTGTGGGACCGCAGGCTCCCAGGGGAGGCTGAGTTCGGCACCGTCTCTGTGTTCATGCAGAAAATGCTCAAGAAATGCTGTCCCAGCTGGGTGTGAAGGTGCCCGCCTGTAATCTCAGCACTTGAGAGGCAAGAGGATTACTTTGAGTTCAAGGCCAGGCTGGGTTACATAGCAAGACCCTGATTCATAAATAAACCAAAGATTAAAAATGATGTTCTGGGTGGACAAGGGCCCCTGGGAATGTATGCTGCCAGCCTCCCGCTCGTGGTGCTGGAGGGCACCAGGGACCCATCCTCCCCGCCGCTGATGGATTCCAAGCTGCCTCAAGGGAGGGGTTGGTGCTTTTGTGTTTTTGTGGGGAGGGGGTTGGTGCTTTTGGAAGCTCCCATCGGACGCAGAGGACAGGTGGGTTCGGGCCTCTGCAGCGAGGCTGGGTGGGCAGAGGACAGGGTTCTGGGAATGCCGTCAGCATGTGTCCTCCTTCCCCTGCAGAGGCTCTGTGAAGGACACCGGCTGACAGGAAAGCCTGTCGCCTTCGATAGCTTCCTCCAGCCGCTGCTCCTGGTTAACTTTGTTTATTTATTTGTAATTTATACCCAGCCTGCTTCTGAAAAGGATTCGAGCAGCTCTGAGCTAATAAAGCATTTAAATCGAGGCGCTGCTGTGATGGACGACCTCAGCAAGGAGCCAGGCCCCGGGCTGTAAAAGCAGGGCTGCTGCTCTGCCTGTCACTATGATGGGTGGCTTTTCCAGGAAGGCGGTGCTGGGGAAGCCATTTAACACGCTTCCCGGTGATGAGGACTCTGTGGGAGACAACAACCCCACCCTCACTGTCCTAGGTGTCCTGGGATTTGGTGGAACCAGCCCCAAACCTGCAAGGCAGGCTTGAAAGGGTCACAAAAGCACCAGAAGTGGGGTGTGGTAAAGTGGGGTAGGCCCTTCCATGTGACTAAAGAGATGGAGAAAGTGGCTAGGTCCCACTTCCTGGGGCAGGACGGGTCCATGACAACTCTCAGGGTTCCAGGATCCAAGATGGGCTGATCATCAGAGTCTCGGGGGTTTCATGTATAAATATCCAGGGACGCTGACTCCAGCAGTCTGGGTAGGCATCCAGCAGTGCTGTTGGCATGAGACGCTGGGGCATGGAGTCATTTGTCCTGGTCGTCTAGGTGGAAGTCCTGGTCTGTGTGACAACACATGCCGTGTCTCACCCAGAGGCTGTGACCCCACATGCCTTTCCTTAAGGTGGCGCGATTTGCCAAGGCTGTGTTAACATGCTGGTCTGCTTATCCTATCATTAAACACCCCAAGGTGGTTACGCTCTCTGAGTTACTGTGTCACTTTAACAGCGCCTCAGCCTCCTCCTGCCCCCAGGCCTTTGTGAAAGTCCCTTGGTGGGAAGCTGGTCGCCAGGGCAGTAGTGTAGAAATCCAATGTGAGCTGCTTGTAAACGTTTAGCAGCCACACAAGAAACATTCTGGAAGGAGGAATTACTTCTAATCCTATGGTAATTTAACACAGGATATAAAAATATGATCATTTCGGCCTGAAATGAAAATAGGTCATGAGAAGGTTGTTCTGTGCCCTCCTATCCCTGAGCCTCGGAGAGGCTGCATCTTCTCAGAGTCTGTCTCCGTCTGGGTCTGGACCTGGCTCCGTCTGAAGCTCAACAGCCCTGCAGGCGGCCGCACAGCTTGGGACTTGGGTTCTAGCTGGCCAACGCTGCATTGAAGAAAGGCACCCAGGCTGGAGAGCAGAGGCTCTTGCCCGCGCCAGGAAGGTGTGGCGGGGTCTCCACGTGACTTCTCTCCGCAGCTCAGGGGTCTCTAAGGCATGGATCCTGGTCTGCAGCTGCATCCCACTCTTCAGAGCCCCACAGAAGGAGATTGCCAGAGAGCAGAGCATGACGACAATTGGATGAGGATGGAGTTTCCTGATGTCAACTGCCTTGAACAGAAAAAATAAATATGTGCTTCCTTTCCCTTGTTTAACGGTTTTCATGCAGTGCAGAAGAATGACCTCACATACAGTGTCTTTGACAGTGACCTTTAGAACAAGAAGGTGGAGCCAGCGGACAGGATGAATGCAGCCACCTGCTCTCTCTCTTCTCCTTCTCTCTTTCCTTTCTTCCTGGTGCTGGAGATGGAACCAGGGCTTCGTGCACCCCCAGTAAGTGCTCCTCTCTAAGCCCAGCTCCAGCCCGTGGTTGTCCTTCCCCTTGTGGAAGCAGCATGGGTTGACCTTTCAGCATTGCATGTCTTGGTACCTTGGGAGACCTCTTTCTGCATGATTTCTTTCCTCACCCCCCACGACCCCCAAGTGCCCCTCTGTTTTAGTTACTTTTCTTTGAGAAAAAATGCCCAACACCCAGAGTTAAGGAAGGAAAGTTTTATTTAGCTCACAGTTTGTGGAGGTTTCAGTCCCTAATTGGGTGGCTCCGGGGCAAGGTGGCACATGGCAGAGGGGCAACAGTTCATGGTCACGGAAGACAGCAAAACCAACAAGCAACAGCGAAAGAGAGAAACAAGCTTCTTTCTGCCCCCTGTATCTTACCCAGATCGTCAGGATTCGGGCAGTGCCAATCTAATCAGTGGAGCGATCCAGCAATCACCAGCCTTAACCCCAGCACCCTTCATCCCAGCATTGCACTATGAATTAGTCAGCAACTCTAGGTTCAGCTATGTCCAAAAAATCCTGCCTCCCATGACTACATGAGGCTTTGGGAGGACATCTAGGCACAAACCATAGCACCCTCTGACCGCCACACCTCAACGATCAGGAGGGATTATGCTATAGAAACTTTTGCCCCTTCTTTACTGAGAGCATCGTTATAGCCTGGAGGGAACACAGCTTCGTCTCTAACTCCCCGGCAGCCACCCTGGCCTGCTGCTGTGCAGAGCAACGTCTCCAGGGTCCCTGAGTGAATCAGGGGAGGTGAAGTGTGCAGGAGAAAGCATCTGGAAAAGCAGGAGAGCCTCTTCTCTGAGCGCACAGCACTTCCTCCTGAGTCCGTTTTGATGTCCTGATCTGTGCCTCCCTTGTGTCTCTGTGTCCCTGTGCATCATGGCCAAATGTCCTCCTGGCCCTGCCAAACCTGAGGCTCCCCAAGTGTAGGACAGGCTGGGGTAGATGTCCCAGAGCCGGACCCTCCTGCTCACCTCTTACAACGTATCATCCGGGCTGGGGCACCTTGGAGAGGGAAGGGGTATGTTCGCAATTCTTCTGTGCACTGTGTATGTGGGGCCAGCCCTGGGCCAGCTGGGAGGTGTGGCCCCTGCTCCTGCTCCCAGGAGCCATGGCACAAAGCACCCTTGGGGACATTTCTCTTGAGGCGTAGGGACTGTGTCCTCTTCGCCTTCTCCAGTTCCTTCCATGATGATGACGTGGCACCAGCTCCTGTGGGATCCGTGGAGACCCAGCGGAGGGAAGAACTGGAGTCCCAGGCTCCATCCCAGAACACGGGAAAGCACCGTTGGCGTCTGTCCATCGGGGCTGCACCCTCAGCTCCAAGCCCCCGGGGACAGAACTTGTGCAGCCAGAATCACATCTGGACTGAACTCACAGAGATGCTTTGCTCTTGCCTTCTCCTCCAAGTGATTTACACTGCATTTCCAGCGCCCTGGTGTTTATAGGCCATCTCGAGATGAGTTAAAGCAGGTGTGAGGCTCTTCTCCGAGTGCACAGCATTTCCTGCTGAGTCTGTTTGGATGTCCTGATGTGTACCTTTCCTGCATCCCTGTGTCCCTGTGCGTCATGGCCAAGTGTCCTCTTGGGCCCTACCAAACCTGAGGCTCCTTGAGAGTAGGACTGGCTGGGGTAGAGCTGGACCCTGCTACTCAGCTCTTACAACGTATCATCCGGGCTGGGACATTTTGGAGAGGGAAAGGGTATGGAGAAGGCTGTAGACAAAATGCCAGCCTGGCATCATTTTGTACACGCATGTGCAGGAAGTCCCAGAACCGGTCCCTCCTGGACCAGGAGGATGACGTGTGTCATCTGAAGCCGCCCTTTGCTGGCCCCCAATAGCTGGTGTTGGAAGGAACCCAGGAGGCTCCCAACTTGGTGAGGAGACCGAGGTGTACAAAGAAGCAAACGGAGGATTTTCCGCTGAGGGCCCAGGAAGGGAGGGGGACCCAAGCTGGCCACACAAGAGGGAGGAGAGGTGCACTGGTGGCTTTCCTGTCCTGTCGCACCCCTGTGCACCTGAGGCTCCCTTGGGATGGTGCTTGCCCTCATCCTGGCCTGGGTGCTGCCTGGGGTGGGTCCTGTCCCCAGCTGCCCGAGGATAGCTCGAACTCATCTGGCTGTGGGACCGTCTCGGTTCTCCTCCTTCTCCACCTCCTTCCTGTCCATGGTGTGTGGCTCAACATGGAGCCCAGGCCTTGTGTGCAGCGGGCCGACCTGACATCCTGCTGGAGAGTCTAGGATTCAAAGCTCTGGTCATTTTAACCCCAGTGGAGAAGCTCTGAGAATAGGCCCAACCCAGAGGAGCACCGAGGGTGGGGAGCTGGGGGATCCTCGAGGGCCAAGGGGAGCCATCCTGAAGCTGTGTGTGCCGGGCTTCTCAGGCCAGGCGCTGACTTGCTCTCTCTTTGTGCTCAAAGCCAGCCCACGGGGGCTTCTGCTGCTCGCAGAGGGCAGGGAGGCAGAACTAGGGCTGGGCAGCAAAGGACACAGCGAGGGATGTGAGACCTGGGCGGGGCTGCAGAGGCGGCAGAACCTGGGGTGGGAGGGGTGAGCGCTTGGTCATCGGCCACTGTGCCGTACCCGCTTTTCCTGTACCGTCCCGTGGGGACAGTTTCTGGCCGACACAGTGAGCGTCACTGTCTCGTTCAGGGACGTGAAGGTGACCACGATGGAGTCCTGCCCCGACACCTTGAGCTTCAGCTGCTCATTCACCTGCAGGTGGAGAAACCGTGCTCAGGGACGCTACCCTGGGGTCCTGCTCACCCCTCCTGCGCCACTGAGAGCCCAAGACTGGGGCTACTCCCGGCCTGCGGCCTGGATAAGCTCTTTCCAGCCCTTTGCTGGAACTGAGCTGCCACTCGGAAGGCAGAGGAATCCCTGTCTGTGTTGGGAGTGACCTGGGGAAGGGACCAGCCCTCCTTCCTTCCCATCCCAGCCTGGAGCCCTCAGTGAGAAACACAGGGTCAAGCAGTGTGACTGGAAGCAGACCCTCTGTCCCCACACGAGGTCACACTGTGTCCTCTCCATAGCAGGCAGGAAGGCACAGGGTGGCAGGGAGTGGCAGAAAACCACCTCTCAAGGGTAGGGGACAGGTGCCAAAGGGAACCGGGAAGGGCTGATGCCCACACGCTCAGTCCCTTCCCTTAGAGCCAGCAAACTGTCACCAACGCTTGCCCTGCAGCACAGCAAGAGACAGGCAGAAAAAGGAACAAGAAGCTGCACTCCCTGCCCGCTCCAAGAGGACGGGCTTGTGCCTCAGCAGGAGCCCGGAGAGGGCGAGGGTCCTTCCTCCTGACACTGTAGCTTCCTCCATGCTCTTCTGCCTCCGGTTAAGCCCTGTCGCTTCTCTGAACCTCAAATCCTTCCCCATAAATGGCTGAAAGGTTATGATGAGGTTCAGATGCAGCAGAGACCGTGGAGGTGGCTTTGGAGCCGTGAAGGCCCTGCCCCGTGTGAGCGGGGGCCGTCAGGGTGTGCGGACCACAGGGCAGAGTGTGTGTGTGAAGCGTGCTTGTCCCCACGCACACTCAAGTGTGTAGCCCTGCTCTGCTAAGTTCCCCAATCCTCAGTGCCCCAGGTCCCCCTGAACTCCTTTCCACTCGCCAGGGGCTGTCTGCGTCTTCCTGCTACTCGGCAGTCTGGGTGCTTGTGCCCTCTCCCTGGCATCGTCCATCTTGCTACTCAGTCTCATTTCCAGGAAGCACTGCCCTCCCCCATTCTGCCAAGTGGTGCAGACTGGAGCTGTGGCCGAGAGCTCAGGCGGCACGGCAGGGCAGGGTTCGAGCGCTGGCACTGCCCCTTCCCAGCGGAGCATCACAGGGAAGGCTGTTGGCTTCCCCGGAGTGGGGACCAGAACAGACTCCTTCCCTGGGGGCACTGAGCACATTTCATGGGATGAACATGCGTGGGGCCAGCCGGTGCTGCTGTTATTTGTCATCCCTGCTGCCTGTGTGGTTTCCCCTTGTCCCATCAATGCCCCAAATATGGGCGCTCTATAGACCCAGGCAGAGCTTGTCTCCTTCAGATGTCATTAGTAAGCCTGTCACATCCTTCACCCCCAATCTCTTGCCCAGGTCAGGACCTATGTCACAGTAACAGAGCCAAATTGGCACGTCTGAAACCACGCTGGCCATTGGCCCTCTGGGAAAATTTCTGCTTCCTTTCACACCACGTCACGGAGACATCTGTAATTCCCTCCAGCGCTCATCTGTGCCCACGTCTTGTGCCGGAATGCCATGGCGTTCTTTCTCTGAAATGGCCCTTTTAAAATGTGGCCAATACTTTTATCAGGTCAGGTCTGGCCCACAACCACCCACCGGTCACCCCTCTCCTGCCAGGCTTCCACAGAGGCTGGGCTGAGCATTCCAACCTGCAGAGTAAAAACCACAGCCAGTTCCACTTCCAGTACAGCTGAGCCAGCTCCTAACAGGCTGACCCTCCCACAGAGGATTATAAACTTGAAAAAATACAACTACCCAAAGGTTCAGAGGAGTGGACAGAAGCAGGGCCCCTGTGGGGAATCACTCAGACTGTCTTAAAGCTCACAGGTTTCTAAGGACACCTGAGGACGTGACCCCGCAGTCGACTGAAGGCACACAGTGGGATATAGTTCTATAACCATGACTTAGCACAGGTAAACACACATGCGCTGGTTACAGCACTATACAAGAATGCAAACATGGAAACAACCTGTATAAGAGTTAACCAATAAAGACACAGACTTCTCTTGAGCTCTTGGTCTGTTCGGCTGCTTACTACCGCTATGTTGCTGATATCGGCCTCTGTGTGTTTTCTCTGGGGACCTCACACATGAATTCACTCCTTCAGCCTTCTCGACCAGACAAGCCTAAACTTAAGAAGCAGCATGGGATGAGTTTCAGATTCCCATCTCTGGCTTGAAGGGAGGCCACTGTTACAGCTGCAATCCACCATCTGCCTGGCTGGAGAACCCACAGGCACAGCCTGTGGTAGCCACGGTCATGGGAACACATGAAGAGAATCCCAGAGGGACAGTCAGGAGAGCCCTGAGTGCATCCGAGCCACCCACATCTCTGGCTGATCCCTGGACCACACATGAGCAGGGCGGATAATGAAACTGCCTGAGACAACACGTGTTTAAGTCTAACCAACTACTTTGCCTGTTACAGCAAAAGTGATATCTTCAGAGATGTGTGTCAGAATTCAGAGACACCGTAACAGAACAGTCGCAGTGCCTGCCTACAATCCCAAAATTACTCAGCAGGTGCAGAGCCAGGGAAGAGCAACCAGCTGTCAAGGCAACAGAGACCAACAACCCTGCCCGATGTGACCACAGTATCACCATTTTCAGACAAGAAATTTAAAGCAGCTAATTTAACTTTATTCAAAGATCATTGGGCATGGTGGTGCATGCCTGTAATTCCAGCACTCGGAAGGCTGAGGCAGGAGGATCGTTGCAAGTTTGAGACCAGCCTGGGCTACAAAGTGAGCTCAAGGCCAGCCTGAACTGCATAGTGAGACCCTGTCTCAAAAAAGACAAAAAAACAAAACAAAACAAAACAAAAACAAACAAACAAACAAACAAAAACTTTATTCAAAGAGATAAAGGAAAATATACCTGTAAGGAATTATAAAATAGTGAATTATCAACAGAGACATAGAAAATGTAAAAATAACTACATGGAAGTTCTAGAACTGATAAGTGAAATTTAAAAATTTCATAAGAATTACATAATAGTGAAATGGAGATGACAGAAGGAAATTAGTGAAGTTGGAGACAGGCAGGTCAAGAGAAATTACAGAAATTACAAGACAGAACTTGAAGAACTTTTGGAACAATATCAAAAGGTCTAACATACATACAATGGAGTCTACAGAAGAAAGGAGGGAGGAACACAATTTTTATCTAAAGAAGATTTAGATTCCCCAAATTTGGTAATATTAATTTATATAAATTTACTGATTCAAGATGCTCAGAAAACCCTCAATGGAATAAACATGAAGAAAACCACACCTAGATGTATCACCAATGCAGAAACCCCAAGAGAAAAGAACATCTTTAAAGCAGCTAGAGAAAATGAGCTGTGATTTGAACAAAGACAGACTTCTCATAATAAACTATAAAGGACAACCACAGTGGAATGATGTCTTTAAAATAATAAAAGAAAAAAAAGCCAACCCAGAATTCCATAGTTATCAAAAAATAGCTTTTGATCAAGAGATGTTCACATAAAGGAAAATAGAGGTGTTGCCTGTAGATCTGCACTTCAAGTAATACAAGAAGTTCTTCAGGTCGGAGAGAAATGGTACCAGAGGGGAACAGTCAATATCTGGGTAAAAACAAACTGGTCCAAGAGAGCATGAAATTGCCCCAACCTGACACCCAGTGCTTCTCACCCTTCCATGTATCCCACACCCTTCACCCTGACTTCCCTTCACCAGAAGCTCTTGTGAACGCAAAGGTGGCTCAATTTGTCCAGCACCAAGCCTTTCATGTACTGTCTGTTCTGCCTGTGAGTTTCCCTTCTCTTTCACTCCTGTATTACAACTCCAGAGGCACCTTCTCTCCTGGACCACTCCTGACTGCACAGCCCACTAACCTCAGCTCCAGGGAATGTAACAACTCTGCACTCTGCTGACTCACCTTAGTGATGTCAGGTTGCCTTCATCTCCCATGAGACAGAAGGGCAGGGTTGGCAACCCCCCCACACACACAGATGAGAAGCTGGTGAGACCACCAAGGTATGGTAATGTCAGCATATGAGCTCAACTCCGCACACTCTCACCCGGGTTCTCTGTCTGCTGCGCTATGCACACACATGACATATGTTGCCCGCCTTCAACTGACTGAGACCTTCTTGGAGACAAATCTTTCACACAGCCACGGGATACTCAGACAATACAGTACACCCCTATGTTGAGGACATCAGACCTGGCCGTTGTCAGAAATACTTAGGGAAATCTGAAACTCTTGACAGATCAACTGAGTCAGGGTCCTTTGGGGGCTGTGCCTGGGATTCGTATTTTGTTCAAAGTCCTAGAGGTGGTTCTGATGTGCAGTCAGCCAAGACTGCTTCATCGTGGAGCTAACTGCTAATGACCTCCACGTTCCTGCCTGGGCGTCATGAAGGAGAGAAATCTGAGTGAGATGCGATCCAGAGGACCGTGGTCTAAGGATGAGACCCTGGTGGCCAGTGAGGAGGCTGCACCAAAGGCAGAGGCAGGCAGACATCAACACCCGGAATGCTTCTGTCCACAGCGCTCTCTTTGGGACTCCTTCTCAGGCCAGCTTGGGTAGATTCCATGTTCTGTGGCATTTCTCTGAATCCCAACCCAGCAAGTATGACCCTCTCTCCCCTGGCTGCTGTCCTTGCTGCCCTGTGCTTCACAACTTCTCCGGACCTCTGAGTTCCATGTGGGGTCTTGTTTAACCTTCTATCCCCTATGGGGAGATCCTACCCCTTTAGACGCTAAATTTGGCACTGTCTGAAAAGGGGTTTGGTTGTCATGGCTGGCAGACACCTAGCAGAGTCCTGCTAAACATCCCACAATGGGGTTCTAACAAAGTAGCATCCATCCCACAATTCCAGTAGTGTCAATGATGGGAAGCTCTGCCCTAAATGGACTGGCAAGCACATTCAATAGCCCCATAAATAGACAATATTTTTTTTAAAATCAGCATTATTATTTAAAATATCTTTGGTGAATGGCTATCTGAACAACCAAACGGATGAGCAAACTTTAGGTCTCTCTGCCATCTTGACTTCTAGATTTTTTGTTTTGTAAACAGTGAGAATACGAACACAAGAACTGGTGAGGTGAACCTAGAATCACTGACTCTTATTATTGACCCTCACCAGCATTAAAAATAGAGCTATCAATTACTATAACCATTACTTCATAAAGTAAAGGTTATTTGGGCAATAAAAATATAATGGCATTCATAATAAAAATTAAATAGGAATGACATTTCCACAGCCGATCAACATAGCAGACACCAGCTGCTGTATGTGGTAGACAGTGCATTTCAACCCACCCTGGCTACCACCCACCAACTGGGCCTGAGAATGCACCCAGCATGCCTGGTGGGCAGGGTCCCTGTACTCTACCTTGTACTCTAGGGAGAGCAAGGTCTCCGTCTTGGACGTCCAGCTCCACTTGTGGATCACAAAGCCTTTGTGGTCGTTGGTGGTCCCGCCTTCCTCATCCAAGACCAAGACGTAGGGGCAGCTGGGAGACACAGTGGGGAGAGCTGCTTCCAGACCCTGACAGAAGCCCACATCCGTGCAGGCTGGGAGCACCTGCTCCAGGCTGGAGGAATGTGGAGACCTATAGGTACCCTGGTTTCCCCGCCTAGGATGGCCTGTGGCTCCTGGGCATCTGCTGAGGCTATAGAGGTCTGTGGACAAGGGCCAGTCTGAAGGAGAGGACAATGTCAGGCCAAACCCAGGAGCCTAAGCACATGGGAATTCAAGCACCTAAATGGGGACTAGGATACCTACAACATGAGAACAAATCATCCTTTCCAAGAATGGCTCCCGATGTGAAGCCAGAAAAAAATCCACCTTGAGCTGGTAAGAATGCCTCTCCACCACCCATTCCTGGCACCAGATTCTGTTCTGCCCTAATGGACCCCTCTGTGGGGCCCAGGGATGTGGCTCAGTGGTAGACCGTGTGCCTAGCACATGGGAGGCCCTGGGTCTAATCCCTAGCACAGTAAAAATAAAAATGTTCCCCCAGGAATATGACCAACAGTTAAGATGTTAGCACTCTGGGGAACCACACTGAGGAAGATCGAGAGTAGCCTTTCTCACTGCCGAGACATGGACTCGGCAGGCAAGGGCTGGCCTCTAAGTACCTACGCTTCCACAGCACTGCCTTGACCCTGCCTCACCTAGACCTCTGGGCATATTCTGGACCCTCCTTTAATCAGGGACTTAGTCGCCACTCCGGTCCCCTCACTACACCAAGGGAGAGCTGAAAGGGGGTAGATGTCTCCTGACCCACTTACTGTGTTTTTAGGTTGTAGTGAACACAGCCCTGGCCTTCGGCATTGAACAGGGCCAGGAAGGAGTAGGCAGGTATGTCGTTAAACAGGCAGGTAATGGCTTTCTCTCTGCAGCACGTGGGGATCTGACATATGGCAATGTTTCCAGAGGGATAGCTGGCGGAAACGGTCAAGTAGAGCTAACAGAATTTCTCTGGGTTCTTGCTCTCTGGTGCCCATAGAGGTAAGTCTATGTCAGATGAGCTACCTGGTGGTGCAGATCACTCCTGATCATCACAGAAGCTGTCCACACTTTGCGTATGTAATGACTCAATCACTACGGAAACCAACCTCTACCCAAGTGTTTTTCCAGGTCTTCTTTGTTCATCACAACAGCTGTGGCAGGTATCTCCGTATCAGATGAGCACTGTTTCCCTGGATCTGGTGGGTTTTGGGTACAAGAAATTTCTGGTGGTAAAACCAGGAAAGTCCCAGGAAAACCGGGATGAGTTATCACCTTATTTATGAGGAATTTAGGGCATAGAAATTGACCCACCCATAACACATCCTAAGGAAGGAGCAGAACAGGATCTGATTTCTGGGCCCAGCAGTATTTCTACTGCTGCCAGGCTGCCTCCTCTTCTAGCCAGTGAGGAGAGTGAGCAATGTCTCCCTGTCCGTTCCCCCAGCTAAGGGGCCTCGTGACAGTTAAGGTGGAGTGTAAATTTGATAGGTGTGGGGATGTACCTGAGGGACTGATGGAACATACTCATGAGTGTGCCTGGATGGGTCATACAGGTGTGACCTTGAGGTCTATATCTGGCCCCTCACCCCATCCTCTCTGGTGCTGATCCCCTGCTCTGCTTCCTGCCAGCCAAGAACTAAGCATCTTTGCCCCACTGTGCTCTTCTGTCATGATGCTTCTACCTGGGAGCAGCCAACCATGGGCTAAATCCTCTGAGACTGAGAGCCAAATTAAGCATCTCTTCCTTGAAATTGTGGGCATCAGATAGTGTGACTCTGCGAGGAAAGAGCTGACTAATACAGGGCAAGAAAGCCAGGATCCTGACTAAGCAGGACATAGCAGTGGCGGCTCCGTCTTGTATGTAGAGATTGTAGAAGTATCCCGGACAGAATTTCACTGCTTGGCGCAGGATTCTACCCTCCCCTAAATCTTTCTTAAAAGCTGGAAAAGAAGGAATTAACATACAGAAATTTTAATAAGTGGTCTAGAGAAGAGTCTGGAGCTGAACAGTATAATAACTGAAAGGAAAACTTCACTAAATAGTTTCACCATCAGATTAGAGCAACAGGAGGAAAACATTGGTATAAAGACAGTATCAGTGAAATTATGCAGGGTGTAGAGCAGAAAGAATAAAGAATGAAAAACCCTATAATACCAGCACTCTGGGAGGCTGAGACAGGAGGCTCACAAATTCAAATGAGCCTAGGCAGTTTAGCAACTTAGTGAGACCTTGTCTCAAAAAAGAAGCAGCATGCTCGGGAGTGCTGAGGATGAAAAAATAAATAGACAAATAAAAAAATAGAGACTCACGGACCTATAAGAGACCACGAAGCATACCAACATATGCATATTGGGAGTCTCAGAAGGAGAGACAGAGAAAGAAACAGAACTGCCCAAATTTGGTGAAAGACATAAATCTACATGTTCAAGAAGCTCAAAAATTTCAAGTAGGATGAGAGACACATAATTAACTGTCAAAAACAACTTTGGAAATAGCAAGGGGGATGTGATGAGATTCATGTGAGCCCAGTGAGATTAATGGCTAATTTCTCATCAAAAACTGTGGAGGCCAGGAGGCAGTGAGACGAACTATTTAAAGAGCTCAAAGGAAAAACACAAACAAAATTGTAAAACAAGAAGTGCATTCCAATTTTAAAACATCTTTCAGAAATGAAGAAGAAATTAACACATGCCCGGATAAAGCAGAGGGGGAGTTCATCTCTATCAGACTTGCACTATAGAAATACTAACAGAAATTCATCAGGCTGGAATGGAAGGATAAAAAATAGTAGTCTAAAGCTGGCCAAAAGAAAAAGTACTGCTAAAGATAACTCAGTAAATAAATATAAAATCTAGTACTCTTGTATTTTCAGTTTATAATTTGGCTTTTCCCCACATGACTGGGATAATAAATGGATAAAACAGTAATTATAAACCCACACTTATAGACAATTAATGTATATTTGAAGATGTAATTTCTGATACAGCAAAATAAAGGGGGATGAATGGAATTCTTAAGCAGAACTTTATATACTATTGAGGTTAAACTGTTAATTCAAACCAGTTTATGAATTAATTAAAAACCACTCAAACTAGCTTATCAGTTGTGACACCCAGGTATGCTAGTTTCCTGGAGTTACTATAAGAAAGTACCACAGACCTGGTGGCTCAGAAAGCATCAGAAATTTATTTCTTCACAAGAGTGGAGGCTAAAATTCTGAAATCAAGGTGGCAGTAGGGCAATGGGGTTGGAGGCTCTTGCAAAGAGTCCTTCCTTGCTCCTTCTGGTTTCTAGTGGCTACCTGGGACCCTTGGTATTCTTTGGCTTACAGTGTCTGTCTCCATCACCACATGCCTTTGCCTCTGTGTTGTCTGTTTTCTTCTCTTCCTGCAGGGGCACTGGTTATGCAGGGGGCCATTCTAGTCCAAAAAAACTGCATTTTTTTTTTATTTCACTTTTTTTTTTCCCCTGGTACTGGGGATTGAACTCACGACCTTGCACTTGCCGGGCAGGCACTGTGCCTCTGAGCTAAATCCCCAGCCCCTAAAAACTGTGTCTTAATAATCATATCTACAAATACTGCACTCCAAATAGACATGGGCTTCAGGGAGACACTACTTAACCAGTAGAGACAATATACTAGGCCACAAAACCTCAATACATTTTTGAAAGATTGAAACCATAGGAAGTACCTTCTTTGGTCACTATAGAGTGAAAGTAGAAGGAAGAAAATTTGGAAAATTCACAAATTCTGGAAATGAAACAGCATATTCTTAAACAACCAATGGATGAAGAAGCCACAAGGGAAATTAGAAAATACTTTCAGATGAATGAAAACAAAAGCAAAACAAACCAAACCTTGTGAGAGAAGGTGACAGTGATCAGAGAAAAATTTACACTTAGAAATACCCACCTTAACAAGGTACAAAGATCCCAGTAACCCAACAATAAACCTAAAGGATCTAGAAAAGAAGAATAAACTAAAGCAATGCTATGGCAAGCAGAAACACCAAAACGACTCCTAGGATTTGGAGGAAGATTCATTTATGTCGATGGGCACTGATAGGGATCATTCCCAGAATAACAGGCCCTGATCTCTGGTGGTCTAGGGCTTACAGGGGATAAGCAAGCAGGAAGCACAGAAGCAGAATGGCTCGTCTATTGGGGACTGGTTCTCACAATATGCATCGTAGTGACTAGCTGTGCATCACAGTGACCAGCCATTTCTAAGAAACAAAAGGGACAGGAACTGTGACTGGAACTATTACCTGGGCAAATAAGAAACAGAAGTGTACTGGTGAGGGGTGCATTTTCTGCTACATTTGCCCTCTTTTAGTTTCCTTGGCAAATCTTTGCTGGGCATGTTATATGTGATCTTCTGAGACAAGCCCCAACTAGAGGCAATAACACTGGGGCTGTCAGTGGTGCTAGGATGTGCCCTAGCCAAGGTCTTCAAGACTGAAAATTCCCACCGGGGTGTGTGGGTTTTTCCTCTTATATCATTTGTAAAGGCCTTACTGGTTATTTTTTATTCTCTCAGGGCAATCATCCACAGAGCTAAGGCAAAGCAAGGACTGGGGTAAGCAGCCACAGTTACTCAGGAGGTCCATGTAGCACCTGGAGAGTTAGGTCTCAGCCTAAATTGAGCTTGTCAGCGTGCTTGATCAGAAGGACAGTGGTTGTTAGAGCACAGAGGGAAAGTAGGGAGGCAGGCCTTAGTAACTGGATCCAAATATTTGCACAGGTTGGTCACTGGGTGCTCCCAGGGGCTGACAGTCTGAATAAGCATCATCGTTTTTGTGAACTCAAGGATCCAGATTCTATAGAAGCCAAAAGCTCTGAGAAATTTGTGGAGTTTCTTTCTTGTAACCAGTTTCTTCCAGATATCGCAGCAGAGTTTTTGTGTCTTTCTAGCAGGCAGCTTGGGTGTCATTAATCAGAAGTGCAGTGATATTTCCTAGTGGGAAACTAGTGAGGTCAGCAGTGAGGGCTTCTAAAGGAGATAAAAAAGTTGTTGAACCTCTAGGAGGTTGAGTCCAGGTCAGGTGACTTTTGTGTCCAGAACTAGGGTCTTTCCATTTAAAGGATAAGGGGGGCTGGCTGACAGGAGCCAACTGAAGGCAGGAGGGGATCTTGGTGAGGCAGCATGCTTGATGGCCAGGCCCAGAGGTGAGTCTTGGCTCATACCTCTGGGAGGAGAGTTTTCAGAATTTCAGCGTTGTGGTTATCTGTCTCAGGCTGATGCAGGTGTCACCTTCTCTCAGGGAACAGTTAAAGTTGAAAGTTCAGGGTTAAATGAGAGGGAGGCTGACTGGATTGTTTGCAAAGGAGATGGTTGCTTCTAATTTGAAGAGGAGGTCTCCTCTCAGAAGCAGTATGGGGACTGGCTTATATAAGAATTCACGTTTGGTGAGATGCCCTCCCAACCTGAAAGTTTGTGCCTGGAAGAAGGAGTGAGAGGCAAGAGTCCCAGTTGCCCAGGGATGGTAAATTTTTGACAGAAGGAACTTTTGAAGGCAGAGTTCTGTTCATTGTCTACCAAGAAAGTCACAGGTTTGCCTCCAACTTTTGCAATGACTGCAGGCTCTTGGGGTTCGATAGAGATCAGTCTTTCTTGTCTATTCAAGCCTGACAGGATGAGGAGAGGTTCAGGTTGAGGTGAGTCTGGATAGTAAAGTTTTTTTGTGTCTCACAGATGGAGGGGGCATTTATTTTTTGTGTCCTTAGCCCTTATAATTCATAGCCCAATGGTATGGTAATCTATCAGAGTGGATTTTCTTATAGACATCAGGTGCTTTTCTTTGATCAGGTTTCTGGGTAACAGTTGTTGATGGGCTTTTTGCTCCCCTTTTTGTTGTCTTTGAGAGGCACTTGACTGGGTTGTTTCTAAGCTGGGGAACCTTTGGAAAGGCCATGCAACTCATTTGTCAGGGCAGGCAGTCCTGTTTTTCCTCAGTGAAAATGTGAAACTTAGAGGGAATTGCTGATCATCATCTTAGGTGGGTATTAGATGATGCCATCTGACCAGGATAGAAGCAGAAGGCTCTGGAGGGAAGGCCTCTGTGGCTGAGTGCAGGCAATGGCTAGCTGCAGCCAGTTGGGAGTGGAGAATGAAGCTATAGATGTTGGCAGTAACTACAGCAGCCAATGAGGGTAGAAAGGGAGAATTCTCAGGAAGAATTGGCTTCTTTTTTTCTTTTTTCTTTTTTTTTGAGATGCAGGGAGTGGTTTGGTTTCATTTGTAACTGTAAAAGCCCTTTTTCCTTCAGTTAGGGATTGTGGGTTTTGACTAATTAATTCCCATCTCTGACTTCTTCTGCATGTGTTGTGTACCCTTGAATGATGGCACAACAGACAAAGGGTGGGTGCCCTTTAGAGAGAGATCATTCAGATGCCCACCTGGCTGTGTCTCTTATGGGGACTTAAGTGCAATTTAGTGAAGGAGAGTGTGAGGCCTCTCTTATGCCATATGTCAACTGCCACAGAACCGCAGGTGAGGGCCCAGTCAGCCACCACGACCAGTGCGCTCCAGTCTTGGTGCACAGGTGGAGCAGCCTGTTGCTTACCCTGTCCGTTCTGCTCACTCACACAATCATTCTGCAGGCACTCTGAGGTTAAACACTCCAGCCCCCTTTCCCTTGAGGGTCGTTCCGATTAATGAGAGTTGATCAGACTTCCCTTCTGCTCAAGCTGTGCAGGACTGACAGACAGACTAATTGGAGTGCCCCTGGGGGTCTTACTGGGATCAGGCAGGCAGGCAGGCAGACAGAAAAACAGACAGACTGCATCGTCCTCTTTTTGGAGTCCAATGTGAGCCACTCAAGCAGGGATCCAGGAACCCTTCTCCAGACCTCCAAGGGGACTTGAGAAATTTCGAGGGTGTACCTTCCCATCGGGATCTGAAGAGGTCTTTGCTCTGTCTGAGAGGGCCAAGACCAAAGAAGTCAGTATGGTCAGTCTTCCTGGCTGATGCATCAGATGCTACAGCAAACAGAAACACCGAAATGACACCCAGGATTTGGAAGCAGATTTATTAATGTTGACGGGCTCTGATCAGGATCATTCCCAGAATATCAGGCCCTTATCTCCGGTGGCTAAGGTTTATATGGGATAAGCAAGCAGGAAGTATAGAGGTAGAATGTCTTGTCAACTAGGGATTAGTTCTTACAATATGAATCATAATGACCAGCTATGTATCACAGTAACCAGCCACGTCTAAGAAACAAAAGTGACAGGAACTGTAACCAGAACTATTACCTGAGCAACTAAGAAACTGAAGTATACTGGCTGGGGGAGGGGGCATCTTCTGTTATAGCAAAGCTAGGAGGAGGGAAATAGGGAAGACTAGAACGGAGAAAGACAACAAGAACAGAAAAACAGAATGAAGCTGAAAGTTGGTTCTTAGGCTGCATCAATAAAACTCACAAGACTGAACAAGCAAAAGGGGACTCAGATTCCTAAGATCAAAAACAGTGGTGGGGCAGTGCTAGCAACTGCACAGGAATACAGAAGATTGTAAGGATAAAAACATGCATAATTCTATACCAAAAAGTTAGATGACTTAGAGGAAACAAATTCCTAGACACACAAGGACTACCAAATATGACTCAAAAGGAACAGAAAAATCGGAGTAGATTTACAGCAAGTAAAGAGAGAAAAACAAACAAACAAAAACCTGATAAAGATGAGCCCGGGACCAGCTGGCTTCACTGGTGAGCTGTACCAAGCATGTAAAAAAGAATTAACCCCGATCCTCCTCACCAACATCCAAACTTAGAGGAGAAGACCTGAACACTGAACACCAGTGTTATCCTGACACCAAGCCCAGCGCAGACATAACAGAACTTCAGACCAGTGTTCCTTGCAAACACACACACACACACACACACACACACACACACACATCTTCAACAGCATATTAAAGGACTATGCACGATGACCTAGCAGGGCTTACCCAGGGATGCAGGCAATTCATCCACAAAACCACTCAACACAATGCACCACAGCAACGGAGTAGAGAGGAACACATGATTATCTGAGTTGATCAACAACAAGCACTGTGACAAAGTCCAGCTCTCTTTTGTGGTAAAAAAGAAAAGCTCAATAAATTCAGCATAGGAAGAGACTGCTACAGGATAATAAAGGCCAAATATAAAATGCAACCAACATCATATTCAGTGGCTAAAGACTGAAAAAATTTCCTCTCAGATTAAGAACACGTAAGGAGGCCTGCTCCTGCCATGTTTTTCAACGTTGTACTAGAAATTCTGGCCACAGCCTGACTGGGCAACAAAAAAAATGAAAAGCCTCCAATTGGGGAAAAAAGTCAAAATATTTCTGTTTGCAGATGACCTAGTCTAATTCATAGAAAATCCTACAGAATGCACCCAAAAAGCCTATAGCTGATGAATTAGTGAATTCATAGGACCCAAGACCAACATATAAAAGTTGGTTGCCGTGTGGACTGGGTGCCTGCCTCTTGTGCAGGCCTCGCCTCCTTCAGTGATAGTTCATAGTTTTCGGTGTGCAAGTCTCGTACCCCCTTAGGCTTCATTCCTAAGTAATTCATTCTCCTTTACGCTATCATACCTGGCATCCTTTCCTCCCATCCGTCCCCGCCCCGTTGCTCACACAATGTTTCCCAGTGCAGGCTGGTTGTGTTCAAGGTCAAATAACATAATCCTGTTAATGGCCAAAGTGATCCGTGGGATCAGTGGGATTCCTAGCACGATCACTGGCCCTTTCTGCACAAATGGAAAACCTGACATTAAAATTCATATGGAACTGCGTGAGACACCAAATAACCAAAATAGTCTTGGGGAGGATCAGCACACTGGGGAGGCTCACACTTGCTGATATGAAAACTCACTACAAGCCTTCAGTAATAAAGACAGTGGGGGGTGGCCTGAGGACAGACCTGGGCTAGAGCGACAGATTACAATGGAGTATGGGATATGACTCCTCTGCAGTCTACTTATTTTGACCAAAAGGCCCACTCAATGGGGAAAAATTGGATCAACTGGCCATTCACATCCACAGCAGGAAACTGAACTATATCTCACATCACATGGAAAAACTAACTCAAAATACAGCTGAGGTCCTAAGGTAAAAGGTATAACTCTAAAGCATTAGAAGAAAATTTAGGAGTAAATCTTCATGACCTTGGATTTGGCAATGGTTTCTTAGATTTGAAGCCAAAAACATAAGCAACAGCAACAAAAATGCAGTTTGGATTTCATCAAAATCAAAAACTTTGGTAGCTGGGAGCATAGGTCAGTTGAAGAGTTTGTGCTTCTGCATGTGTGAGACCCAGGGTTTGATACTCAACACCAAAAATAAGTTAATTATTTGGAAAGAACTTTTGTAGACCAAAGAATGTTGTCAAGAGAGTGAAAAGACAATGCACAAAATGGAGAAACATTTTAGATTGCATATCTGCCAAGGGCATAGCATCCACAATACCTGAAGAACACTTATGATTAGTAAAAAAGGACAGACTCCACTAAACGTGAGCCCAGGTCTCGAACACACATTTCTGCAAAGATCAACAAAGAAAAGCCCACGAAAGGTCCTCGGCATCACTGATCAGCGGGTGGACACGAGGCAAAACGACCGCGGGATTCCTCACTGATGGCCGTGGGTGGCCCCAAGGTCTGAGGGTGGCGGGTGCACTCTAAGGAGAGTAGATCATTTCTGCACGCTTGCCCAGTCAACTCTGTAAACAGATGTGCACCACAGATGCCATCAGGTGGGGTTTTCCAAACTTATTTTGCATTCTCAGAGGGATGGCACAGCAGACCCCACAGTTGGCCATTTGAGCAGAGAGGCACAGAGTTTCCCCTAGATGGTTACTGGGCCCCACTGAGACAAGTGGTGTCACCAAGAGTGGAATTCTGAGGCCCAGCCTGTCTTGACCTCCGAAGAGGAAAAACATCAGTGCTTGAGATGATCATTGTTGGGGCAGCAATGGTCTAAGACTTGGGTGGTCCTGCCCTGGGGACCTTAGAAGTCAGGAAAAGGGAGAGCAAAGGGTCCAGCCCAGCTCCTCCTATGTGGGCAGACAAAGCCTGGTGAGGAGCTCAGAGAGGTGACCCCACTAAAGTCAGTGCAGAAGTGGGAAGGGGCATCCCCCTCACCCGCGCAGCACCCACCAGTGTGTCTGCTGTGGCCCTAGAGAGCGAGAATAATGAACAGATTCATTACAGAGAAACAGTGAGTCCTCTTTGACAGCGTGCTTAAATTCTGAGCTCCCTGTTCAGTGTGAGGGGGCCCAGGCTGCATGGAAGTGGCTGGGACAGACCTGCTTGGTCCCTGTTCTCCCAACGCAGGTGACCCCCAAACCCAGTGAGGCTGCACCTGCCTTTTCTCTGCTTCATGCTCTCACTGGAAGCATTGCCCCCAAATTCCTATGTAACACTCAAGAATCTGCACCACCCTGGGGGTTCTGGGTCCCCATTTCACAGAGAAGCCTAGAAATGATGGCTTGAGGGAGCCCCATAGTTGACATCACAGCCTAGCATGGACACTGGCCCCGTCAGAGCCCCTCGTCTGCCCGAGGTGCCCACTCCCCACTGTTGCCCTTACTCTGGAACCACAGGTGCCCTTAGGGAGCAGGCAGGCGCAGCCCGGAAAGGAGAGGGCAGTGGCCCCAGGGTGCCCCTCCAGGCAGAGCTGTCCTTTCTCAGAGAGAAGCTGTGTCTCCTTCTGCCCGTGTACACCTACAGGTTGGGCCCTACAGACCTTAGCACAGACCAACCGGGCAGGGGCCACAGGGACAGAGTCACAGAAGCTGCTGGCTCCCAGCCACAGGGGAAGGTCTCTAGACCCTGGTCCCCTTGGCTCCTGAAAGCAGGGTGGCGACCCCAACAGGCCCCCCCTGGGCTTGGGGTGGCATATTTCCCCTGACCTGAACTGAATTTCGGGCTTCATCTGCTGCCCCTGCACCCAGGCCACACAACCCCCAACGGAGGCCCCCGAAGGCCTTTCTGACGGGCAAGAAGCCAGGTGGCCCCAGGCATAAAGGTGGCTGAGAAAGGATATTACACGAAGGAGGAGCCGTCGTGGAAGGAGTAGTGCAGCTTGGAGGCCTTCTTGGGCACCTTCCAGTCCTGTGAGTGCCGGCTCTGCTGGACCGAGAGCTGGTGAGTGTTGGGTGCAGATGTCGGTGCCATGGTGTGGGTACTTGCATGGACACCCAAGCCCTGCGAGTCCCCTTTGGCAGCCGACGCCGGCTGAGAGGGGATCTTTGTTTTGTAGTTGCGCAGGATCATGGGGTAGAAGATGTTCCGCCCTTTCCACAGGGCCTTCTCTGCTTCTCTGCAGGGAAGGAAACAGCGTGCCCTCTTACGCCTGTCCTCGTCCCCCGTGCGCGTCCTTGCCGACCTCCCTTGTCCTCCCCAGCTGCACCAAGGAGGGACTGGGAAAGCCGCAGTGCCCAGCCCAGCCCTGGCCTGACAAGGACTACAGGCCTGGCACGAGGGGCTGGGGCTCTGGGACAAGAGTCCTTCTGGGATGTCCCCAAACCGAGGTGGAGGCTGCTCCTGTGTGCCTGCAGGACAGCTCAGAAGAGCTGGGCCATGCTGGGCACATGGACCTGCACCTGGCAGCCCCAGGCCCTTCCTGTCTGCAGGGGGGCACAGGGCAGCCTGGGCAGTAAGGGAGGCTGCTCCTGCGCCCCGGTGGCCACGAGACTTGGGCATGAGATGCAAATTGGTTTGTACAGTCTCTGTGGCCTGCGCCTCGGGGAAACGCTGAGTCCCCGGGGAGGCCTTGTGCACCCACAAATAGTCAATACTGCGAGTCACCCCGGGCAGTGCTCTTTATCTGTTCTGAGCAGTACACTTTTTCTTTTGGTGGGAGGACAGCTGGCAGATCATGCTAAGGAACAAACGCTAGGCCGGCCATGACTCGCAGGTGTCACACCAAGGTGCCCAAGCCAGGCGGCTGCCACAGGGCCGAGAGCAGCCGGGCCAGGGTGCAGCTCCTTACTGCCCAGGCTGCCCTGTGCCCCCTCTGCAGACAGGAAGGGCCTGGGGCTGCCAGGTGCGGGTCCATGTGCCCGGCATGGCCCAGCTCGTCTGAGCTGTCCTGCAGGCACACAGGCTCCCCAGGAGTGCCTGCTGCACCTTGCACACTCCCCACCCACCCGTGCTCACATGTGGCGACACATTTCCTGCAGCTTCTCACGGGCCTCAGGGCAGGGATCGCTGAACTCCGTGGTGGTGTCGGGGGAGGTACCCACTGCGCGCTGGGAGGGCGACGCGCTGAACATGTCTTCCAGCATCTTCGATTTACCTGCAGTTGGAGGCGAGAGGTTACAGGAGTTTCCGGAAAATGGGTTCCCCATCTAGGTCACCTAGGGGCAGGAAAGGGCCCGGCAGATCCCTGGGGAGGTCATCTGTGCCCTGGGGGTGGCGTCCTTGGGTGGCCGCTCTTTCCAGTGGTGGTGAAGGGGACGTCAGGGCTGACAGGCAGAGTAAGGAGACCACAGGGAGTGGCAGGGACAACAAGAGTGGGCTCAGATCTGGGGACGTCTGGGACCAACCACCTTTTCCAGAAGGGGATATGCCAAAGGGGGCAGTCACACAACCACGGATGGCAGAGTAATCCCACACTCCCGGCTCCCATATCTGTGTCGTGGGCACCAGCAGGGCTCACCGGGTCACCACTGCCCCATGAGGCCGAGGCTGCTGTCTGTCCACACTCACCCACCACCCATCCCTCCCTCTCTCCCTCCCTCCTTCCCTCTCTCCCTCCCTCCCTCCAGGAGGCCAGGGAGTCCCCGCATCTTCACCCTGCTCTGCAAGCAGCTGGATATAGTGTGAGGCCCAAACGGCTCCGGACAAACTCCAGCACCCTGCTGTTTGGCTCTGGAGCCCTGAGCCTAGTGCCTTGTGCATAGGGCGGGCAATGGTCAGAGGGGCTCGGAAACGGGACACCTTCAGGGGACCAGTATGTAGGGGGACAGGGCTCTGTTGGCCTTGGCTGGTGTCCTCCTAGGGCAGCTGCACAGCCTTGCTACCAGAGCCCAGATGTGGGCACCATGAGGATCTCTGTCCCTCCCAGCCCCCGCTCCACTTCCTGCTGAGGGTCGGAAGGGCCGCTGGGGACCCAGTCACCTGTTTTCTTCTTGGTTTCCTTCCCCGTGGACAGGGAGAAGCTCAGGCAGGCCGTGGAAGACTGGTAGATCAGCTGGTAGGGTGAGTTCACGCCCATGGCTGAGATGTCTATGGGGGACTCTGGGGAGGGTAAGAGCAATGCTTCTGCTCATCTTAAAGTTCCAGTGGTTTCAAATCAAAACAGCACGGATTTCCTGTTCCCATGGTATGGCTGGCCAGGCATTCTAAAGTGTCCTGTTGTTACAAAGCAACCAGGCCCCGGAACAGGACAGTTTCTAAGTGTGGGCTGCCAGGGTGCTGGGGGACATCTCTAGGGTCCCCCCTCTGCAGCGATGTTGCTACCCCTCGATCTCTCAAGAGTGACCTGGCATTGAAGCTGGGAGCAAAAGCAGACACATGGCAACATTACTGTCCAAACAATCTGAGGGCTGCACTTGCTGGGAGTGCAAACCTTGGGCCAGTAAGGAGGAAATTAAGGACCATCCGTTCTCCTTATCAGCCACAGAGGCAGACCTCCTCCAACAACACACCAGTCTCTTGAAGGGCTGCACCATCCATGTAATGCCTAATCACTGAAGATGCAGGTTTGGAGCCGAGCACAGTGGCGCACTCCTGTGTAATTCCAGCTACTTAGGAGGCTGAGGCAGGGGGGTAGAAAATTCCAGCTGATCCTAGCCTGGGATAAGTGGGGTTGGCAATGTAGTTCAGTGGCAGAGAGCCCTTAGCCTTGATCCTCAGTTCCGGAAACAAAACAAAACAGAATTCAGACTTCCCAACCTCATTGCTAGCGGAAAACCCCAACACTTACATGAGCCCCACCGAATCAGCCCCTATTCCTCCTCCAGTGTGGTCTCCTCCCTGGTGGGGCGAAATGTTCATTCACTGCCACTCACATTCACAGAGAAAAATGTCAAGTGACTTCCAGACTGGGTTTCAAACCTCTCCCAAAGCCGCCTCCTCCTGCGGTGCTACTGGGAGGTCTGAGTCCTGCCCCCTGCTAGCTGTCTGCTCCCCAGGCCCCTTCCTTGGCGCTCTGCCCAGAAACAAGAGCCAAGGGATCCACACCCAAATGAGTTTCTCTTCTCTTAAAGCTGATTTACCTCAGTATTTGTCACAGTGACAGAGAGCTGACCACCATAGCCAGCACCTCCACCCTGGATGATAAAATACAAGGAGGATCGTCTTTGCCGGGACTCGGGTAGAGAAGTCAAAAGGCCTCGTATTGCCATTTAATTCAGCTAAAGTGAAAAGGCTAACAAGGGTCAGAGCTGGTGACATTGGAACAGAACCCACCTGCTCTGATGATGCAGGGAATCCATGAAGAAAGCATCGTTTAGTAAGAAAAGCTACACACAGATTGCGGACTTCTGCCCCCGTGATCCCGCCTGGGAAATGATCCCATAACCAGGGCTCGAGCTCGGAGGCCACGCCGAGCCAGCCCAGCTGCAAGGAGCATCAGGCAGGGGAGGGCATCGGTGAGAGGAGCACCTCAAGGTGCAAAGCCTGCTGGAGGCGGCTGCAGTCTGTCACATACAGCCAACCGAGGGACCAGGAGACTGCAAAACGTAAAGTTCCAGATACACACGCAAGAAATTGCAAAAGTAAACCATGGTCTTGTGTTACATACGGCAAGGTGGTTTGTTTTCTGGACATTTTGTTTTAGCCTCTCTATCTATCTATCTATCTATCTATCTATCTATCTATCTATCTACCTTTCTTTCTATGTCTCTTTTTGGTAGTGAGGATTGAACCTAGCATCATTGCAATGAGCAATATCTCAGCTCCTTCTTTTCTTTTTGTATTTTTTTCTTGAGACAAGGTCTTGCTAAGTCCCTAATCCCATCATTCAGTTTCTTTTTACTGGATGTGTTTACTATTGGGCACTTAGCCTCCGACCATGGAGGACAGCCTGGGAAATGTACTGATGGTGGGCAGAGAGAGAGGCTACGGGGGCTGATTTTGTAGGCGAGGACAAATGGCTATGAGATATAATGCTGAGTGCTGCCCTATAAAACCTCCTACCAGTGGGTACTCATAAGCATTCAAAACAAACAGCTTGTGTACCTGTACCTACCCGGCTTAAGATATAAAACAGTACCAGGAAAAACTGATTTTAAAGAATGGGGAGCTGGGCAGGGTGACATGTGTGTAAATCCAAGCACTTGGGAGGCTGAGGCAGGAGGATCTCAGCAAGTTTAAGGGCACCTAGGGCTGCATAGTGAGTTCAAGGACAGTCTGAACTACACAGCCAGACCCTGTCTCAGAAAAACAAAATAAATAAATAAAAATTTTTAAAATGGGCCGAGGACCTGAACGGATATTTGTCCAAAGAAGACATACAAGTGGTCAACAGGTGTATGAGGGAAATGTTCAGCACCATGGGTCATCAGAAAGTGGGGATCGGGTGGGATATCACACAGTGGGACACCACCTCGCATCTGGAGAGCGGCTCTCGCAGAAACAGGACAAAGGCTGGCTGGTCAGAGAGTGCGGAAAAGGAGCCCTGCTGTGCTGTCTGGGGGATGTGTAGGAGCTGTGTGGAGGGTCCCTCAAGAGTCTGAGACAGAACTCCATTCGGTGCAGCAACCCACTGCAGGGCACAGAGCCAAAGGAGAGGAACTCAGTGTGAAGAAGAGAGGTACACCCCAAGCCCTCTGCAGCCCTGTTCACAAGATTTTGAACCGACCTCGGTGTCCGTCGGCAGATGGATAAAGAAAATGTGGTCTGCAGCTGCAGTGGAATACTATTTAGTCCTTAAAAAGAAGGAAAGCCTATCATTTATGAAGACATGGAAGGGCCTGGGAAGCACCGTGCTAAATGAAGTAAACCAGGCACCCAAGAGGAACACTGCGTGATCTCACGCGTGCAGAATCCAAAACAAACCCGTGGGTGAGGAGAGCTCACGGTGGTCGCTGGGGCCACAGTGGGGACAAGGGGACACGCTGGGCCCTGTGCAGACTGCCAGTCACAAGATGACGAAGGCCGGGGCCCTGGCGCAGGGAGAGCGCTGCTGTTACAGCTGCATACTCCATATTTGCCAAGAGTGAGACTCGTTCCTGGCGCTCACGCACAGGGGCCCTTGTGGACACCGGAAGGTGGTGTGACAGGCACTGCGGCTGCAGCCTCCTGGCCCGGAGCCCTCTTCCTCTGCCCGCTTCACACTTTCACACTTGCGTTTCTCACATCACCCCCTGCATATCTAAACTCTGTTAAGGGCCTGTGCCCTGCTCACTCGCGTGTACGGTGTGCAAGCTGTGCGGCCCGGCCCTTCTCCCCGCTCCAGTGTCCTGCTGCCTTAGTGGGCCCTCGCTCACCCTCTCCTGCTGTGTGGCCCGGGGACAGATACCGCTCCCCGCAGGCAAGGCCAGCTGATCAGAGAGCTGGGATCAGCACACTCCTGCAGCACTTGGACAGCGCTGTGGTATTTTTGGGGGACAGTGGATGGGGGGTTTTCACAACTGGCTTTTCGCTGTGGGGCTGAGAGCACAGCTCAGAAGGAACGCCTGGGAGAGGGGCTGGAGGCTCTGCACGGGGCCCGGCCTAGGCGGCCACATACCAGGGGTGTCAGGGAATCCCCGCTGCTCCCCACTCACCACTCCGCCCTCCAGACAGCATGCTCCATCCCCAAGGCCTCCCGTGGGGGCCTCTGCACCCACCTTTCCCTGTCTCCCCTATGAAGTAGCCGCTCCTCCCTGCAGTGCCCATCAGGCAGTCAAAGGCCACCTCCTTGGCACTGAGGTGCAGCAGCTGGCTGGCCTCCACAAAGCGCCGGGTGATGTCCATGGGGTTGGCACCTGCGAAGGAGTGGTCAGAGGAAATGCACTTCCTCCCTGTGTGCCGGGCACATCCAGGCCTTTGCCACCGGCTCGGGAAGAGAAAGAAGCTCAGCTCCTGACTTGAGCGTGGGGCCTTGCAGGGGGTCTGCAGCTGAGAGCTGGGTGCCAGGGCTCTGCTGCTCCCACTGCCTCCCTTCCTTCCCACAGGCCTGGCGCTGGGCATGATTGCTGATGCCACATGAGGTGCCAGCCTCACCCCAGGATGCCCTCAGCTGGAGGCCCCCTGTTCCAGACTCCCCCTGGCTCTGGCGGCCTGGGCACTGTCTGACTACTGCCACCAACCCTCTGCATTGCAGACCCCACGTGGAGCCCATCTGGGGTGCAACCATCTGTGCTCTACAGACCCCACATGTCCACCCTGGTCCCTTGGGCCTGTCTCTGTCCCTGCCATGGGCCTGGGGCAACAGCAAGGACAGCGGGGGCAGGACAGGGAGGAGTGGCAGGGGCAGAGGAAGTTCCCTTCCTGAGCCCACCCGTGACCCTTGGCAGCAGGTACTGGTTACACCCGGGGTCAGTACCCCTTATCCAAATGCGCCTTGAGTTTGGGACTTTAGAGTTGGAAATCTGCAGATGCACAGGGAAATAACATGGCCTCTGAGTCTGTGTGTGAGATTGGCTGGCGTTTCCCACACACCTGCACCCAATTCTCACGGTTCTCAGCGCAACTGGGTTGTGACCAAAGCCCATCAACACCTGCTGTAGTGTCATGTTGGCACCAGCAAGGACCGGTTTGGGGGCGCTGCAGAGTTCCGAGTCCCAGTAGGGGATGCTTGCCCTGTACTCATCTGACCGGAAGTGGAGGGTAGCGAGCACCTTACCTGATGCGGCCTCCACCATGGCCCTCATCTTCAGGGCAAGCAGCTCCGTCAGCAGGTGCACCGACTGCCGCTGGAACCTGTGCAGCATCTCCTGCCCGGCAGGCGCCTGGCGGGTGGGTGTTACGGAGTTCCGGGCTGTCCTGGTGATGGTGGTCCCTGTAGGCACTGGTGTTGTGGGCTGGGGCAGCTTTCTTTGGGTCAGCGCCGGGGTGGACTCCACCTGTACCACCAGTGGCGCTCCGAAGCTGACCTCTAGGCCCGGGATGCTGGACCCGGTGGGGACCATGGGGTCAGCAATGAGTTCTGCCCATGTAAACTCGAAGATGTTTCTGATGCCCTTGGGCACAGTGATGCCTGACTGGCGGCAGAGGGTGAGGAGCTTGGAGATGTGGGCCAGCAGCTTGGGGGCCGTGGCCAGGTACTGGTTGTAGAGCTCCCGGTTACTCTTGATGTCGCCCATGCTGCCCGAGTGCGTGTGTTGCTAGGTGACACTGTCCATCTCGGAGGACAGGAACCAAAGCTGTGAGACTCAGTGTGCCCTGGGAGATCACGGAGAGCTGGAGTTCTTATCTATGGAGAGGCCGTGGAGGAGGACGGAGTGGCTGTGCCGGAGTGGCCCTCTCGGGTTGTGGAATCAGGGCTTCCTGTCAGGGAGGCAAACAAGTCATTATGACTGTCCCTAGCAGAGCGAGGGATGCTTCCTCCCTGGTGTTCCCAGAGACCAATGCTTGGGAGCCATGCCAGGAAGGGCCTGGAGCTGGGGAGAGACCCAGGGGAGCTCCGGGAACAGCCACCCACTGAGCACCTGCAGCAGAAGGCCAGGGAGGGAGGCGACTCCACCGGTCCTTCCCTACTTAGAGCACGGAGGGAGGCAGAGCTGGCTGTGGTCCGCGGGCGAAGCCTGCAGAGACAAGAGGTGAGTCATGGGCTCTGTGCAGACAGGTGACAGGGGTGTGGGATGGGAACAAGCCCCCAACATCCACAGACAGAGCGCACGGGGTGGGGACCAGCGCGGCTCAGCTCGTGACTGGGGGAAGTAGCCACTTTCACCAAATCTCAGACATTGCTGATGGAAACAGACGCCATCTCACTAGGACAACGACGAGTGTGTGGTGGATCCTTCCACGGTACACAAATCACAATTTCAGGGAAGTTAAAGTAGGAAACCTGCGTGCCTTAAAGTGAAGGACCATGACAAACATTTTCCCCACTTCAACAGAATTGCTTGCGGGCTCTGAGCTCATTGAGTGGGTGTTTGGAGCAGTAGGTTTGTAGACGGGCTTATAAAATATGTTGGTAAAAATGTAAGGGTGCCTCTTAACCCTATGCTAGGAAAACGCCAGTTTATTCCTGTTGACTCCCAGGGGTGCTGTGTGCATGAGGAGATTCGAGAATGCAGGGTGCCCAGCAGGGCGGGGCTGAGGGCGGAGGGACCGAGAACACTCCCCTCTCTGAGGGCTTTGGCCCGTCTCGCCACAGTGTCCTTGGCCCACAGCCCCACCGGCGAGTTCGCCGTGACAGTGGCTGTCAGCCTGGGGGGCGGGCTCCGGGGCGCCTTCAGGCCACCTCCACCGTCTCATCGCTGCCTTCCTCTTGGTGACCACCTCACCACCCTCTGCCTGCTTGTCCCCATCGCTCTCCTTCTCCAGCCACCGGTCCCCATCCCAGGCAGCTCACCTGGCACATGTGGGCAGGGTCACAGCCACAGCCTGTACCTCCCTTGGTGACAGGACTGTCGGCTGTCGTATCCCTGCTCACCCCTCAGAGCAGCCTCTAGGAACCCTCTGATCTGCTGCTGTTCGGCAGATAAAGTGGCTTCCAAGTCTTCTGCTGACCCTAGTGGCTCCAGTCCACTCAGAACAGGGACGTCCGGACAGCTGGCCCGAAGGAGCTGACGCTGGCATGCGAGGCAGAGCTTCCACCCTCCCTCCCTCCCTCCCTCTCTCCCTTCCTTCCTTCCTTCCTTCAAGTCAGGACTCAAAGAGAAGATGACAGCTGATACAGCCCTTGAAAACCCTTGCTGGGAAGTTCTCCTCCCCTCCCCACAGAGCCCTTTCCTTGTGAGGTTCACTGCGGAAACACAACTCACCAGCACATAAAGCTCGTTCTGAACACAGCTTTGCTGAGCTGGAATCCACACACCACTCGAGCCACCCTTTAGAATGTGGACAATGGATTTTAAAAATCCACACAGATGTGCGACCAATGTCACTATCTAATATGGGGGTGTTTCATCACCCCACAAGGAAAACCACTGGCAACTGTGCCCCACTTCCTCCCACCCCCCAGGCAACCGTTAACGCAGATTCTGTCGCAGTGGGTTTTCCTGCTCTAGGCACTGGAATAAACAGAACACACCACTCATGGCCTTCTGTGCCCGGCTCTTTCCTTGGGCATGTGTTTGAGACCCCCACGGCACGGTACGTGTCCGCCCTGCCCCCATTCCACCGTGGGGACCGTCACTTGGGGACCGGTCACCAGGCAGTGTAGACGGCTGCTATTCCCACACGTCGGCTCGTGTGCACACGGCAGCTGTGGACAAAGCTTTCTGCGTGCTGCCCGCAGGTCCTTGGTGGCCCTGAGCCACACACCTATCCCCGTGCCTGTCAGCATGGCAAAGGAGGCTCCTATTCTCTCGACCAAGGATGTCTGCCTCAGGGTCATGGGATAACCCTGGGTTCTGCTGCTTGGAGGCCTGAGGCTATCTTCTGAAGCAGCCACACTGCTTCACAGGTGGTGCTAAGTCCCGACCTCCAGGTCCTGTAAACTCTAGTCACCAGGTCTCTGTGTGTGCTTGTTTTCCATGGGAGCTTGAACTCAGAGCCTTCATACTAAGCTACATCCTTAGACACACACACACACACACACACACACACACACTTTTTTTAAATTTTTCTTTTTTTGAGACAGCGTCTTGATAAGTTCCTAAGTTACCCAGACTGATTTTGAGCTTACAATCCTCTTGCTTCAGCCTCCAACAGGGCTGGGATTACAGGCATGTACCACCTCACTCAGATTGGATCGTTGTGGTGAATTGACAACTGGTGGTCAACTTGTAACACTCAGCTGAACTGAACCAGCATGGTTCTGGGTGTGGGAGGCCCGCCTGAGGATTGTTGCCAGCAGCATAAGAGGCAGAACTGGAGAAGAAGTGAGGCTGTTGGGAGCTGTTGGTCTTCCTGGAGGAGCTTGTCATGCTGGCTTTCCTGATGAACTTGGCTCTTCTCATCTTCAAAAGAGCTTGGGACCTTATTGTCACTGAGAATGGCTATGGTTCACTTTGGGGGAGCCCTGGTCCTCACTTGGAGCATCACTTCCTGGCTCCAGAAGGGAAGGTGGTGCGCTGTTCTCTCTCCTGGAGAAGATTATTGTGCTGGCTTTCCTGATAGAAGCTTGGCTGTTCTCATTGTCAGAGGAGCTTGGGACCTCACTGTTGCTAAAGATGGCTGAAGTACCTTTCAGTGGAGCTTTGGTTCTTACTTTGAGCATTGTTTCCTGGATCCAGTGCAGATCCCTCAGCCTGCTGGCATGGATCTTTCATCCCACTGGCACAGACTTTCTAGCTTCCACTTCTGACCTTCGGGCCATTGCAGCACAGATTCATGAAACAGGCCTGCATGAGACATTGTCGTGGGCTCTTGGCCTCCAGCTGGACTTGTGGGGGGCATTGTTATGGGATGTATGTCTTCATCTGAACTCATGCAGAACATCACTGTGGGATCCAGGCCCTCAGCTGGATTCTTTGGTCTTTAGTGTGTGGATAGATTTCCTGCACTCTCTTTGTATATGACTCTTTGGGTGATTATTAGAAATAATCGTATAATTAAGTGTCCTGTATTATATTATTCCCTTTGCAAAACCCAAACCACCACAGTTCCCATGTCTTTTGATTCTTGTGCCCTCCTAGTGGATGGGAACTAAGAGTCCATTTTGGTCTGGTTTGCATTGCCCTAAAGACTAATGTTGAGCATGTTTTTGTGTGCATACCAGCACTTTTCTATTTCCTTTGGAGAAATACCATTATTATCTAAAAGTCATTTAAAAATAAATTTTTTTTTTTTTTTTTTTGTCTTTTTTTTGAAATGGGGTCTCACTTCACGACCTTGCGCTTGCCAGGCAGGCACTTTGCCGCTGAGCTAAATCCCCAGCCCCAATAAATTTATTTTTA
>NW_004955429.1:17202045-17228452 GCF_000276665.1 Chinchilla lanigera | reverse complement strand
TTTTTTTTGGTTTTGGTTTTTCTCCGGTACCGGGAACTGAACTCACGACCTTGCGCTTGCCAGGCAGGCACTTTGCCGCTGAGCTAAATCCCCAGCCCCAATAAATTTATTTTTAATCAAAAACACAAATAGACTGTTTACAGTGGTGCCTTGGTTCATGAACCTGATTCTTTCCATGATGTTGGTCACAAACTGAGCTGGACGAGAACTGAACCAAATTCAGAGGTTAGGTTCAATGCTGACCTTCTGGGGAAATTTGATTTAGTTCTTATCCCATTTGGTTTGCATCCAGAATCAGGAGAATTGAGTTCGTGAATGGAGTCACCCCTTGTTACCACATCTCTTCAAAACAGAGCTAGAGGTAACTATGTGATTGCAGTCTGGCTATGCCACCAAGAAGAAAGCTATTGGGTAGGGACTCTATCAGGGTTGAGGGGACTGAAGAGGTATTGTTGCAATGAGGTTCCCAAAGAAAGCACACAAAACAGACACCAGCAACAGCAGCAGCACAGCAGAGAGAGCATCTGCATCTTTATGGTTTAGCCCTTATATATGCCGTTATCACACATTTACACTCTACTGACTTAACCGTGTAGCACATGTGTGATCGGCTAATGCTAAGTCATGATTATATAAGCATATCCTGCTGAGTGCCTGCATAAACAGTGGAGTCACGGTCTTGGATGCCCCGAGCTGTGAAGCATTCTGCAGTGGCTCCCCACAGACCCTAAGCTATTTTTCAAGGAGGCCAATGTCATGGAAAGAATACTTTGTCTTTACATACTGCACTTTTCATCCTCCATGCCTGAGACAGAAGAAATGGCTGGGATTCAGTATTCATTCTAAGCCATGAAGATGGGGACTTCCAGGAAGATGGTGGAGTGGTGAGCAGCAGAGAAAGGGCCTCTCCAAACACTGGAATATAGCAATGTGAGAAAGAGCAGAAGGAGAGAAGTTGGTGTCTGGGGCCCAGGAAGGATCTGAAGAAAAAACTGCAGCCCGTGGGGAGAGTGAAGAGAGATTTCAACAAAGAAGCAGGAGGCGGCAGGCAGTACTTTCTCCCGGAGCCTGAACTCACTGTGTGTGGGGGGGGGTGGCTTGAACCTGCAGGTGCACGGTGACCACTGGAGACCCCAGAGGTCTCCACAGAGGAAGGAGGAATGCACCAGTGGAATGGAGCAGGAGATACAGAAGACTGAGTTGTCCAGGTTCAGACGTCCCCCAGGAGAGAGTAACTGGCCAGGAGCCATCTTGGAGAGGGGCTAACTGAGCTTGTCACTCAGAGAGCTGTAGGCCAGCTCCATCTAGTGGATTCGGGTGACAGGGACAGGCTGCTGAGTTTAAACTGGTAGGGAGTGAGTTGAAGCCAGCAGGAGGCAAACAGAGTGGTACAGGCTGAACAAACTGGGTTCCAGCCATACAGCAAAAACAGCCTGAACTTCAGTGGAACTAAAGGCGCAGGCTTGTTGGGATTATCAACTACCCCACCATACAGCTATGGCTGGCTTGCTGGGATTAATCAGTGTGAATCTGGATTCTGTCTACCCACATTGTCTACCAGTGACAGCAGAGACATGCATTGAAGTGAGGATAAAACTGCCATATTGAGGGCTTATTTACTGCATACAATTTCCTGGTTCATTTTAGATTCTGTTACATAACCACAAGTTTAGTTCATATGATTAAAGGTGGCAAATTAATGGTTACCACAATTTGTCATTTTTCTAGGCTATGTTTGATGCCACTATTATTGCTGATTTACCACTTAATCCAAGCTGACATCCTTATTCTAATCAGTTGTTCATCCTGATATACCAAGACTGAGATTGCCTAAGGGCCATAAGCAATATTATAGGTCAGTGCCAAAGAACCAGGGTCTGGGCCAAGTGGGCAGCAACTTCTCATTCCCAATAAACAAGAGGTAGGATTCTGCAAGACTCAAAACCCAAAAGCCAGCTACACCTGGAAGACACGTCTGAGTAGTTATTTCCTAAGCATTCTAAATACTAGCAATAAAGCTACTTTCCATAAGTAATCTACAAGCATCAACCCAGACATTAAACTAAACAAACAAACAAACAAACAAAAAAAGGAAGTGAGATGTTTAAGCAAGATGCAACTCCAGACTTCCAGCTCACCAAAGGCAAATCCAGGGCAGCAATGAGGTACAACAATTTGACAGCCACCTACCTGGACTCTCTAAAGTAGTAACAGTGGAAGTAACAAAGCAGATGAAGGAGGCTCTAGAAAAAATAAAATCAGGAATAATTTCTCAAATAAGTACAGAGATGGTAACCATAATGAAAGTCATGCTCAGTAACTCTAGAGCACATACACACAAAAAATAGAGCAGCTTAAGGAAATGATGGAAATCAGAATGCCCAACATAGGAAAAAAATGGAATCCATGAAACAAATTCAAACAGATATCCAGGAGATTAAAAATTCCATTGAAAGTGTGCTCATCAGAAGGAGCAATGTGAGGACAGAATCTCAGATATAGAAGATATGCAGTTAGTGATCATGAAAAAAAAGATTTCTTAAAAATACCAAAGGACCATGAGAAATCAATCCAGCTGCTGCTAGATGGTGCAGAGAAGAATAACATAAGATTGACTGGAGTCAATGAAAAAGCAGGAGATAGTGCAAATGACATAAACCCATTCACAGAAGTCATGGCAGAAAACTTCCCAAGCAGGGAAAAAGAATTTGACATACAGTAAGTGAGGCATATAGATCTCCAATTAGCCATGATAAAAAATCTACACCAAGGCATATGATAGTCAAGATTCAACAGACTTTGAGCCATGAAGTTATTTGAAGAGGTGAGCCATGCATTAAAGGGGTCCACACAGAGCCAGAGATCCTGATGACATTGGGACACCCCAACATCCACCCTAACCATTCTCCTCCAAACATTCTTCACATGAGAGCTTGAACCCCTAAATCTATGGCCACTGGAGTCATATCTCTATTCCTGCCATCAGATGCAGTTTCCAAATAACAACCGCCCATGCTAAATCCTCATTTCCTGCTTCCCAGTGTCCATCATCACCACGTCAGTCATGTTTTGTTCACATGGGCCTTGCTCTTCAGGAACTCGATGTTTAACACCAGGAGAAGAAAATGGGCTTATAATACATGAAAAAGCCATCCACGGGGATAGGAGGAGGGCACAGACACCTACAGGGAATGTCACAAGGAGGAATACATGACAGGGGGCCCATGGGGATGGGAGGAGGACGTGGACTGTAGAGATGTCTTCAGGATGAAGACTGCTGGCTGCTTTTAGGATGAGCAGGACACTGCCAGCACACAGGGGCAAGGGTGCCACTGTCAAAGTCCCCCCCCCCCCACCGACCCCAGTGCTGAGGAACAGAGCAGCATCTGGGCTCCATGTGCTGCCAGTGCCTCTTGGGGACCTCAGGTCAGAAGGAGAGAAGCAGATAGAACAGGATAGCGGGAAGGTCAGACCCCCACCCAGAGGTTCACTGTGGCACTCTAGGGCCTTGTGGAGATCTGTTGGTCTCTTGACAAGATCATCAGGAACCAAGATGACTGTCCCTTGACCAGTGACCTCACCCCTGAAAGCAACATCCAGGGTGTAGTGGATTGATAACTGGTGGTCAACTTATAACCCCCAGGTGAACTGAGTAAGCGTGGTGCCGGGTGCGGGAGGCCCACCTGAGAACTGTTGCCAGCAGCGTAAGAGGCAGAACTGGAGAAGGAGAAGGAGGCTTTTGTAACTAAAGAGGCTGTTGGGAGTGAAGAAAGGCAGTTGGGAGTTGAGAGAGGCTGTTGGGAGCTGGTCAAAGCTGTAAGGAGCTGTTGGTTGTTGTGGAGGAGCTCGTCATGCTGGCTTTCCTGATGAACTTGACTGTTTTCATCCTCTGAGGAGCTTGGGACCTCATTGGCACTGAGAATGGCTATGGTTCACTTTGGGGGAGCTCTGGTCCTCCCTTTGAGCATAGCTTCCTGGCTCTCAAGGGGAAGATGGTACACTACCAGTTTCCTGAGAAGCTTGCTGCACTGGCTTTCCTGACAGGAACTTGGCCATCTTGATCACTGGAGGAACTCTGGACCTCACTATTGCTGAGGATGGCTGTGGTGCCTTTCAGGGGAGCTCTGGTTCTTCTGAGAGTCGCTTCCTGGCTCCAGTGCAGATCCCTCAGCCTGCTGGCACAGACTTCCTACACATTCCACCACTGACCTTGGGGCCTTCCCAGCATAGATCTGTGAAACAGGCCTGCATGAGACATTGTCATGGGCTCTGGGCCTCCAGTTGGATTCGTGGGAGGCATTCTTATGAGCTCTAGGTCTTCAGCTAGACTCATGCAGGTCATTTTCGTGGGATCCAGGCCCTTGGCTGGATTCCTTGGTCTTGGTGTGTGGACAGATTTCCTGCACTCTTCAGTATATCCTTCTTTGGGTGACTATTATAAATAATCATATAAAATATGTGTCCTGTATTATATTGTTCCCCTTGCAGAATAAGCCCCAAACCAATGCACAGGAACACTGCAGAGGGAAGGGGAGGCCCTTCTATGAGGACAGATGTTTGCTGAATTAAATTTAAAGGTCCTCACAGCTACTGCATTCCTAGCAGGGGACCGGCAGCCCACAGGAAGTACCGAGCAGTGGTGCTGGTGGACCCCAAGGCAGCAGCTGCAGTTAGTGGGCAGCTCAGTTTTAGAAATTTCAAAAAAAACACGAAGAATCCCACGCTGTGTGCACTCCACACACACACACACACACGTTCCATGAAAACCCACATGGATCAAACATTAGAAGCGGAGATATGATCATAGAAAGAGGCTTAGAGTAAAAATGGTAATTTCTGACAAGAAGAAAGGTGTCCCTACAGGCAGCAGCACAGGCCTGAGCAGCACTTGTGACCTGAGGCCTGGAGGCCCAGCTGGCGCAGGGCACGCTCTGGCATCCTCTGCTCTCCACCACGAACCACGGTGTGCTCGAGGTTGGGCTGGGTGTCACGTTCAAGGTCAGGGAAGCTAATGACTGCTGACGCACAGGAAGAAGCCAAGGACACAGCACAACAGAGAAACGCGTCACCCAGCCACGTCATCAGGCAGTACCACCACACACATGGGCTTGCAGGGAATGTAGCAGAGAAACCCATTTAAATCTGAAGCAGAAGACGAGTGATGATTCTGACCTCTCCCAGCACGAGACAAGAGCACACTTACTGTGTGTGAACACATAACGCAGCCCTGGGTGCGCTAACAAACCCACACAGGTCACAGCTCTAGGCTGGGTGACAAATTTTCATGGAGATGCCTTGCTTCAGATGAATGTTTTGACTTTCCAGTTTTCCCGATCTCACCAACCCATTGTCCCTAGTCCCTCTGCCAACGCGCGCGCACACACACACACTCACACACATACTATACAGGAAGGCGGGTGTCCCCGCCCACACCGGCTAGGGCACGGGATGACCACAGAGGTGTGGACTGCAAGTCACCCCCACTCACCTGAGTCATGGAGAGCCTGACACAACTGCCTAACATGGAAGAGGCTGAACTCGATTTACTGCCTCAGGAAGAAGTGGCCCGCATCTGCATAGCTACTCCATTGACTGTGAAGACTGGTGCCCACCCCATTCCAAATTCTAAATTCCATGCCCCTCTGTGGGTCACAAGTGAGCAACAGACCGCCCCTGGCTGGCCCTGCTCTGGCTCCAGAGGGAGTAAACAACCCGGGCCCCTGGCAAATGGATGGCTAAGCCCAACGGGACTCCTGTGTACAGATCTGAATGTTCTCCTTCGGGAATTCTGAGAGCAAACAAAATGATTTATTGAGCCAATTCAAAGGAACCAAACCAAAACACACAAAGGCCCAGAGGAGAGATTACAATGGAAACAACTCAGAGTAATTTCTTCTCACTGCTTCAGCCGTCTCCAGGGGCTCGCGCGGCTGTGGTGGTCGGTCCTCCTGAGGTCTTGACTGCTGCTGTGTGCCAGCCTGCACTACGGGAGGGCTGCAGGCCCCTCTGGGGGCCGTGCTGTCCTGGACAGGCTCGGTGGGCCAGGAATTAAACTCTTAACTTTGAAAGAGCAAGTTCTGTCTTCTCTATAAAACAGGAGCGACTCCATCTTGAGCTCCAGCCTACCCTAGATAGCCCTTTGTGAACACATTGTTACAGAACATGCCCGCTCAGTTCCAACCCTGGGAACACAGCTACACACCAAAGACGGCTTATCTCAGGCCAAGGATTTTCTGGTGCCCATGTCTCCCTCACTCTGCTGTCGTATTCCCTCAGCAACCCCTCAGGTTCCCCTTGTGCCAACTGCGATCCATAGTGAACCTCCGGAACAGCCAATGGGAAAGAGCTCGGATGCTCCTCTCATGTTAGGGATCAAAAGGGCAACCCACCTTTGTCCCATGCACCTGCTAACCTCATTGCTAATGTGTGCTTGTGCCCTTCTGGAAAAGTAAAAGCCCTGCTGGGCATGGTGGCACATGCCTGTAATCCCAGCACCCAGGAGGCTGAGGCAGGAGGACTGTTGCTAGTTCAAGACCAGCCTGGGCTACAAAATGAGCTCAAGGCCAGCCTGAACTGCATAGCGGGACCCTATCTCAAAAAGACATAAATAAATAAATAAATAAATAAATAAATAAATAAAAGCCTTGTCAAGATTTCTTGATGTCTAAGTGCTTCATTATCTGTACAGACAAACTGAATCTGGGGACTCATTTCCAACAATTTCTGGTGCCCAACATGGGCCCCCAGCCTATTAAGGCATGAGAACTCTCACCAAGAGGAGACATATCCCAGGGCCTTGTTGCAGTGGCCTCTGGCGCAAGAAACTGAGCCTGTGGACTAAGGACCCAATAAAGACTTCTCAACTACCCAAAAGGGCCCAAAGGGAGACAATGATGACCAGGCAATTTCGTGCATGAACCAAAGTAAGAAAAGTCATGGGGGTGACTGAATCTTGCTCTGGTGGTTAGGTTATTCTATCCCTGTTCCAGGATGACCTCAGGTGAGGTTGAGACGATCTGGGTGAGACTGTGACAGTCCCAGGTGAGACCAGCAACCTTGGGTGAGGTCCAAATGATTTCAGGTGAAACTGAAAATAACCAATGGCAGAATACCTCAGCATATGCCGAGGACTGAGCCTCAGGCTTTGGGACAAACAATGGAAAATTATGTGCCTCCCAGTCAGGACAGGTTGGAAAGCCAAGGGGAGCAAGGAACAAAATACTGCAATAGTCTCCTCAGACTGATGATGTTAAGGACTCTGAACAACCCATAGACAAAAAGCAAAAAGAAAGCTCAGATGATAAAATACAGCTGTTTCCAGGCCTGGCAGCGCACACCTGTAATCCCAGCACTGGGAAGGCTGAGGCGAGAGGATCACTTTGAGTTCAAGGCCAGCCTGGTTGCATACTGAGTTTGAGGCCAGCTTGAACTACACAGGGAGACCATGTCTCAAGGAAAAAAAAGAAAATTCGGGAGGATAAATTATCGTTGTTTCATTTGGCCAGAAACTCCTACCCTCACTCCATCTGTCTTCTGGCCACAGTTCAGATCGGATGAGGACTACGTTTATTAACTGATTAACTGCATTAATGATAAAGACAAGGGTCTCAGAAGGAAACAGATTATGCCCTGTGTTGGCAACAAGGACTAATGGTCCTCTTTCCCCTAAAAATACTCGGGGACTTAATAAAAAACAGAGAGCCAGGAGTGGTGGCGCATGCCTGTAATCCCAGCACTCCGGAGGCTGAGGCAGGAGGATCATGGGAGTTCAAGGCCAGCCTGGGCTACAACATGAGTTCAAGACTAGCCTGAACTACATAGCGAGACCCTGTCTCAAAAAAAAAAAAAAAAAAAAAAAAAAGGACAAAAAAACCCCCCAGATTCATCTATGGTCCCTTGGCCCTGCAGTCCCTGCCCCCAGGCTGTCACCTCTAACGCCCAGGACCAGTGACTCCACCTCAACAGGAGCCAGTGCCAGCTGAGGAGGACCCAGCCCCTGGCACGGTAACCACAGCTGCACAAGGAAAGACTGGACTTTATCCTCAGTGAAAAAAAAATTTTAAAGGTGCCAAAAAGATGTCCACAATCAATCTTCCATATTCCCAAAGACTAAAGAGGGGGCTCAATCCCTCTTTCCCTAGAGGAAAGTTCCCCGGCATGAGGGAGAAACTGGGTTACAAATCTTAGCTAATTGATAAATTTACTTTTGGCTTTCAATTTAAGTTGGTATTTGTGTTTAATTAATATACTTACAACATTTCTTGTGGCCTGTAAATTCTTAAACTACAGTTACAGGATCAAACTGCTCTTCTCTCTGCTATAAACAGGGGAGGGCGCTGTGGCCAAATGAAACGACAGAAGTAACACTTGTCATTGGATTCAGTTGTTGGAAACCCTAAGTATGGGTAGGTAGGTCGGAATAACTGTATATACTGTAGATCCACTTATTTCAACTGTGTATGCTGTGACACCTAAATACAGACCAAATATTCCCGGTGAAAACTTAGCACCCGCGGGGCTGGGGGTTTAGCTCAGTGGCAAAAGCGCCTGCCTGGCAAGCGCAAGGTCGTGAGTTCGGTTCCCGGTACCGGAGAAAAACCAAAAAAAAAAAAAAAAAAAAAACAAACTTAGCACCCGCAGCGAGCTAGGCTGGCGTAGAGTGTTTTAAAGAAATGTAAAGTATCTCAGTAATGTGGCACATTGAAAGGCTTGTTTGGATATGCTGGGTCGAATACAGTGTATCATAAAGTTAATGCCACCTTCTTAGTGGGATTTCAAGAAAACAGAAAATGACCCTGGAGGCCACATGCTGATTCCACTGACCGCGCTGTTGCAGAGCCGGGATCTGAATCCGAGAACTCTAGTGCCACCTGCTGGACGCACACCCTGGCACAAACCAGGCTGGGCAGCACAGGGAGACCTCCCGAGGGCATGAACCCTTGAACTCTGGGTTCACAAGGCACGGAACTAAATTTACACTCTGTGTGTGTGTGTGTGTGTGTGTGTGTGTGTGCGTGTAGGGGGGAGGTCTGGAAACTGTTCACAACTCCCAGACACCTGACTTCAGCTTGTTCGTGGACGCCCCACGGCCCAGCAGCTCAGGAGCAGGTGACCACTGTTAGCACCCGGCTGCTCCCAGGAAAGGGCTCCCCAGTGCCCGCCAGCTCTGCCCCTTCGTCCTACTCCACCTGCCTCACGCGTCCTCTGGGCGCTCTCCTTACCAATGCGTCCCCTTCCCATCCCCCACATCATCCACTTGGTGTTTGCCTCCTCCTCTTTCCCACGTTTCTCGTCACTCCAAGTCTAGTGACTGCATTCTTTAGTACTCCACTTTTGCTTTCCGTCTCCTTTCCCTATCCTGGAAGCTGTTTCAGATGGTCTTGTTGCCTTAACCCTTACTTTGAGCTCTCGGTCCACTGGGCATTGATTCTGTGCAGGGTCTGTGGAAAAGCCAGGGGCTTCCGCCTGGGAGGGGGCACAACACCCGCAGACACTGCTCTCCCGGTGGGGCTGGTGCCCTTGCTGACAGCTGCCGATCAGGAGCGGGGGTTTCTCTATTCCTTCACCTGTGCCAGGGATCGTGGTGGCTTTGTAGGACATCTTCAGACCATGAAGCCAGTCCCAGCTTTGCTCCCCACAGGATTAATGTGGCCACTCCGGGCCTCTTGCACACCCAGGCAAGTGTTAGGATCAGTCTATCGATTTCTGCAAACAAGGCAAGCGAGGTTAGCGGTTTAGTGTGCATTTATTTAGTTGTTAGCCTGGTGAGGCCTGCAATAGAAGACAGAGGTCTAGCACTTTGCCCTTGGTCTGGGGCTCAGAGGCAAGTTTCTAGGGTTTGGATCTCTGTCTAAACCTGCTGCAAGCTGGGCAAGACTAGAGCCATGAGCACTAGCGAAAGCACACGTCCAGGCCCTGCCACACGTCAGCTGTGCCACAGCCAGGCACACTCATCCACAACGAGGGGCCGGAGTCCAGGCCACGGAGAGGTCCGCGTGAGGGAGGGCTCTTTCCTCACTCCCTTTCCCCCCACACCTCAGGGAACTTCGGAGACCTGGGCTTAGCCGGGCACAGTCGTGCACACCTGTAATCCTGGTATGCTGGGAGGCTGATGCATGAGGATTTAAGATCCAGGATGGCCTGGGCACGTTGGTGAGTTAGAGACCCTGGTTTTAAAAATGAAGAAAAGGTTGGGATGCAGCTCAATGTGAAGGTCCTGGGCTCAGCCTCTAGCACTAAAATTAACTTGTGCTGAGATCTTCAGGAGCCACCAGCCTGGAGCTGGCTGTGGGAGCCCCTCAGCCTGGTGACCAATCTCTTGCTACTTGCCCGCAGCTATGACAGAATCCAGGCGCAGGGTAGTGACCACATGACACCCTATCAGAGAGGACAAAGACCTGCCTCTTCCGCCAGTCAGGCCCAAGTCTGACCCAGAAGGCAGGCCTGGCAGGAGGGGCTTTGGGTGGCAGTGCAGGAGCTAAAAGCTCTGACAACTAGGAACACCATCCCTGACCATGCCCTGCAGCCCCAGGATGCCCGATCACCGACACACATATCGGATGGCCACGGTGCACAGGGGCATGGGGGACAGGACAGCACGACAGTGGAAGCTGGCGACTCCCTGCTGCCTTCCTGGATTAGGGAGGTGTTGCTCCACCTGGTCTCTTGCTGCCCGACAGGACTGTGTCCCACACCTCAGCCCCAGAGGCCCCAGACTCAGGATCCTTCTGCCTCCACACAAGGCCCTCCCACTGGGCGCCCCAGGCCCCTACTCCTCCACCTCACTAAAAGCTGAGCCTTAGGAGGGAAGCCTCCACCTGCCCGTGCAGGCAGAGGAGTGGAACAGATCCCTTAACCCCAAGCCAGGGCGTGGGGAGACACAGACAGGGCCACAGGCGCCGCAGCATCCCGTTTTACGGCAGACTTGCCCGCTCTGTGCAGGGGTACACTGGGGAGGCTGCGCTGCACCAGGGAGGAGGTGGAGCAAGGGGCGGAGGACATACTACCCCTCTGCGAGGATGAAGGCCGGCTCAGCCCCCAGGCCCACTGTCCCCACCGCACCCACAGTACAAGCCGAGTCACAGCGCTGCCGCCGGGGTCATGTCACTTGTTTATAGTAGGAGATCATGTCATCCAGAGTTGCAAAAGTGACCGTGGGGGCCCGCGGGGGGCCACTGGGCGCAGGTGTGGGTGGCACGTGCACAGAGTGGGGCTCCTGGCCCTGGCCCGCCTGCTGCCCGGGGCTGCTTGGTACCGGCCCGGGTCTGCTCCATGTCTGGTTGCTCGAAGACCCCACTCTCTTCTGACCCATGAAGTAATCCGACGGCGGCGCAAACTCGGGGTCTCGCTCAGCCCGGAGAGCTGACTGCCTCTTGGACCAGTGTCCGAAGGAAAATTCTAGTGACAACGAGAAAGAGTAGTGTTAGAACCCACCCATGAATCAGCTATACTTACAGATTTCTTTTCTTTCTTTCTTTATTTTTGGTTTTGGTTCTTTGAGGCACAGTCTCGCTATATAGTTCGGGCTGGCCTTGAACTTGCAGCAGTCCTCCTGTCTCAGTCTCCCCAGTACTGGGGTTACAAGCATGGGCTACTACGCCCAGCCAAACTTATAGATTTCTTAAAAGCCACCAGAGTTCTCCAGAGAAAGGATAGCACCAAGAAAATCCCATCACAAGCTATATAAGCAACACCTGCAAAAAGCGTGAGACCAGGCTAAGGAAAGGCAGTGACTGCTTCCCAACAGGGCAGGATCAGAGCAGGGCTGTGAGGAGAGCGCTGGCAGGCTGTGGGCAACGCCAAGAGAGTGCTGAAGTGAACTGGAGGGACGATGAAGTGAGGCCGTCACATCATCCGCGTGACGTCCCTGTAGGCCGTGTCCTTGGCAGTTTCGGAAGATGCCGGAAGGACGCGTCCAGATCTAAGGGGTATTTGTTTCACCTCCACTTGTCACAGTGGCCTGGCATTTCTCCTTTGTCCTTGGGTCTTACTCCCTCGAGCAGCATGTGTTCACGTCCCACTGAAATGGTCCCTGAAAGACTGCATGAGCCAGTCTTCCGGACGCGTCGCTGCGGGCCCCACGGTGAACTCAGAGCAAAGCTGCACGTCCCACAGGGGCACACGTGAGGCCAGGCTGGGGACTGGCAGGGAACCATCCTCACTCAGCTGAAGGAACGGCCCCGCACAGCCCTCAGCACCCCAACCACGAGGCTCTCACTGGCTCCCGACAGGCAGCCCGTGACACCACTCAGGAGAAACACAGGCCAAAATCTCCCCCAAGAGCACCGGAACCACCCCTGCGGGGCAGGACGGGAACCCCGATCAGCCATCTGAGGTTTCCAGGAGCCTCCAAGGACCACGCATGCTGTACCCACCCCCGACAACTGAGCCTTTTACACTAGCTGGGAGGCCGCTGACCCACCCCCAACTATCGCTCAGCCCCCAACTGATGGTCAGCCCCCAACTATCACTCCTAGTGGGCTGGGGGCGGCTCAGTGCTCACGCCTGCCCAGCACGCACGCACGAGGTCCTGGGTCCCAGCAGCACATGAGGCGAGCACGCAAGTGTCACTGGGCAGAAGCCCCCGCCGCAGCCCTCACCTTTCCCGCGGTCCCACTCCCGAATGTGAGGCACCCCAGGCCGGGTGTCCCTCCTCTCCTGGGTGATGACCTCTACTTTGCTGCTCTGGGCCGGAGGCGGGGTCGGCACGGGCTCAGGTTCTGGTGGCAAAGGTCCAACAGCATCCCCGTCTATGTCTGTAGGAAAGAAGACCTTGTTAGAATACGCTGTTGAAAGTGGTAATCCTGGAAGTAACGGTAATGACCAGCGTTTACAGGGAGGCTGCCGCGGCCCAGGTCATACATTCTCAGTGCCGCGCACAGGTCATCTGAGTCCTGTGAAGCTGAAAGGACTCACTGTTCCCACTTCACCGGCGGGAAAATTCACCCCAGCGACACAGGGACCCAGCCCATGCCGCCCACTCCCCCTCTGCGTCTCCACCAACAGCCGGACGCCAGCCTCCAATCTCACAGTGAGTGACAAAGCGCGAGGAGCCAGGTGAGCCGGCGCAGCCCGCTGTGGGCTACTCCATGTGGGCCACACTTCATAATTTTTATAGCAAATGGTTTTCTGGAAAATGCTCTGGTGGCAGCGCCATCTTCTGGGAATGAAATGCGCAGGAGACACAGCGTGAGAGACCCCGGGAAGGGCTTCCACACCCCCGAGCCGGCGCTCTTTCCACTTCTTCCTCTTCCCTGGATCTTTTCAGAGCTTGGCCCGGAGGCGAGGAAGTGCCACCCTCAGCCGCAGTGAGGCCGTCTCTGTCCCTATATCCTAGCTCCCCTCGGCCCTTGGGAACAGAATGCCTGCCCCCAGGTTTGGCTGGGTGCGTGGCCTCCTTCCCGGGGAGGCCATTTTCCAGCTTCCTCTGCAGCTGGGCACAGCTGTGGGCCTGAGCTCACCCAATGGGGGAACAGGACAGTGGTAACCTCAGACCCACCTTCCCATGGGAACACGCGCACTGCGCCTCCCCGTGGGTGGGATCAGCAGCAGGTGCCATGGGGCAGGTGTCAGCCATGAGCTGACACCAATGCTTGAAAGAAGCCAGGGACTCCATGGCCTCGGGCAGGGCTGGGCTGCCCCAGCTGCACCCCGGCCGCCTGCTCTGACTCGGGAGAGAGAAGCCAACGCGCATCTCCTCAGGAGTCCCTCTGTCAGGGCGGCTCAGCTCCGACCTGAGTCTGCTCACACGGGCTCACACAGCGCAGTGCTCACAGGGCTCCAAGGGACTTGGCCCCAAGCGCGGAACTGCGCACTCAGCAGCGCTCCTGCCTGGGCGGCCTGCACGTCCTGAACGCCTTGCTGGACCACCCAACCGCGTGATATGCTTTCCAAAGACAACGCGACCAGTCTATCCCAGTAGGAAGGCTACAGCCATGGACAGAACCCCCATCTTCGTGCTCAAGAAAGGGCACTGGGAGTTTCTGCCGTGAAAGCTCAGCAGAAGTCTGAAGACATGGCCACGCCTGCCCGGATGAAACCCGACAGTGTGCGCACACGAACACTGCGTGCGGCCGTGTGCACAATGCTCCACTTCCATATGCTTCAAATATAAAATGAAATTTCAAATTTTAAGTGTCAACTCATACACATGAACACTTAAATTTGTTGTTTTTGTTTGTTTGTTTGTCTTTTGTTTTGTTTTTCTTCTGGTACCAGGAATCAAACTCACGACCTTGCGCTTGCTAGGCAGGTGCTTTGCCGCTGACCTAAATCCCCAGGCCCTGAACACTTGAATTTGAAGATACCTTTTCTCTAAGTCTGTTACTAAACCGTGCCCCTCTAAGAAGCAACTGACAGCCATTAACACCCCTGTCCGCCGTCTACGATACTCACTCCGCTTATGAACTGCGCCTAGCAGCGCCCGGCCGCGTGCTGCCTGCTCCGAGGTAAAGCCAATCACTGCTGCCCACGCTGCCCAGCGTGTCACAGACAGCGGGGGACGCCGAGCCTCCCTCCCCTCCCACGCGCAGAATTGAAGCTGTGACGCACCTCCACTTTCTTCTTCTGTCCCATCTTCTTTTGATTTTTTCATCTTTTTTTGTCGAAGTTTGGCAAGTCTTGCTTCTAATATGGCCTTACGTTTCTCTTTTATGTTTTCTCGTTTTGTTCTCTGATCTGTTGTCTAAATAGAACAAAGTTAAAAATTATTTGCCTGAAGCCAAATTCACAATGTTTATTCAAAACGTTGAAATAATGTTCTTCTAAGAACAGACTGATTTTCACGGTACCGCTAAGAGGCTATGAGACCCTGAAAATGAAGACCTACGAGGCACTCCACACAGGCCTCTAATGTCTTACGAAGTCTAGAGCACCCTGGACCCTTTAGATTCAAGAAAACCACCCACTCTGGACACAGGGATGCACGCCTATAATCCTAGCACTTGGAGGCTGAGGCAGGAGAATTGCCAAGTTTGAGCCCTGCTTGGGAAACTTAGCAAGATGCTGTCTCAAAATGAAAAATAAACCAAGTTTGAGCAGTGGTTTAGCATGAAGTTCCTGGGTTTAATGCGTAGGACCACCAAAACCGAGAGAGACAGAGAGAGAGGCAGGGAGACAGAGACAGAGATAGTGAGAGAGAAAAAAGAAACAGGAGAAAAAGAAGAAAGGAAGTAAGGGAAGGAAGACAGAGAAGAAAAGAAAGCCATCCAATTTTCTTCATTAATCCTTTAAATAACTTTCTATGTTTTCAGCCAGCTACCTCAAGGTGGAAACCAGACGTTAGACATAGGTTACTTCTGAACCAGTTTTACTTTTACGCTTTGAAATACCAAAACAGTATGGCAATCACCTTTACTCAATGTCACTTTTCTTAGTTTTTAGAGCCAGGGTCTCACTATGTAATCCAGGCTGGCCTTTAACTCTCTCTGTAGCCCAGGCAGGCCTCCAACTTGTGGTGATCCTTCTGCCTCAGCCTCCCAAGTGATCACAGGTGTGCGCCACAATGCCTAGCCACACGATGGCACTTTGAGAATCAATTTAAATTCCTAATTTAACCCACAGAATGGCTCCGCCCTGCTCAGCCCCTCCCTCCCACTTCCCGTGAGGAGCTAGCATACCTGCTCCCGTAGCATCTCCAGAGTTTTCATTTGCTTGTTTCTCAGCTCTTTGTCTTGGGCAAAGGCGAAATATCCAACACCAAGCTGCCGGGCCTCTGGAAAGAGTCCAATTGTTCAGAAGATTAGATTTCCCGTCAGTCATGACACTCACGGCAAACTTCCCAGCAAAGCCAGAAGCGTGATGTGCGCACGTTTAAAGAAAAAGGCCGTGAAGCAGTAATGGCAGTGGCGGCGGCCGCGGCAGTAGCGGCCAGCTTCCGTCTTGCTTGTGGGGGAGGAGCCCAGCCAAAGCCCCAAGTTTCTGCCCCTGCCGCCTCACTTTGCTCGGGTAAGGAGCTCATAGATTCATGGCCCTGTGCTAGGAAACCGTCCTAGTGTGCGGACTGTTAGGCCGGAGAGCAAGCGGAGCACAGCCTGTGTCTGCGCGGGCTGTGCTGTGACCAGCCCTCTCTGTGCTGCCGCGTGGTCAGCGCTACGAGAAAAAGATACCGTTTTCCCGGATGTCTTCGTAGTGCACGGGCCCCACCGGCCTCCGCAGGGCCTCCCGCTCCTCCTCCTCCCACTGCTGGCGCTGAAGCTCCTTCCTCATGTCCTCTGACAGCAGTGTCTTCTCATTAGCAGGACTCACGAAACTAGCCCGAGAGGGAAGGGACACAACACCGCCAGGTGAGCACTGCAAAACAGCCATGCTCAGCCACGCTAAGAGCCCGGTCCCGGCAGGGGTCTCTGGCCACTACCTCCAGAAAAAAAGCCCCCTCAACCACTCTCGCTCCTTACACCCAGCCGAGACTCACTGCTGGCACAGTGGGACCCGTCTCCTACTCAGCACCCAGTCCTGGGCTGACAGTGGAGGAGCCCAGGCAGGAGAAGACTCCAGCTCCCTCCGGCAGCCTCCTGTCCTGCTCAGGCCAGGGATTCTGGGCCCGCTCCTTGCACTGGGCCCAGGCCAACCTGCAGGGTGCAGGAAGGCACAGAAGTGCCCGTGTAAGAGAGTTTCTCCTTTCTACGACTTTAGCAAGTCACCCACGGGGCTGCCATAGGTCCCCCCAAATTAGTTTTTAACGAAGGCCCTGACTTCCAAGATGTGTAAAGAAAGTGAGATGCTCCCTGCCACCCTGGCCTCCTGGGCCTGGATAAGGGTCTCTTCTCAGGGTGAGTCTGTGCCCCACGGTCACTGGCTGGGCTGGCCCGGGCTCTGTCTCTACTCTCAACTGCAATGAGCCCTTGTTGCAAGCAGCTGTGCAACCTGGGCCATCAGAGCCAGTCCTGCCTGGGTCCCCACCACCTATAAGGCTGAGGCAGGAGGACTGCTCAAGCCTGTGAGTTCGAGACCACCTGGGCCACACAGCAAGACCCCTTCTCAAAAAAGAGTAATCAAAACCAAAAAGGACCATCAGCTATGCAGGTTGTTCTGAATGCAGATCATGTGTGTGTGGGTGTGCTAACCATAAAACTGCTCTGACAAATATTCTCATCCACTAGAAACATCTTACAGGAACCGCCTCTCGCACAAAACCTCCCGAGGGCCGCATCTGAGAGCAGGCGAGGGCCACACATCCAGCACTCACAGTCTCCCCTGAAGGTTCTTGTCCATCTCCAGCAGGTCTGGCAAATCCTTCCTCATGCAGCGCCGAGATCTCCCCAGAGAGTCCACGTAATCCACCCTGAAACGTAAGTGGGAAGGTGGGAAGGCTGGGCATGCGCTGGGGTCCCCAGCCAGAGAGCCACACACAGAGGAATGAGGAATCGCCGGCAGAAGCACCCTCAGCCTGGGCCACTGCCCACATAAGCTGCTCCCACGGAGGCTCAGCGTGTGCTCTGCATAGCTCTATAAACCTTAGCTTCAGAACGAAGAGCAACCCATTATTTAAATCTCTAATTCAAAGACAGAAATTTGTCGTGACTTCTAAGAACTTCCTTTCATCCAGCTTAGGAAACCCCAAGTGTTTTATCTGCAGCTGAATAATTTCGCTCTGCACCCAGACTCTTGCTGCTCACTGTCCTGTCCTCTCAAGTCTGCATTTTTATTTGTTCCCTTATTTCTTCTAGTTCATACGGCTTCTCCCAAGGAGCTAAAACTCTCCTAATGCACGTCATGGCACTGCATGGATTCCTTATTAGAAGGAGGTGAAGTAGCGTAGCGCTCTCCTAGTCTTCGCCCAAACTGAATGGGGAGACAGGCAGTGCCGGCGACAGGGCAAAATGAAAACCGTGACTACTTCCCAGGCAGCACACAAGGACAGGCTCACAGGGAACCCTTTCTTACTTGTGGCAACACGCTTTTACTTGTGTGCTTGCAGGCAGGGAATCTACCACAGCCTGTAGCAGGTGCTCAGGAGGCAGAAGGGGCCAACAAGTATGAACTGGGGCCTGACTCAGGGTCAGATGCCACTCAGCTGAGGGCTTTGTGGTTTTTCTCTCTTTTTTTTTTTTTTTTTTTTGGTACCAAGGATCGAACTCATGACCTCGTGCTTGCTGGGCAGGCACTGTGCTGCTGAGCTACATCCCCAGCCCATTTCTTTTTTTTTAGACAAGGTCTTGCTCTGTAGTTCAGGCTGGTACTGAACTCACTATGTAGCCCAGGCTGGCCTTGAACTCACAGCAATCCTCCTGCCTCAGCTTCCTCAGTGTTGGGATCACAGTGTGCCCCACCACACCCGGCCTGAGGGCTTTGTTTTATTTGGTAATTCCTTCCTGTCCAAGCAATGCTGATTCCAGTTGGCCTGTGATTTAAACACTGAACATCTGGGAATCCATTACTGCAATCTGACGGCTGATTATCCCAAAAAATAAAACCTCTAATTGCAGAAAACAGTTCCTTTCTTTTTTAAATGAATGGGGACAAAAGCACCAAGCCAGATGGTCTGCGTAATTATTTATAGTATTTTTGTTGGCAGATTTTCCACCACCTGGGATTGAACGCACTACTGAAAGGATTTTACAAGCAGTTACAATTTTGGAGCTTAATTTAAAAACAGAAAAGTGTCAAAACTGCTTGCAGTCCGTCTTCCTTCACCATATGGCGGCAGTGACACCTCCAGCCGCCCCCAAACGCCTCACATGGTCGGCGCATTGCTTGTAATCATACAGACATTAACAGCGACAATCTAAAGAGACGCTGAGCCTCTGAAAAGGGATTAAGATTTCTGCTGTGAAAAGCAATCGCAGCCTCCTCTGCTTCTGACATTGGCCTCCCCAACACACAGATCCCTGCTCAACACAGACGGGAGGCAGCGCAGCCACCCACAGCCACCGCTTGCTGCTCCCCATCTCCCTCCGGCCCCACCCTGCCCCGAAGGGACAGGCCTGGGCCAGCAGGAGGCCAGAGGCAGCCAGAGTCCCACCATCTCTGAGGCTCAGGAAGCCAAGGCGCAGGCCAGGCCCCCAGAGCCTGGATCAGGTCTTTTCCTGGCCACGAGGCCTAACCTGTGTCAATGAGAGGCGCGAGGCAGGACCGGGAAACAGGAAGCACACTGAGTGCCCTGAGTTCAGTGATGAGCAAAGGTGAGGAAAGGCGCAGGCAGGAGACTGGTGCTCTTGTCTTCGGTCTTTATAGCATGCAGTCATATACCCACCTAAATAGGCCCTGACTGCTCAGAAGCTTCTAGAAGCAGGGAGAAGACAACTGCCTCATTCTAAGGACAAGGGTGCTCCTGACTGATGAGGACACCCTCTGAACCACCAAGAGCCAAGCACCACCCAACATCGGGACACCTGAGCCCTGCAGCAGGCAAGCAGGGTGAGGCCCAGCAGCGCATCTCTCAGGGTCTCGGCTCCACTGCACGGTGTCGGAGCGCCACCATCACCGGCAGAGATGTCAGCACACAGTCATGGCTCCCATCTAAGCTCAGCCCACCCTACATCCTGGGGGAGACTGAGGCGAAGGACCACGGACCCAGGCATCACTGGCCCTACAGGGGAGGAAACCAGCCTCCACAGGCAGAAGGTGGAACTGGGGCTGCCCAAGGCCCACGATTCTGTGCCTCACCGCCAGCAAGAGGCTCTGCCACAGGAGGGCTCCATGCCCACCCTGCACTCCCTCGCTGGAAACAGAGCAACTTCCCGTGAGGTCTGCGCCATGCTAGAGGTGAGCCCAAGCACGGGCCGCGGAGCATCAGGCTTCTGCAGAACAACGGGCAGGACATCGTCCGCCAGCGCTGGGCCTGGCACAGGCGGGCTCACTTGTCGTTAGTGTGGCTCTCTTCACTGGCTTCTACCCCTGCAGTGACCCGCCCAACCCAACCTCCAGGGCTCTCAGCAGACAGGAAATGCAGGGGAATGAGGAGAAACGGACTGGTGACAGCCAAACAGGATCCCTGACCGGGCTGCCCGAGTGTACCCACCACTCTTCGCTGGGGTCTTGGGGAGGGGGCACATCTCCGCCAGGAACATCGTCGTCCTCGTCCCTGTCACCCGCCTTTTGGGGCTCTCTACTGGTGCCCAGCGCCTCCATTTCTCTGCGTTTGTCTATGATCTTCTGGGTGAAGTCCACAAGGTACATATCCTCCACTTCTTCGTCTAGGACACAAAACTGGACTTCAGTGCACAGCAGGAAACTACAGTGGAACAGCGCAGGGGTGGCTCGAAGGAAGCTGGGAACACGGAAACGCCGAGCAAACGTCCCCATGCCTCATGGGATCCTCAGGATCCACGTGAGCAGGGCCAGCTCAGCGCTGCTCTGAAGACACAGCCCCACACAGCTAATGCCAAGCTGCAGAAGACGACAGGACAGCAGCTCTCCTGTCACAAGAGGAGGACAGTGGCCCTTCCCGCCCGTGGTGCGACTCGTCTTCCTCCACAGGGGCTTGTGTTATGGTAGCACAGGAGGCAGAGCAAAGGCGGCAGATGGGGAGAAGTCACCCGAGTTCTTTTTAGGCCAAAGGACCTCACCTCCTAACACAGGCTGGTGTTGCTGCAGGGCACAGGGTGTGTGAGCTGCCGTCTGCCCCAGGGTGCTGACACCGCCCCCCAGGAGCTGAAACCCATGTGCGCACAGCAGCCCAGGACGGCCACACTCACAAGGCAATGTGGGTGAGGTTCTGAGCTGGATTCGTGCCAGGTTCCTCTCCCAGGACAGCAACTAAGTGGTCAGGAACAGCTAGGAGGCTCCCCTGACAAGGCGGCAGTGTCACTGCCCTTACAGAAGTGGCACCGTGGCACCAAAACCTGACCTGCCCCAACACGACCCAGTGCCCATCAGCAGGTGACCTGCGGGCTCCACACGGCCAGAGCCCCGTGCCCACACTCTCTGCACCTGGCTTCTACCTCAACAACGCGAGTAGATTCTGAATCAGAAAAGAACTCAGCCACAAAAAGCCTCTGCAGGGAGGAGACAGAGGACAGGAGCGCCAGGCACAGGGGCTGCAGGAAGGCGCAGAGCTTCTCCCGCCTCCGAGGTCTGCCCTTCATCCTTCCTGGGGCTCCCCGCTCTCCTGGCAGGGTCTTTCCTCCAGGCCCACAGCTCCAGGCCCTGCAGCAGAGCTCCCTGGAGTCCCAGAGGATTTCCCGACCACAGCCTCCTCTCTCCAGCAGTGGAACCCGCGCTGCTCTGTCTCGCCTTATCTCACTGTGAACAAGGCTTCTGTGTCTGGGGTGTCTGAGGGAAGGGAGGTCCTGTACCACAACTGTAAAGCAATTACAAGCCCATCACAGACACAAGCCTGAAAACAGAAGAAACGCAAAGGAAAGGTAACACCAGCTCCCGGTCAACACCGATTCCCTTCCCACATGGCTGTTGCAGGCCAGCGGAGAAAGTCGGTCACGCACAGGGCAAGGTCCTCAGTCCAGCCAGGTGACAGGAGCGGTACCGTCGTGCCCCGCTTCTGCAGTGTGGTTCTGCACCATGCTGCCTGACCCCGAACAGCTGTGTCATCTCGCAGCTCAGCAGAGGACTGTAATGGCGACTGCATCCCAGTCCTCCTCCTCCTCCTCCTCCCCTCTGCCACCGTGCCGAGGGCAGAGGCACAGACTCGGCCAGTGCCTGTCCCCTCTGCCGCCCCTGGTTCTGCCCAGACCCCCACACCATTGGCCAGTGACAGGTTTCCCGTCTGTGGTGCCGGAGGAAGTAAGGAGTGATCTGATCTTTTAAGTTTCTTAGTTGTCTTCATGATATGATGTCAACGATCTGCATGAATTACAGGAGACGAGAGTATAAATGGTTGTATTTACCTATGAAGTCGCCTTTTGTCATTTTTTCATATAATTTGGCCTTTTCTTCCAATTTTTCCCTAAGAGAGAAAGAGACAGGTATTACAAGCGGTTTTACAAGCGTCCCTCCTGACGTGGTGGCTGCCACTTTGGCCTCACAGCTGCCGCCTGGCCTGACGAGAGGCCTCAAGCAGCTGTGCTGAAGGAGCGAGGAGGCAGGAGAGGGCGGTGCTGTGCTCTCCTGCACGTCAGTGGTCGCCGGGCCCTGGCTGGAAGCCACATCAGGGGCGCAGCAGCTGCCAGGTGAATATCTGACCGAGGAGTGAACCAAGTTATAATTCCAGCCACTCACTTTAACTACTAAATGCATCGGAAGTCACCCGCCAGAGAGACATGTCTCTACACACAAACACTGCCACAGCAAACTGTGAACAGGGTCACCAACTTCCCGGCAAAGCTGGCATCAGTTTTCAGCCATCGGTCACCTACGGCTTACCAGGCTTCTCTCAGGGACTTAGAGCGCATCTTCTTACATGTCTTTTCAAAGCAGCCTCTGCTTGACTCTGGTGACCTTTTTTCCAGTGGGCCCAGCCTGTGTAAGAGGGCCCGACATTCTTCACTGCGGAAATACTCCACAATGGGAGGGACGGCCCCCAAAGACTGGGCCTTCTCTCGGGAATATGACGTATACTCACAAAGGGAGAGTTCCTGCCTTCTTTTATCTTTCCCCTTTCTTTCCTTCCTTCCTTTTCTACAGTACCAGGGATTGAAACCAGGGCCTTCACTCTGAGCAGCATCCCCAGCCCTTCTTTAGTTTTTAATTTTGAGACAGGGTCTTGCTATGTTGCTAGGTTGCCCAGGTTGGGCTCAGGCTTGCAATTTTCCTGCCTCAGCCTCCCAGGTGCTTGGATTACAGGCCTGTGCTACCACGCCTGGCTAGGCAATTTCACGTCTAATGGCATCCAGAGGCTGTGAGAAGTTACTTCACCATTCTGAGCACTGGCTCCCACAGACAGAAGCAAAACACAATGGCCCTGCCTGTAAGAGCTATGGCGACACCAGACTCTCAACGCCCTGCCACCTCCTCCTCTTTCTCTCCTCGGAAGGCTCTTACCATCGCTCACCTAGGTTGCTCCAAAAGCAACCAAGCTCTACAAGGGCAGCTTTTATTGTGGAAGAGGGAAAGAGTGGGGAAAAAGAGAAAGGAGGGACGGGAAGCCAGTGTGAGAGATGTCAGCTGACGGAAGTACAGAACACTCACTGCATTCTTCTTTCACCTTTTCTTCACCCATTCTGTTGGTTTGGGGAAAAAAGTTTAGGTCTCTTAAGTGCTAAAGTCCTAACCCTTGCCCAGAAGCACTCCTGGGAACATGTCTCCCAAATGCATCCTTAGGGGTTAGGGGTTAGGGGTGGGGGCAGAGTGTGCCTCCACTTCCAGCCCCAAGCAACCGCCAAAACACAAAGACACCCTGATGCCCTGTTGACAGCATCAAGGACTAATGAGAACTCAAAGCAGGACTTTGTGTCTTAGGAGACAAAAGCTGACTTGGGCCTTATATTGCGTCAGAGGACAATTGGCCTCCCCAGCCAGAGGCTACCTCCCAGGTCCCCTAACTGCAAATCCAACACATCTGCAAGAACGCTGCACAGCACCTTGACATCACACCCTCAAGTGAAATAAATCAGACACACATGTGTAAATACCAACTTGTTTCTCTGGTGTGAGAAACTAGAAGTGTAAATAAGGACCAAAATGAAGCACCTGCCTGGCAAGCGCAAGGTTCTGAGTTCGATTCCTGGTACCAAAAAAAAAAAATGTACAATGGATGTCGTGAAATAGGAAGAAAATGTTCAAATGGGAAGGGAAACTAAGGAGCGGGGAAACAAAAGAAAAAAAATGAGAAAAGAAGGAAAAAATGGAAACTAAGCTTTGTAAATAGGAGGGGAGGGAGGGTTGAAGGGAGGGAAGGGGAATGAGGAAAAAAAGAATCAAGATATATCATGTCCAGGCTCCAATTCCTTCTGACGAATATGATCACCATGTATATATAAAATGTACCAATAAACTTAATTAAAAACAAAGGAAAGAAACTCTGCATAGCTGCTGACAGGTACTCCTCCACTAGGCCTACAATGGTTGCAGCCATAGCAGAAACAGATATTTTCTTGTCATTACTCTCTAACACCACAGCACACAGCTGTTTATAGAGCGTTCATACTGTACTAACATCAACTTGTTGAGAGGACCGAGAGCTCCCGGAAGTTGGTGTGGATTGTGTACAAAGGCTACATCTTATCACATGACAGACGTGAGCACCCCTGGTTTTGTCATCTGCAGGAAGGGGGTCTTGGAGCCAGCGTGCCTCAGATGTCAGGGCAACTGTGTTTATGTTTATAGAACGCTTGGCTGAACTGGTGCTGGACATCAGATTTATAAATCAAAACGAGTAAAACCTGAAAGCTCACTCCCTGCGTGGGTGGTCTCAGACAGACCCACATACTTCGGAGCTCAGCCATACGTACCTTGCTTTGTCTAAAGTCTTCAGCTCCTCAATCTTCTGCTCCGTATCCTTCTCAGCGCGATTTGAAACTCCTGCATTCTGCTTGCTCCAGATACTCGGTTTCTGGAGAACAATTCCAAGGGACAAGAGAAAGACCACACAATTGCAAGACAATCTCTACTGGTCAGAAGACCAGTGGGATAACGTCCTCTTTCAACAGCTGTGTGCTGCAGATACTTACCATCTGTGGGGTCGCTGGAGCAGAAAAGCCCTGAACTGTAAACTGTGATATATGAACTTCTCTAGACCACTCCACAGACCTACTGAACCTCCTAAATGATCACAACCTAATTCAAGACTCTAAAGAAAATGTACAATTGCAAAGAATTAGTAATACAAATAACAGACCATTACGTACAAAACTAGAACACCATTTACAACTCTTAAAGGGCCTGCTACGCTTTGTTATGTCTGTTTGCATACAGAGCATCTATGTAACAGATAATCTCCGAGGACAATATGAACAATGGACGTATTAATATCATGTTTTGCTGGGCATGGTAGTACACGCCTGTAATTCCAGCATTCAAGAGGCTGAGGCAGGAGGATTACCATGAGTTCGAGGCCAGCCTAGGCTACATAGTGAGTTCAAGATCAGCCTGAACTACATAGCAAGATGCTATCTCAAAAAAAATCATCTTTTCCAAAAAGAGTTCAAAAGAGTATCATGATACGCTTTCAAAGAATCATACAAATTCCTGCTTTAATATTTAACACGTTTCATGCAGGTACCCAATCACTAGACAGGATTTTTTCCTTATGGCTCACATGTACAGATACTGCTGACACTTTCAAAGCATAAGGGTGGTGATTTTGCCCATGTGGACATAGTGGGGACCATCAGATCGCATTTGTACCTTATTAGCTGTCTTCGGTTTTCCCAAAACTCCAGAATCTTTTAGAAGTTTTTCTTGTTTGAATTCTTCTTGTTTTCGGAAGAGTTCAGCCTTCAGATCTACCAACTAGAATAAAACCAGAAAAGTAAAATAAATATTTTATTCAGTACTAGCAGTGGATGGATTGCTAAAGTGTTGCAAGTTTGAGCCCAGTCAGGTAACTGTTTCAAAAGAAGGAAGAACAAAGAAACAAACGGTTAGGGATGCAGCTCAGAAGGGACAAAAGCCCTGTAGCTCAGTTAGGGGCAAGAGCCCTGTGCCACACACACACAGACACACACACACATAAAACCCCAGCGCCACATACACATGTGCATGTGCGCGCGTGCAATGTAAGTGGAAGAAAGGAGGAAAGTTCAGCTAGGAAGCTCTCCCTTCCGTCCAAGTGATGAGTGAAAGTTCTGAGCTATGCAAGATTTAAACAGCTAGAAACAAGTAGGCTGAGTACACCTCCAATTTGATCTACTCTGTGGTAGAAACTCTAACCCGAGCTGAATCTTAGGGTTCAGAACACAAAGGGAGGACCAGGCAGAGAAGGGACCAGGCCTGGGAGGACGCTCCCCTCACTTCTCCGCACAGCAGCCTACACAGCCAGGCATCTGTAAATCAGATATTTATCACCAAGGGACAGTGAAGGAAAATAAAAATGAGTTTGATGATTTCTCTTCTGAAAGAAAGAAATTTAAACGTTGGCACAGATTCTAAAGGTCAGTTTCACTCCAGGACCTAATATTCTAAATTCTTCAAAATGGCCAGGCATAGTGGCTCCAGCACTGGGGAGGCTGAGGCAGGAGGATCACAGTGAATTTAAGGCCAGCCCGGACTCTACAGTGAGTTGAAGTATAGCCTGAATAAGGAGACTCTGTCTCAAGAATGATAATAGTAAATTCTAGTCGGGCGTAGTGGCTCACTCCTGTAATTCCAGCACTTGGGAGGCTGAGGGAGGAGAATCACCGTGAGTTCGAGGTCAGCCTGAACTACATAGCAAGACCCTGTCTCAGAAACAAACAAATAATAATAATAATAATAACTCTGAAACACTTTCACGCTTTCTTCAGAGCCTGCATCAACCTTCCGGGCACAAATCTCCCAGTCTGCAGCTACAGAATTTTGGAGGGGAGCTCGGACCCGCCCAAGCCCAGACCGCCTTCCCACCGCCCTCACCGGGCCGCCCCGCCGGGGTCAG
>NW_004955429.1:17180082-17201945 GCF_000276665.1 Chinchilla lanigera | reverse complement strand
GGCTCGGTCCCCGTCCGCCTGGATGAGGGCGGCCCGAGACGCCGACACCTCGACGCCGTCCCGGCCCTCGCGGACCTGTCCCCGGCGGGGTCCCCAGCGACGCCATCAGTCCGCAGGCCCGCGAGGTCCCCCGGCCACGCGCGCGCTCCGGAGCCGTGCGGGGACAGGATCTGCGGGGTCGGCGCGGCAGCCGAGGCCAGGAAACCCCGAGGACTCACCGAGGACGCCGTGACGTCCAAAGGCTTTTTCCTCCGGTCCATGCTCACGCCGGTCGTCCGGCCGCCACCCGTCTCCACCGCAGGCCTTCTAAACCGGCTTGTGGCGCACCCGGAAGTACCTTTGACAGCGACGCTGAGTTTCCGTGAGTTTTCGACCTGAGCGCCATTTTGAGAGTGTCATGTGATGCGTAGTATATTCGCCGCCATCTCGAGAAGGTCAGAGGTGATGGGTTGACGCCGAAGAGTGAGGTCATTTTGAGCAGGGCGGAGAGTAGCGTGAAAGCCGTCTTTAGAAGATCGAACTGTGGCTTTCTGCGCCATAGACGCTAGCTGCAGTGGGGAGGATGGATGGCGGAGGAAGTGGCGCCATCTTGGGGAGGGTGATATACATGCCAGCGTCTTCCTGGTGAAGACGAAAGTGAATTAGTATAGCCAGGCGTGGTGGTGCACGCCTATAATCCCAGCACTTGGGAGGCTGAGGCAGGAGGATCGCTGTGAATTCGAGGCCCGCCTGGGCTACATAGTGAGTTCAAGGCCAGCCTGAATTACACAGCATGACTGTGTCTCAGAAAAAAAAATAAATGAATGAATTATTAGAACTGGAAAAATACGAAGTCTGGGTTGAAGGCAGGCACTGCTGCATTTCGCATATAGGTAAATTCTTAAAAACGTCATGTGGGATAAGAATTGTCGTGTTAACCTTACTGGTTAGCTAACATTAATGCAATGCCAGGCAGCCGCTTCTGCTGCTGAGCTGTTGTCCCCGGCCCCATTAATACAATGCTTATTTGGGCCATGTCACATAAAGCTCCTAGGAATGTGGACTGAAGAAGCCATCTTCCTGGGTTGGAATTAGTGCTTCATCACTTACTGGCTGTGTGACCTTGAGCAAGTTCCTTAACCTCTCTCTGCCTCAGTTTCCAAATGGGAACAAAATCATGTTTGTCTCAAAGGGCTAATGAAGATTAAATTTGCTAGTCTATAAAGATATTAATGGGTATTCGACAGAAACCCCTAAATTGTCTACCTTCTAATCCTCAGAATCTGTGGAAGTAGGGAATGTGCAGAGGTATTAAAGATACTTAGTTGGAGATAGTAGTTTGCGTTATTCAGATGGCCCAAGGTCATCCTAGGGTCTTCATAGAGATCAGAAGGTGCTGTTACAGGGTTCTGGATTTCTGCAGACTCTTTGCAGGTCCTTGGTGTCTGAACAAAGACTTGGACAAGATACATGAAAAAGGTACTAAGTTTTACATTTGTCAAAGGTAGGAAAAGAAATATGCTCTGCAGGGTGAGGGTGGGTGACTGAGACTTCACAGTAGCCATGAGATAATGGCAAAAGTCTTTTGTAGCCTTTATCCTTCAGGCTGATGTCAGATCTAGGCCATTCTATCAAAAACCTGCTTGATTTTGTGCTGGTAGAACTGAAGATAGCACTTTCTGATTGGTCCCAGGTGCAGAGCTTGGTAACTCTGTTCTGGGCTTGCATCCTTGATCTCTGTGATTGACAGGTCACGCCCACTTGCTCAGCCACTTGCCACGCCCTAATCTCTGGCCTTCTGCTATGTAGCAGCTTTGAAGAGGGAGAATGGGACTAGGGCTGTGGAATGCCAGAGGCCTCTAGAAGGTGGAGCAGACAGAGACATGCACCATCCTGTAGTGGAATATCCCCCCACCAGCCAGTATACTTCAGTTTGTTAGTTACCCAGGTAATAGTTCCTGTTCCAAATCCGGTTGCGGTTGCTCCTGTCTCTTAGAAAGGGCTGGTCATTATGATGCACATTGTATAAACCAATCCCCAATTGACAAGCCATTCTGCCTCTGTACTTCCTGCTTGCTTATCCCATGTAAGCCCTAGACCACCAGAGATTGGGGCCTGATATTTTGGGAATGATCCGTGCCCATCGATGTCAGTAAATCTGCCTCCAAATCCTAGGTGTTGTTTTGGTGTTTCTGCTTGCTGTTGCAGGACTGGGACACCTTACCCTGGTGAAGAGAGCCCAGGGTTTCCTGCACAGGCACGGGGGCTCAGGTTCAGCTGCCCCCTTTGTTGCCCTGAGCCTTGATCTCTGAACCCAGCTGGGCACACAGGACCTGAGAGCGAGAGTGGACGTGGTTTGTGAGCTGTGAGGGCGCTGTGTCTGGCGCTGGCAGGAGACAAAGCTCTGCTCAGTGGCGCCAGCCTTCTCCCGGCAGAAGGCGCGTGTGTGACAACAGTCTGCACTACGCTGCATACTTTGCAGTGTTTCAAGCACCAGTTTGTCCTCACCCCCACTGGGCTGCCTGAGAGAGAGGCTGGGGTGGTGGTGGATTATCTTCCTCTTCCCTTGTCTCAGGGAATGTTACTTACCCACCAGATGCTTAGGTACTTTGAATAAGGGGGGAGAGATGAGGCCGAAACAGTGGCACAGCCACCACCCTGTGCCCCCCTTTTGCACACCCTGTGGTGATTTCCCAACAGGAAGTCTCCTGAGAACGGATTGCTGCTGAACTCTGGTCATAGCTACTGTGATGCATTCATCGGGCTGAGGTCAAGGGGCTCGGTAAAGTCCCAGTGCCTTTGAGCTCTTAAGAGCCATTTTTCTACCCATCCTCTTCCCTCCAACTAAACATGTGTCTCCCCAGGTGCCAGCCCACAGCCTCTTAACCTGCGTTCCATCTCTGGCACTGTAGTCTCCAATGACGACGGTAAATTGCTCAGCAGGAGATGATGAATGAGCTGAGCCAGATGTGTGAAAAAAAGAATGGCTGCATCTAAGAAAATGAGTCTCTAAGCAGGGCACAGGACAAGGCATACATAGCGAGATGCAGCCCTGGATGGCAGGAAGTTGACTTAACTGGTGTCAGGCGCGGAATCTGCTGCTGCCAGGGTCTTACAGAATTCCCCCAACAACTCCAGGGCAGGTGTTCTTATTCTTCCCATGTGTAGGGGAGAAAACTGGAGCACAGAGAGACTAAGTGACTTGGCCAAGGTCACACAGCTCGTAGGGCCCCAGGACTGAACTGAGCTGAGCAGCCCACACTGCCTGCCTCGCTCCCCGCAGCTGCGTTAGCTCTGAGTGTTCACGCATCCCTTCAGCTCTGCTGGGGAGGGGGAGTCTCAAGCAGCTGCTCCAGCATATCTCTGCAGGAGGAGCCGGTCCTGAGGTCACTGTGAGCGGAGGAAACACAGCAAGCCGAGACCAGGAGGTGCGATCAGGCCAGACCTGTCGAGGCCCTGCTGAGCTTGCAGGGTTGGAGTCAGCGTGGGGAGTGTGGCTTTCCCTGTCCCACCCCTGGGGGACCTGAGGCCACAGCTGCAGGACACAGTGCCGAGGACCAGCAGCCCCCTGCACAGACAAGGCCTGCTGGGAAGGCGGGGAACCACCCCTCTGTGAGATGCTGGCCTGGGGGAGAGGACCCGAGGGTCAGTTCTCCCAACTCCCAGAGCCAAGTGAGTGGCTCCAGTGGGCCATGGAGTCGCCTGACGGGCCTGGCCGCACTGGGGTGGAGTCTTGCAGGGGCCACAGGCATGCGCCACCACCACCACGCCCAGATCTTGAAGGCCACCACTTGGATCCACAGAGTTGGGGAAACAGAGAAACAGCCGGAGGAAGCCAGAGCCAAATGCTGCAGAGGGGGCGGCTCAACCGGCAGACCTGACCTGTTGCACACTTCTTCCCAGGCCGGAGCCCGAGAGCCAGGTGTCGCAGGGCCCTGAGCCTCAGCCTTCTCTGGCTCCTCCGGCTTCCTTGGCTGGGGCGAGTGCTCCACTCTGCGTCTCTGCCAAAGGACGCCAGTTACGGAGATGGGGGTCTCCGCTGCAGGGTGACCTGCGTAGCTCACTGCAATCCTGTTTCCATCACAGGTCACTTTCTGGACTGAGCCCTACCACCCAGGCAGGAGACTTTTGGGGGACAAATGCCTACATCAAACAAGAAGAGAGCTCTTGGATACAACTAGTGTCATACTTCAAGAAACTAGGAAAGGGGAACCCTCAAATCAGTAGGAAGAGAGAAAGAGGAAAGGTCAGAGCAATGTAGTTGTTTTGACTCATGGAGGCTGAGGCTAGGGGAGGAGGTCTATGGCCTTGCCTGCAGCTGTGGGGAGCTGCTGGCCTTGTGTGCCACCACTCCTCCCAGGGGACAGGGCTTGTGTCCCCACCCCCTCCCACCCTCTCCCCACTGCCCCCTCCCACTCTGGAATGGTCAAGCTCGTCAGCAGCCGCCGTCTGGGTCAAGCGCCTCCTTGGAGACGGAGGCGAGGGCTCCACGATCCTCCTGCAAACACACATGGTCCGGGCCTGAGCTGCTTATTGCAGATGCCCCGATGCCTACTTTAATTTCCTGCCTGGTCTTGATGGCTGCAGATAGAGATAGCTGGGGGGCGGGCGGTGCTGCTCACAAAAGCGAGCTCACAAAAGCGCCTGCTCCTCCCTTAACTTCTGCTCCTGTCCACCAAGCCACAAGCAGCTTCTCCTCCTCTGTGCCCCTGTGCCCTGCTGCCCTGCCTCGAGCTGCCTCAGAGCTGGTGGACCTCTATAAACGAACTGCACGAGACAGGCAGGAGGAAGAGGAAGGAAGCCTGTGGCTCTGAGGGTCTGCCCCCCGCCCCAGACTTCACCCTTGGACCGCAGCACACAGCGATGTGGCTGTCCTCCTGCTTTGCCTTGCACACCTGTGAGTTCATGTATCTAGTGTGCACTCCATAACATGGGCTCCTGTGCCATGGGGTCCCCATAGCAGCTAAGGATGCTCAGGAAGCTCGTAGGCCCATTTCACAGCCTCGGAGGAAGAGTCCAAGGGTTGGGGGACCTGGTGCCAGCCCAGGGATGTGGTCTCAAGGCGGGGACATCAAGGCTGTGATTTAAGAATCAGAAGGGCAAGCAGACCTCTGCATTAGGCGGCTGAGGCAGGCTTGTCCCCAGCTCGGAGCCCAGGAGAGGGTGTGCACCGCACACAGGACAGTCGTGGACCAGGCTGTGGGCAGTGTGCGTGTTACTTGCCAGTCCCCCTGTCCTTCTACCAGACTTCAAGGTCATGTCCCCAAGCTGCTGGTGCCCCTGCCCAGGAGCTGAGCATGCCCACTCAGGCTGGGCACCAGTACCGTCTGCCACGGCTGACCTGCAGGATGCAGAGGGTGGGGTAGGGCACGATCCCCAGTGAGCTCCAGAGAAGGCACAGCGTGGAGCCCCTGGGCCACCGCACAGGATCTCGTGGACTCCCCGGCTGTGGCTGTCTCCAGCATCTGCCACTCCTCTGTGAGCTCTCCCCCTTTTGTTTGGGGATGCTGGGGTCCAGCTCTGACATCCCCCCAAAAGCTTGGATGTTGAGGGCTTGGCCCCGAGGGCAGCTGTGTCCGAGGCAGGGCCTGGGCAGGGGTCTGGATCACGCAGCTCCTCAGTAGATTAATCCACCCCTGGGTTCTCACTTAATGTCTCCTGGGAGCCGGTGCAGACGAGGGCAAGTGGGTCCAGCCAGAGGAAGCGGGTGGCCAGGGCCCCTTGAAGGGGATGGTGGGACCCCTCCTCGTCACCTTCTCGTCCCTGAGGCGCAGTCTGACCCCAGCAACTCAGAGGAGGAGAGGTTTATCTGGGCTCCGTTTATAGAGGTCCACCAGCTCTGAGGCAGCTCGAGGCAGGGCAGCATGGCACAGGGGTGCAGAGGAGGAGAAGCTGCTTGTGGCTTGGTGGACAGGAGCAGAAGTTAAGGGAGGAGCAGGCGGGAGATAAACCCTTGCGGTGACCACCCCCTCCAACCAGACCTCAGCTCTTGAAGGAAGTCAGCTGCAGCCCCAGGATCCAACTACGTTCCAGACGTCCTGAGAGAATGTGTGAGGCTCAGAGGACTCGAGACTTCAGCTGTGACAGGACCGGCCCTTCTCTCTGTCTGCCTCTCTGCCTCTGCTTCTGCGTCTGTCTCTGTCTCTGTCTCAGCTTTCTGGCTCCCACGCCCCTACTGCTGTGAGCTTCCACCTCACCACAGGCCCCAAAGCAACTGGCCCAATCACAGACTGAAATCTTGGGAACCAGGAGTCAAAATAAATGTTTCTTCCTTTCAAGTGGCTGTTCTGGGCATTTTGTCACAGTGACTGTAAGTTGGCCCACCCAGGAACTGCTGTGGTGTGAATGCGTCCCGGGACCTCCTGTGCTAGCGGCATATCCCCAGGTCCAGATGCTGACAGCATGGAGTGCATCCTCTGTGGGTGACTTCCTGGTGTCTGTGGCTTTGGGAGAGGAGGCAGGGACAGAGCCAGCGAGCTTGTTGTGTCTTGCCGGGGGAGGGTGCAGCATGAGGCCCTTGTACCTCCCAGGGTGTATTTTATAGCAACAGAAGATGACTAAGACCCCTACCTCAGGGCTCCCACCTGACCTAGGTGCAAGCTCAGTCTGGTCTGTCTCAAGGTTTTGCTGAGGCAGCTGGGGCAAAGAGGTGCTGCTGCAGCCATCTTGTGACCATGAGGAAAAGCCTGTCCAAGAGTGGAGAATGGAGGCCGCTTGAAGGATGTGGAGAAGATGGACACATGGTAAACTCCAGTGCAGGTGACCCACTGGAGCCCATTTCTAACTGCTCCAGGAGTGAGATATACCCTGAACGTTCTCACCATGCAAACGGATGGGTTCCATATTCTGTCGCTGGCAGCCAGCCAGTCCTGAGCAGCATGGTGCCTCTCCCTGAAGTCCAGAGACACTGGAAAGTGGAGGGGCTGAGTCTGCAGGGGAGGCCACCTGTGGACCTGCCAGAGCTGGGGCAGGAAGCAGAGGTCCGGGACAGCTTGAGAAGCTCTGCTGGTATCAGGACACAGTGGCCTCAGCTTGTGGTCCCCTTAGCTGTCCCAAGACAGAAAAGTATCCTCCAGTTTCAGCCTCAACTTCCTCACCATCCCAAGAAGTGACCCCTGTGAGAGCTCCGTTTCCAAGTGAGGAGGCCCAGAGAGGCTGAGAGACTGGTCCGTGGTCACAGAGCTTGTTAAGGGACCGAGTCCGGGCCTGAAACCAGGTGTCCCTGACTCCATAGTGCACTTGTTCTTTTTTTTCTGTAATTCTAACATCTTCCTTAGCTATTTTAAGAGATAGTGTCTGCTGGGAACCATGGGTGTGCTGGCTACTTGGGATGCTGAGGCAGGAGGGTGGCTGGAGTCCAGGAGTTTGGGGATACAGGATGCCAGGATGCTGCCTGGGAATCACCACTGTGTTCTAGCCTGGGCAGCCTGGCAAGTCCCCAGCCCTTCAAACAATTTAAAAGCGCCAGGACCTGTGTTGGGTGACACGCGTGTCTGTGGGACACGTACACTGAAGCCCCCAGGCACACACATCTGCTGCTTTCTGCTTGTGTTTGCTCCTGCAGGTGTGGGGCCCAGCGTGGGCAGCACGGAGTGTGGTGGGGACCCGCCATCCCCACCAATGGGACAGCACGCCCAGCTGTGGGCTGCAGGAGGATTAACCATCCCGAGCCGAACAGCCACACGGCAGCCACAGCGTGGGGCAGGACACCCCCTTTCGGGTAGGATCGGCTGTGCAGCTGCATGGAGGACCGGTGGGGCTGTGCATATAAGCTGCGCTTGCACACGAGGCTTGTGGGTGTGAGTGCACACAGGGTGTTGCTGTTTCGTGCTGCTCAGATGAAAAAGCATCTTCCTGGGGATTTGGAGAAGAAGAAGCAAAAGCAAATCAGACCCCAACTCTCAGGCGCTCGGGGCCTCGTTAGTGTGCGTGGTGTTCATGTGACAGATCAGCTTTCTCCTCCCACGGCTACCAGCACAGAGCCTGTCCCCACCCAACGCCACTGTGATCACCTCCCGCGAGTGTGGAAACCCTCACCCCGAAAGGTGATGTGTCAGAGGAGAGCGCGGGGCCTCAGAAAGGGGCGAGTGCCCTTTTAGAAGCCCCTAGCTCCCTTGTCCCTTCTGCCAGGGGAGGATACAACGCAAAGGCGCTGTCTGGAAGCCAGAAGCAGCCTTCAGCAAACATGGAGCCTCCAGGGACCTGAGAGACGGATTCCTGCTGCTCAGAAACCACCGTCCCCATCCTGTGCCGCAGCCGCCCGAGCGGACGAAGTCACCACGCGGAGGATGACAGGCTGAGGGGCCTGCGTCTTCCTCCCCTGAGCCCTGGGAGGTGGCTATGGCTGTCCTCGCCTGCGCGCTCCTGGGTGCAGGCCACTTGCGTTCCATGCGCGGAGGGGACAAGGAGGCTGTGTCTCCAGGACACAGGAGTGGGGGGTGCTTTGGTGGCCAGGCCTGGGTCCCAGGAGGTTTCTGCTTGTCCTTGTTCCAGCTCTGCTGCATTCATGGCGTCCTAATTAATAGGGAGCCGTCTTTTCTTCTCTTGTGTGTGCAAACCTCGTGTGTAGCAGAGGAAATGCAGCACTGTTTTGAGCCGATGTATGCAACTGTCTTAGATCTGTGAAGTCCTAGGGCCTCAGCTGGGCACCCAGAACACATGGCACCTGAGCAAGTCCTCCCAGCCCTCGGTGCAGGTGGCAGGGAGCACACAAGGCTGCCCCCGCCCCGTCCTCCTTCCCTTCCTCTTCCTTCCTCCCCCTGGCTCTCCCTTCTGCCCAGAGACAAAATGAGGCCAGCCTCTGCCAGGCAGAAGCCGACAGCTGGGTACACGGGAGGTGGCAGGGCTCTGAGTGCCCATGTCCCTCTGCAGGTGACTTCCCAGCCACCTTGTTGGAAGAGGGACTCTGTTTCCCAAGGACAACAGAACAAGTTATGCCAGTGGAGCAGGACAGAAGTGGCCGTGACTCATAAGAACAGACTGGGTCCCACAGTTGGAGGACAGTGAGTCCAGGAGGCCAGCTCGTGCCCCAGGCCAGTTTGCAGCCAGCTGACCTCCAACATGGGAGAGAACCAAGGTCAGATGTGCAGAGCCATCTGCCCTATCCACAGCTGACCGCAGACTCGTGACAGCAGAACTGCCCAGCCAACCTGTAGCTGGGGTCTCATGAACAGCGTGTGCTTTTTTTACCCATCGAGATGATCACATTTGTTACACAGCAGCAGCTAACCAACACGTCTCTTGTAAAGTTGTTCTTTGGGGAGGAAGGTGATTTAGAGCATAAGGTCTCTTTGCCCTTTCTTTCCAGCAACTGGGGGAAAATTGACTTCTAAGGATTTCTGAAGGAACATCAAGATATTGGGACTTTACTGTAACAGGATAAAAATGACAAAAATAAAAATGTGCTGGGGACAAGACACCCTGATACCAACCCCACACATACCTGTCCCCCAGGCACGAAGGCACCTCTGTGAGGTCGTGAACTGATACAGCATTGGTGGACTCACACTTGGCAGGATACACAGCCCTCATGGATGGTAGGAATCAGGGCTCCTCCCTCTGGTGCTGACGAGCATGGCAAGGGGCTTCTGGCCTCTTCCTGCTCTCACCGAGACTTTTTAATTTTTTGGCGGAACTGGGAGTGAACCCTGGGGCTCTCACATGCTGAGCCCGTGCTCTGCCCCTGAGCTACACTACCAACCTGGAGACCCCGCTTCTCCTGGAAACTCCCCAAGAAAAGGGTGCCACCAGGGAAAGAGGAAAAGACGGAGTGGACTTCTCAAGTTCGTCAAGAAACCCAGGGAAAAATTCTACCAGAAGAAAAGGCACCAGCCATCTAGTTTAGTTTTAACCAGTTCACAGCTTTCTTCGCTTTCTGCCAGAGGTAGATATTGGCCTGATCCCTATTTTAGAGATAAGGAAACTGAGGCTCACAGATGCGAGGTACCCAAGGTGCAGGCTGCAAGGGGCAGGGTGGAGCCTGACCCGGCCTCCTGCTCTGTCTCTCAGTGTCGAGGGCTGGGGCTCAGGGGAGACTGCTTGCCTCGAGAAGCCCTGGAGTGGGGGGCGTGGGCATTTGCTGCACGGCTGTGTCTCCCTTCGTGCATCCGGAGTATTTTACCCTGATTTCCTCAGAAGCAATGAAAACTATTGGCCTGTGTTGTCTCCTGGCCTTAGACGCAGAAGTTCGAGTTCCTGTTTCTTCTTTATGGTCATCGTGCAGCGCTATTAAAAACCAAGGACGGTGCAAAAGGGTGGCAGGAACAGCAGGGCGGAAGCGGCCCCTGCAGCCCGGCCTTGACGGGACCGTGGGACACATGAAGGAAGAGCCGTCTGAATGCCCTGCAGTGAGCCTGGGGTGCCTGGTTCGAAATAGCCTGTTCTTTTCCTCCACAGAGACTGGTGCCCAGCATGGCAGAAAGTGGCTCCCACAGCCCGCATGCCCTTGGCAGCCATACAGCCACCAGCTGGAAGTGCCCAGGGCCTCTCACGTGCAGCTGGACTTGCTGCCAGGGCCCCATTCCATGGGCACAGCCCTGACTAATGGCTGAGCTTACAGAGTGGAGGCAGGACCAGGCCACTTCCCTGGGCCCTCAAGTAGGACAACCGAGCTAACCCTTCCCAACTCTCCGGAGTCACTGGCGGGTCCTGAGCACCCTCTCTTCCCTCCCTGGCCCCAGCCTGGCTGGTCCTGAGCGCCCTCTCTTCCCTCCCTGGCCCCAGCCTGGCTGGTCCTGAGCGCCCTCTCTTCCCTCCCTGTCCCCAGGCCAGGCCCCTGAGGAAACCCAAAGGGACGCGGGCAATTTCCCAAATCCCAAAGGTGAGCAGATCCTTCTCTGCCCTGCTCCAAACTGAAAGTCTTTCGGAAACTGTCAGAAAATCCCGCGTGCCAGCTTCCATCCCATCCAGGCAGGAGGGGCCCGGGTGTGAGGTGAGCCCCTGCAGTGCCACTGCTGGCGATGCCTCCTCAGACAAGCTGCAGAGGTCCATGGGCTGGCTTTGGTCAGCTGTCATGGAGGGAGCCCCACTTCCCCAGCACTGGAGTGTTCCCCAAGGGCTGTGCGAGCGATCCTGTGTGGAATGGGTCTGAGCAGAGCCTCAGTTGATAAAACCCCCTTCATGCACAAGTCACCAACCATCTGTTACGCTGGCCTCCCAGTTACTGGCTGTGGTGGATTGACAACTGGTGGGCAACTTGTAACACCCAGCAGAACTTAGTAAGCGTGGTGCTGGGTGTGTGAGGCCCACCTAAAGACTGTTGCCAGCAGCATAAGAGGCAGAACTGGAGAAGAAGAGAGAGGCTGTTGGGAGCTGTTTGCTCCTGGAGGAGCCTGTCATGCAGGCTTTCCTGACGAACTCCTCTGTTCTCATCGTGGAAGGAGTACGGGACCTTGTTGTTGCTGAGAATGGCTATGGTTCACTTTGGGGGAGCTCTGGTCCTCACCTTGAGCATCACTTCCTGGCTCCGGAGGGGAAGATGGTGCACTGCCAGTCTCCTGGAGAAGCTTGTCGCATTGGTTTTCCTGATGGGAACTCAGCTGTTTTCACCGTTGGAAGAGCTCGGGACCTCACTGGTGCTGAGGATGGCTGTGGTACTTTTTGGGGGAGCTGTTGTTCTTACTTTGAGCATCACTTCCTGGCTCCAGTGCAGCTTCCTCAGCCTGCTGGCATAGATCCTTCATCCTCCTGGCACAGACTTCCTAGCTTCCACCACTGACCTTTGGGCCTTCCCAGCGCAGATCCGTGAAACAGGCCTGCATGAGATGTTGTCGTGGGCTCTTAGCCTCCAGCTGGACTCATGGGGGGCACTGTTATGGGCTCTAGGTCTTCAGCTAGACTCATGCAGGACACTGCCATGGGATTCAGGCCTTCAGCTGGATTCTTTGGTCGTTAGTGTGTGGACAGATTTCCTGTACTCTTTTTGTATATAACTCTTTGGGTGACTGTTATAAAATAATCTTATAAACTGTGTGTCCTTTATTAAATTGTGTTCCCCTTGCCGACTACAGTGCTGGCTTTGTGATCTGCACGGCCAGCCAATGCCTAAAAAGCACGAGTCAGTGACCATTTGTGATGTGCTCTTCCCTGGGGGCCAGAGAGATGATCTGGAATTATCACTCAGAAGGTTCTGTCCCCTCCCAGCAGGAGGAGGCACCTGGGTCACCACAGCACAGTGGGGACAGTGCCTCACCTACTCTGTCCCTCTGGCTCCAGGGCCAGTATGTGATCCGGTTGGGCCAGTCAGTGCTGCTGCTCCCCGAACACAGTGATTGGCCCAAGGATCACCCTGTAACCCAGACTGGACCAATGGCACTCAGCTCTGGGACTTTGGTGGGACTGCTGGGAGAGTGGAGGCTTCTGCAGACCTTAAGGTGGGAGAGCAAGGCTGCAGCTTCAGAGGGGTCTAGGATGCCTGTGAGAGAAGCCACCAAGGAAGGCAGGGCCAGTGCACAGCTGGAAACAGTGGCACTGCTTAACCTCTTGCTCCAAGTATGCCTGCAGTCAGCCACAAAATAGTGCGTCCTCCTCCCCATGTTGTCCTAAACCCATGGCTACAAAGGGTCAAACCCTGTGTAAGGTGTGTACAAAACACAAAGAAGCCACAGGTGAGAAGGTAGCTCAGAATCTGGGAGGACTTCTCAAGAGGGGATCTCTAGCCTGGGTTTTGAGGGATAAATAGAAGTTTGTTATTAGTATCGAGGCAGAGGCAATAGCATGACAGAGCCCTAAGGTGGGAGCTGGGAACCCTTCAAGATGACCAACATGCTGAAGATGAAGCAGGGACCATCAAATGCCAGGCTGCAGGGCTGGCTTTTCTCCTGCAGAAGGCCAAGGGGAGCAGGAGCAGATGGCGACAGGGTGGGCCAGGCCTCACTCGGGTCACAGAGACTTTACACTGTCTCCTGTAGACTGCTCCTCTCCACCACACGGCCCTAAACCCTGCGACCTCAGCCAGAAGTGTACATCGCGTGCCAAAACAGCCAAGTCTACGGGCCGCCGAGACTGTGCAGGAGGGGGTGGGGGCAGGGCCCACATGGACTCTGCCTCTGCCCTCTTCCGTGGCGCAGGAGATGGGAGGAGAAATTCCTGGATGGAGAGGGCTGAGGGCAGAGGCAAAAGGGGGAGCTAGGTCCCCACACCACAGGAAGCACCTGGTCCTGACGGCTGGAGCCCAGCAGGGTGGGCAAGGGGGCACGTGTGCTACAGGCTTCGGGGGCCGAGAAGAGCGTCCTGGAAACCACGCAGAGCATCCGCTCCTAAGGATTCTGCCGTGCCTGGGGTGCACGCAGGGACTGAGCTCATTAGGATTCACTGTCATCTCATTTGCATTGTGGTTCTGGCCCCACCCCATGGGCTTTGGGCACCGTGACGGTTCCTCCAGGGCTCACACAGATGCAAGAACAGGACTGAGAACTCAAGGATTGAGAGCCCAAAGCCATCAAGACCTGAGCAACCATACACCCCTCACTGTCCTATAGATGGCGCCCTGCGGTCCCGGGCCACACTGGAGCCCCCTGCCGTCTCAGCGGCTCCCCAGGAACCCTCCTTAGAGACCCCACAGCTCTCCAGTGGCGTCCGGCAGCGCCAGCACAGGGGCCTGGGCCACCTCCTGGCTCTGCCCCTCTGATCCCTTTGGCTTCGTGGCCTGGGCCAGCCTCAGCTCTGTGACTCCGGGTGCGCCCTGGGTCCATTTCTCCTTCCCTCCCTCCCTCTCTCTCATCCTTCCTGTTCTCTGGCCTCCGCAGCCCCAGCAGGGAACTTTAACTTTGACCCAGGCCTCACCCTCCAAGGAGTGTCCAGAACGCCTCCATCTCTGTCTCTGGGGCACTCATTTTTGTGCCAGTCTGGTTGGAACTGGCAGAGATGGGCATTACCTCCCATGGCAGTGAGATGCGTGGCACTTCAGCAGTTTGTGTTAAGTGTGGCTGAGGAGCACCCTTGCTCCAGGACGGCCTCCCTCACCAGCCCTTTTCTGCCTGTGCAGGATGAGAGCACAGGCCCTTCCCAAGCTCCCCAAGACCATTGCTACCTTGGCCTCGGCTCTTCGTCCAGATTCCGAGTGTTATCCTGCAGAGCTGGTGTCCTGCAGTGCTGGTGTCCTGCAGTGCTGGTGCAAGGGGTGCCTCCCAGGGATACCCCAGACCCTTCGTCCTGCAGCAGGCAGCTCGCAAATATGGGTGGTAGGAAAACAAACCCAAAGACTGGAGCCATACGTGTAGATGACAGAAAGCCCAGGGCACGTGCCTTCAGGTGCAGTGGGATCAGGGTCTCAAAGAGCCCTGCCAGGAAATTGCCTAAGGAGGACTCTCTGAGGCCTAGGCTTAGGTGTGCCCTCCCCAGGTCCCCAGCAGGTACAGGGCTTTGACCTTCCAGCTTAGAAAGCCCAGTGGAAGACAACTTCCTTCTCCCTGTCCTCTCTACAAAAATCCCAGAGTTGAATCTCATTGGCCAGCCTTAGGTCACATGCATGTCTCTGACCAATCATCAGTGTGGTGGAGAGGGGTGCTCTGATTGGCAAAGGGGTTGTGCCTGCCTTGAACTCCCTGAATTCATCCAGCCTGAATAACTAGACAGGTGGAAGGCAAAGCCAGGTCCCCAAGGGAACACTAAAAGTGTGAGGCCAGTGGGCAATGAGAGCGGCAGTTGACAGTAGACCCCTTCCCTGGTTAGCACAGCACGTTTTAGTTGTACTGTAACATTTATTGGCCATTTAAAAACTCTATAGTAAATGTATTTGCATTTATATTTTAGAACTTGATTAGTTCTGTCTGCCAACCTAGACTGAGGCTGGTGGGCCAAGCACCCACAGGCAGTGGCACCCAAGATGCCCATGTGAGGTGGGTACTCATGGAATGCTCTGGAATTCCGTGGAATACCCAATCACACTCACAGGGGTGATCGGGAATTCTGGCAATCATCTTCCTGTAGCGGGTCATGTTTGGTTATGAACACAGCTGAGACCTCTGCCCCAGCTCTGCCCAGGGACCATCTGTGCCCTCAGAATGCTGTCCTGAGGGCTGGGGACATCTGCCACGTGGCCAGCGGCACTGAGAAGCTGCTGTCAGATGGCACGGCCCCCAGGATGGCAGCAGCTGGGCTGGGCAGAGGAAAGGTTTGGATGCCGCTGTGTCCTGCTGCCTGGCACCAGAACCCAGGTGGACTCAAGCCTCCAGCTTCCCTGGAGCAGGGTTGTGTCTGTTTATTCAAGAGGAGACAGAGGTCTGGGGCAATGTGCACGGTCTCCTGGCCCACACCCAACACTGCCAGTGCAGGGTGAGCATCCCCAAGCCGAAGATCTGAAATCCACAACATACCAGAACTCAAAACCTTCCAGCACGGACAGGACACCACAAGTGGAAAATTCCACACGGAAACTTTGTTTTATGCACAAAATTACCAGAAACACAGGATACATGACCTTTAGTCTCTGTGAATGAGGAATATATGAAACAGTGAATGTTGTTTAGAATCTCTCCCGTCCCCACTCTATCTCATTATGTCTATGCAAATGTTGCAAAATAAAAACCAAATCCAAAGTCAGAAACATGTGGAGTCCCACGCATATCAGAGAAGGGCTGCTTAGCCTATGATGGAATGAGAACCTCCTAGGCAGGCTTGGGTTCGAATCCAGGCCCGTGTAACCCAGGTGTGTCTATGTCTTGGGGGCCTCAGTCTCCCCCTTGTGAGCCAAAGCAGCTTCCCCACCCCCGGGACAATGCAGGCAGAGGCCAAGAGCTCCTGTCCCCTGCGCAGGAGTCCCGAGTACAAGCGGGCACTCGCTCCCACACTTTGAGACATTGCCGCAGCTACCAGTGTGTTCCAGAGGCCTCCTGGGCTGTGACCAACACAGAGATGTGTGCCAACAGGGACATCACCAGGTGTCTTCTGTTCACCTAAAAAGTGAAATCCACACCCAGCCGTAGGACATGAGTGACCCTCAGGACAGCCCAGGACCAAGCCTGCTTAAGGGCAGCACCAGGTCCTTCCCACCCTCCGGATTTCCCACTGCACCCCGGAGCTGGTCTCGTCTGGGCCCCAGGTGATACCATGGTCCCAGGGACACACATCTTGGGGTGGGCTTGAGAAACACATCCCTAAGGGCCAGTGTCTCCTGCCTACCAGTGCCACACAGAGGGCGTCCAGGCTCCTGCCGGGGACCTGCCCAGCCACAGAGCCAGGTGGCGTCCCAGCGACATTTATCATTCATGTGTGGCCCCCAGGCCGTTCTCTAACCAGAGGGCACCTCTGCTAGGCTCTGTCACCCAGGGGCGTGTTTGAGCTTCATCAAGTTTCCAAGCAGACAGAGCTGGTGAGTTAACCGGTCCAGTTGTTCTCAGGAGGGAGGGTCTGTCAGAGCTTTCTTCACTGGTATTTCCCAGTGCCCGGGCACACGCACACCTTTCCAGGGACCCCTTCTCCCACCAGGCCTGAGCCCTGGCTTCGCCATTCAAAGCAAGGATGAGCAGCAGGGATACAGCAATAGAATCAGGGGAGCTTTGAGTTTTGAAAATCTGGATGCTTTGGTTTCAAAAGCAGAGCTTTGAGTTTCAAATGGTGTTGGTTCCCCACTCTGGGCTTCTGAGTTTCGAGATCTGCAGCCCTGAGTCTAAGCCCAGGTTCCAGCTCCTGCTGGTAGATTTGGTACGAATACAGGATCCGGCAGCTGGGGTCCCGGGACACCGACCCACTGTCGCTGCTGAGCAGGGGCTGAGGGGCAGAGGAGACCCCAGGGGACCTGGCTGTGGGCACCCAGAACCGACCCCATCTCTGCCCCATGGCGTCTTGGCGCCCTGACTCGCTGGGTCACCCCACTTGCCCATGTGGCCAAGGTGGCAGGAGCTGGGGCCTGGCAGGTGCTGGTGGCCCGGAGGGATGTGTGATCCTGTCCTGCTCCTCAGGTACAGCAGTGGACATCTGTGCTCCAAGAAGGTGGGTTTGGTGAAGCCTGCATGTGAGGGCCAGAGCCAGGATGTCCCAAGGGAGCCTGCTGACTCAACTTCGGGTTGTAATTCAATGACCGGACTTTGAAGCCAGTGCAGTCAGTGGTTAGCATCCAAGTTTCCCTGTGAGATGTGGGGTGACGTCGTTGCTTCATTCAACACGCCATTTCTCTGAACCCAGCATTCCCAGCCAGCTGTGTGGGGGTCCTGGTTCTGCGCTTCCTTGGGTAGGTGCCTCTCTCATCCCTCAGCGTCCTTCTTCGAGTTATTTGATGTTGAAGAAGTGGAGACATCTATAGGTCATAAAGCCACAGGTACACGGGGAGGCCCAGCACAGGGTTCCTGCCACCTGGGGCCTCTGCATTCTCAGGCAGATTGCTGTTCTGGGGCTGGGGGAGCAGGAAACACCTGTCTCTGTGGGAACAGAAGGGACAAAAGTGCATTGGTGGTGACAGCGTTCAGCCAAGACCCCTTCTGGTCGCCACACTGGCCACTTCCTGTTTCCGAACCCAGAACCTGTGGTGGCTCCCTGTGTCTCCACAACCCCTGCCCTCATTGGCTGCTGGCCCTGTGACCTCCTGCTCGTGCTTTGGGCAGCCTGACTGCCAGGCAACCCTCCATCCTCCCAGGCCCCTGTTCACACCAGCATATGGAAACTGCCTGCGGATTTGGAGGCACTGTCTCCGAGTGGTTCTGTTTTCCTTTCCTTCTGTGTCAGTCGCCTGGCTGACAACACTGCTGCATAACAAGCAGCCCCCAGCCTCAGAGTGTACTATGACACATATGTGTTCCCGTGTCTGGGTCTGCTCCTGTCACAGGCCTGGGTTGGCCTCCGCCTGGCAGGTCTCATGCCTCTCCTCCTCCCTGCTAGCCTTGGGACAGGGACACAGGACACAGATTCAAGCCAGCCAAGGGCACCTAGCCTTCCACTGCCCTGGTCCTGCTCGGTGCCTGGATGGGCTGCCTGCCTCTCTCTGGGGTCCAGCTTGGGGTTGGCCACACCCAGGACACTCGATCCCCAACCCCTGCCCTGGGGAAGAGAGTAGAAGGTCAGTGAGGGGCCATGTGACATCCATGCAAGGACGGGCAGGGATGTCAAGACAGAGAACCTTCCCTGAAGCTGGCCAGGAGGGGCTTTGCCTGCACCTGGACTGTAGGGGGTGGATTGTCCCAAACTTGGGGTGACACCTCACAAATCTTCTGGAACAGGTGAAGTTTTTTGTTGCAGATTGGTAGTGCTGTGCATACTAAAAGATGTTCTCTTGGCCTCCAAGTCTCGGTCTGCTCCTCTGCAGAGCAGGAGGGTTGATGGGTGAATGCCAGGCTCCTTTTAGGAGGTGTGGGCCCCCTTGGGCCAGTGTTGAAGACATCTCACTTGTCTTCATCATGCTCTCTCCTGGTTTGCATATGTAAATGTCCCACTCCTTCCAACTGTCTCTTAGGTACTCGAGGACCCTCCTGCTTCTGCTTCCTGTGGGCCTGCTCCACCTCCTGCAAAAGCCTTTTGGTGGCAGAAGGCCCAGCCAAATGCCACCTGCATCATGAGGCCTCCCTCCAATTCCAACAGGACACGACCGATGTCTTTCTCCCTCCTAAACTGTAATGTCTCCTAAACTGTACGGGGGCAGGAGCGTGGCCTTAGTGACATGTGTGCCTGTCAGCACAGGCCCTGAACTTGGTACTGGACTTTGAAAACACATATTTAGGGGCTGGGGTGCAGCTCAGTAGTCGAGCACTTGCTGAGCATGCACAAGGCCCTGAGTTGGGGCACAGAAAACGTAATAATAATAAGATAAAAATACCTACAAGGTTGATTCTGTTAGACATGTATCCTCTTGCTATTTTTTCTGTTTCACCTTTTTTGTTGGGTTTCTCTCTTCCTTCCCTAATCTTGGCATAACCAAGAAGTCCCTTTTATTGTTCCACACCCCCTCGGTTTGTCGCCTACACCTTCCTTGATTGTCCAGTGATTGCTCTAATATCATAGCAGCGTCTCCGGCCCATTCGAGCCCCTGCGAGTGGGTGCTAGCATCACAATGGGGACAGCATGGACTCTGATGACTTCAGCTCCACCCACACCGGTTTTCCTGCTGTTGTCATGCATTTTAACTGGGCAATGTTTAAGCCCCAGAAGACATTATTATAGCTTGTGTGAGCCAAGTTTCATTTCAGTTTAACCCAAATTTACCCTCCATTCCTTTCTGTACATTCACCTTTCTGGGAGGGATGGTTTCCCCTCTGCCTAGAGAACTCCCAGCCTCTGCCTATTACCGTGGGGCTGTGAGGAACATTCTTCCAGCTGTTTTCCTTTCACCTCCATTTTAAAGGGCGCTGTCCCTGCCTGCAGAATCTCAGGCACAGAGTTCCCCATGGCATCTAAACGCATCTTTCCACCTCCTACCATTTCTGTTGAGAAGCTCACCATGGGAATTGTCATCACCCTGAAGGAGTCCTTGTCCAAAGGCCCCGCAGCTGAGGTGCTGGGGCCTCTGTGAGCCACCCACGAGGTGGCCTCAGAGAGGGTAGGCAGGGCAGGCAGGTCTCTGACTGAGACAGGTTTGCAGCCAGAGCCACACCCAGGAAGGCCAGCAGTGGCCTCAGCAGTCTTTACTCACTTCCCAGCCTATTCTGGGCAGCAGCAGCTAGCTGAGCTGTGCTCCAAGGACAGGACCCAGAACACCTTCCCTGATGACCACTGGCAGTGGAGGATAGAGCTGGGGTGTGGCCTCTGGGGCTGAACTAGGGTGATGGAGATCACTATGAAGCAGCTCTGAGCAGGACTAAAATTAACCTATTGGCTTTTCCTGTTTAATTGTGAGTCTGTCCAAGGCCTGGCCCCCTTGTCTGGAGATGGGCAACAGCCCCATAGTAAGTGAACCTCTGTGAGTCACTGGTCCTGGCTGAGGCCTGTAGTAGCCTGTGAAGCTGTGATGCCTCAAAGGACAAGACAAGGCCAGGGCTAAGGACACCTGGCTCCAACCCCAATTAACTAGATGAAGAATGTAGCTGCAGGCATCTCACTCTGGCACTGAAGGCCTTCCTGGAGATAACATAGTTCTCCTGAATTAACATAATGTATTACTCAGAGAAGTCCTTGAGCAGAATTTCAAGGTCCTCCCAAGGTCCTGCTCTGATTCCCACGCTTGCTTCAGTATCCCACTCCTTTCTTTGATAACTAAATAAATATAGGCCACCCAGAGAAGTTCTTTGTCTCAGCCTCCAGAGAATCTTGCATTCTGTTAGAGGGTTTTGAACCTCCTGGAGCCCTAAAATCATACCACTTGACTCTTTTATTTAAGGCTTCGCTGTCCACTCATTTGGGAGATTGTGGGTCTGATCAGTCTGCAATAACTAAGTGACAATATTAGTGTGTTATGGGTGGTGATGGCAGGATGTGGGCACTGCCGTCCACTCCAGTATAAGATGTATTTCCAAATGCTACTTAGACACTCAGACACCCTTGACTCATACATTAAGTGCCAGTTAAATTCCTCTTTTTGATTCCAAAAACCAAAAGACACCTAGTAACAGTGCCTTCCCATGCCTGTTGGTTGGGTTCAGCTGCTGCCCTATGGACCCAGCCATGCTTCTCACACGTGCAACTGAACCCCAAGTTCCAGGGCACTGTCGCTGTCTCCTGAGTGCCCTGACCTGAGGCCACTTGCTGTGACCCATGACCTGGCCGAGTGTGGTCCCCACTCTGGTCTAGCTCCGAGGACAGCAGGTCTTACAGCCCTGCCAGCTCCCAGGGCACACAAGATGAGCCCTGATCCCAGCATAAGGTGGCCTGGGCATACTGGGGCCACCACTGAGGCAGGCATGGGTCTAGCCTGTCCTCTCCCTGGACCCTCACTGGCTGCCCCCCTTAGGAGGTCAGTGTCATTGTCCCTGTCTTGCACACAGAGATGCTGAGCATGAGTCAGAGTCACTGAGGCCACACAGCTGGAGGTGAGCTCAGGGCCAGACAGCTGGCGGCCGTGTTCTTCCTCCTTGTCATTGTCCTGGCCACCGCTGTTTTCCCTGTCCCGACTTATGGATCTTCCTGCCACCCTATGACTGTTCTTACAGACACATCTTGGCTGCTGAAGGGGCTGTGTCCAGATGCACCCATTAGCAGGGAAGCACATCTGGAGCCGAAAGTGCTCTAAACCCACCCAACATACCGTATTCCCAGCCCAGCTCGGCGTGCGCAAGGCTGGACATCTTCCTCCCTCAGGGCCACCAGAAGCTCAGGCAGGAAGGCAAGGTGGAAGGACCTGGAGCGGAGAGCTGCTCACCTCACTGCAGCCAGAGACAGAGAGGGGAGGGAGGAGATGCACCTGTCTAGGTAGCGCCCCATGACCGCCAACCCCAACAGCACATTTAGCTATAGCCCTCGTGGTCCAGTAAAGGACCCAGCTCTGAGCGCAGGAGGCTCTTGGGGCACATCTAGACATAAACCATCACCTGGGGGCTTCTGCCATGGCACACAGCCTCTACACAGGGACAAAGGCAACAGGGCCAACCCATCATGCACTGGGCTCCAGCCCAGATGAACCTTCTCTCTTTACAAGTTACTGCTGTCAGGCATGTGTTACAGCAGCAGACAGCTGACTAACACCCTCCAAATATCAGTCTCCCATCGCTGGGTCTCCCCTTATTCTTCCTACTGTAATACCCAGTCTCCTATTTTATTCCTCCCACTCCTGCCACAGTTCTTCTTGTTCCTCAGCTATGACTGTCCTTGTTACCATTCTTAACATCACCTCTCCCACCATTTCTCCTTTTCCTGTGTCTACTTTTATCACAGTGAATGTTTTCTCCTGACTCCTCCTGTGACCTTCACTCCGCTTCTCCTCCTGCCATCAGTACTACTTCCTGTTATTTCTATCATCAATACTACTTCCTGTTACTTCTACTATCAATACTACTTCCTGTTACTTCTACCATCAATACTACTTCCTG
>NW_004955429.1:17106375-17179982 GCF_000276665.1 Chinchilla lanigera | reverse complement strand
TACTTCTACCATCAATACTACTTCCTGTTACTTCTACCATCAATACTACTTCCTGCTACTTCTACTATCAATACTACCTCCTGTTACTTCTACCATCAGTACTACTTCCTGTTACTCCTACTCCCCTTCGACTGCCTCTCACTCCCCTCCTGCAGAAGTTTCTAAAAAAACAGTGAAAGCCAGGTGTGGTAGCACACACCTGTAATCCCAGAACTTGGGAGGCTGAGGCAGGAGGATTGCCATGACTTTGAGGCTAGTCTGGGCTACATAGTTGTTGGGGACCACTACAAGGTGGTTCTGAACAAGATTTAATATTAACCAATTGGCTTTCTGTGTTAACTTGTGAGTTGTCTGAAGCTTAGGCACCTTGTCTGGGGATGGGCAGGGGACTCGTAGTAAGTAAACCTCTGTGAGTCCCTGGTCACCCTGAGGCCTGTATTTACCTCAAAGGACAAGATAAGGCCACCTGTGACACCTCAAAGGACAAGATAAGGCCACAGCTGAGGATGTTTGGCTCCATCCCTGATTAACTACAAGGAGACTGCAGCTGCAGGCTCCAAACTCCTACAATAAATACCAACCTAAAGACAAGATAGTTCTCCTGACTGACATAATTTACTACTTGGGAAAATTCTCCCAAGGTCCTGTGAGATTCCCAAGTTTTCTTGAGTATCCTCCTCCTTTTGTTTGAAAACCAAATAAATACGAGCTGCCCAGAAAAGTCTTTGGCTAAACCCAGAGAATATTGAAGTTGTAAGAGAGCAAGACCCTCTTGGAGCCCTGTAATCACTGCCACTGTCTCATTTATTTAAGCCTTCGCCGTCTACTCACTTGGGAGATTGTAGGCCTGATCAGCCCGCAATAACTAAGGGTTATTTAACCCAATATTCAATACATAGTGAGTTCAAGGCCAGCCTGAACTACTTAGCAAGTCCCAGTATCAAAAACAAAGCAAAACAAAAAATAAAATAGTAGTGAACCCTCTCCTATGATCAGTGGAGACTGCCACTGTCCCTGGAATATGTGCAGCTCATGACTGCTTTGCCCAATAGAGGAGACCAGAAACAGTGACTCCAAGGGCAGCTCCTACAAGGGACAAGACTCCCAGCCCATGCTGTAGGACACTTCTTCTTGGAGCCTGAGCCCCACAGAGCAGGTTGAATTGCCTCCCAGCCGCCATGCTGTGAGGAAGCCCAGCCTATGTGCGGGTGCCCTAGCAATGCTTGAGAAGACGGGTGCAAGGGCTCCAGCCATGGCTGCTGCGCCCTTGCATCCCACACTCGAGTCCTCCAGTGGGGCTTTAGGCTCTGCAGCCCCACTGCACCCCAATTCTACCCAGGCTAAGTGTGTCCTGTGTCGCTCTCGCCCTGTGTCCATCCACTCTCCTGCCTTGGAGGCTTGAGAGCCCCATGAAACTCCACCCTGGCCCCTCAGAGGCCTCTCATCCTGGTCTATCCCTTCAGGCAGCGGTTCCAGCCCTATCACTGTGGGCACCCTTCCATGGGGCCATCAATCTGGGTGCAGGCAGCTTGATCTGCAGTTCCACTGCCAGAAGACACTGCCTTCTTTGTCAGAGCTCGTGGCCGTTAAACCAGGTCCAAGTCAGCACTCTGCAGGCTATGGCCACCCTGCCCTCCCTCACCGGGCCTGTGCCCGCTGCCTCGTGGTTAATGATTCGGGGTCGATAGGCGTGGGGACGGAACCAGGAGGGTCTGGGGAGCACAGAAGGAAGGGCTAAGTGTGGGCTGTGGGGGCAGTGCCACCTGGGGTGCTTTGGAGCAGATCTGGGTTTTGACACCAGTTCTGCTGCTGCCTATGTGTGCTTAGGCCAAGCTTGGCCTCTCCTAGTCCATGACTTCATCTGCTCAATGGGCTCATTACCCACCAAGAGCTCTGCTTTGCAGATGGGCGTGGGAGGCTCCTAGGACGCAGGGCTGACACCAAGCACCCAGGGACCAGGCGGAGACCACTGGCAGTGGCTGGAAAGCAGGGCAGCCCACAAGTGAGGTGGCCAGGGCTCTGTCCCTGAGCTACCTCCCAGCCAAACACTTCTCAGCATTATTGTAAAATACGCTTGCTTAAAGGTGTTAACCTTTGCGGGGTGGGGGAGCACAAAATCAAAAATTTCAACAGGCACGAAAAGATTCATCAGCAAGTAAACGAGTCCCTGCTCCTGCTCTGGGGCCCCACCCCAGGGCCCCCCTCCAGCCGTAAACGCGGGGCTCCCTCTTCCGGCAGCTACCCAACACTCCGCCTTGGGGTGCGGGCTCCCTCCGCCCGGCCCTGCTGCCGCGGGGAGGGGGTCAGCCCCGCGGCCCTCCTGCCTCTGCGGCCCATTCATCTCCCGCTCCTCCCACGCCGGCCGCGCACCGCGCTCCCGCAGCCGCGTCCGCGCGCTCATTCACCGCTTGCTTCCGCGCGGCGGGCTGGCGGCGGTGGGCGGACCTGGCCCGTCCCCCGCCGGTCCCAGTCCCCGGCCCTCCCGGTCCAGTCCCCGTCCCCGGTCCCGTCCCCCTCCTCCTCCCCTGCACCCCGCGCCCGGCTCCATCCCCTGTGCTCCGGGACCGGGACCGGGAATGCGGGGCTGGCGGCGCAACCTCGCGTTCTGCCTGCAGCGGCTGCCGGACGAAGGTAGGGGCGAGGGACGAAGGACAGGGGCTTGCGGGCTGGGGGAGGTTCCTGGGGGAGGTTCCTGGGGGCGGGTCCCCTGGGGTGGGGACGCACAGCCTGAGGGTCCCCGGGGCGTGTGCAGCGGGAGGGGGTGGGGGCCGAGTGCGGGAGACTCGGGGACCCCCGGGACGCCCACACCCTGCACCCGCAAGCCGCCCACCCAGCCTGCGCTGGACCCTGGGAACCCGCGCCCAACTTTCCCACGCATGCCTCGCGCCGGTCCTGCCGCAGCGCCTGCCTGTCTGTCACTGTCCTGTATCCTCCTGGCTGGTGCTACCAGGGAGCTTCGCGCTGTCCTTGCACCCTGGCGACCCGTGGGCCATCAGGGTGGCAGGCCAGAGCTCGGCTTCGGCCTTTAACCTTCCCATCCCCGCGCCTGGCATCCTCTCCTCTCCTGGGAGGAGGACCTGCTCAGAAAGGCTGAGCCTGTTTTCCAAGGTCACACAGCTTGCAGGTGGACAGTTGGGACGGAATTGGAACCCGAATGACCCCAAAACTCTCGTTCTCTCCGCCCCTCCGAGGCTTGGCCTCGGGTCTTTGGGAAAGAACCCACTTCCAGCCCAAGCCAGCGTGTGGAGAGAGGACGGGGAGTGGCTGGTGCTGCCCCCAGAGCTAAGTAGGGCCCCTGTCCTGAGGATGTGCAGGACCCTGGCAGGCCGAGGGGCAGCCCCTGCACCCCCGGGGGCTGCTTGGTGCTCCCACGGTGCTGGGTGGGGGCCTGGAGAGACCTGGGAGCTGCCCAGGAGTGGTGAATGGAGGGGACCTTGCAGAGCCCCACCGGGCCACAGCCCCCACCTGAGTGTGAGCCCCCAGGAAGCCAGACGCTCCGGCACCAGCCACCCTGCTCCCTTCTGGGAGGCTTCAGGAAGGAAGTAATGAGGCCTTGATGCCCGTGTAACAGAGGGCACCCTTGTGCGTGCATGTGTGTGTGTGTGTGTGCACGCACATGTGTATGAGTGTGATGGCGTACAAGGGCCATGTGCCAAGGTCTGTGTGCTGGGTGCAGGAGGCAGGAGGTGGGAGGGCACATGGGCCACCTGTTCAGGGCACCTGCACACAGGGCCATATGAGGTCCATGTGAGACATGAATGAGGCAGAGGGTCTTGTGACAGCTGCAATTGCTTTGTCCCTCCCTAGCCACATCTTGCTCCAGGAAGCGCTCAGATTTTCCTTGAGTTGAGATTGATCCTTGAGCCCAGCACTAAATCAGAGGGGGCTGGCCCATCCACCCACACTGGCAGGAAATTACTGGTTTAAAAGAGAAAGCCTCCACTTTCTCTGGGCCACAGGGAAATCAGCTCCCTGGGCTAGGGTTTCCCACATGGCTGGGTCTTGTGGGAGTGGTTCTGAGATGGGGTGCAGGTGCACCCTAGCCTGGGGGGTGCGTGGCTGGACAGCAGGCTCCTGTGAGCAGCCCCTCGGTGCTCACTGGGTAGCTTTGGACAAGCTCCTTAACTTTTGAGATTCCCTTTCCCTGGGAAGCTGGAGGGCTGCCCTACAGGTCTGTGCTGAGATCCTGGGCAGCTGGCATATAGTGGATGTTCACTGAGCCCAACTCTCTTCCTGCTCTTGATTGTTGGAGCTACTTTTTTCAGATTTGTTTTGTTTTGTTGTACCAGGAATCGAACTCATAACCTCATGCTTGCCAGGCAGGTGCTATGCCTCTGAGCTAAATCCCTGGCCCTTTATTCAGATTTGGGGGGTTTAGGCCCAAGCCAGTTCCCAGGTTGCGGAGGCCCATGGGGGGTTCTCCACTGTGACATTCCAAGACCTCAATAGGATGGTCTCCTGGATGGTCTTGCCCTGGAGTGGGCTGAGCAGTGTGCTGCCACAGACATACCTGCACCAGCATGTGCCACTCCAGTGTCCAGCGCCTGGAGCAGTGGCCATGTCCCCTGAGGACTGACACCTGGGGCTGCAGGACCCGGGGCCCTGGGGGTCTTGTTTCACAGTGCTTTGGGCGGGTGTGAGTGACCATGTGATTGTGCTCTGGGGAGGCTTGGCCTTTATATTCCTGTGGACAGTGGGAATATTCCTCTGCTCACTGCAGCACATGCTTCACTAGGTCCCCCTCACTCCAGAATCTGGCTGGTGTCTATGTGTGGCACAAAGATGAACCCCAGCCTTTAGCTCACCCTACCCCCAGACCCACAAATAGCAAGAGTTCAGGGTGCCCCAGAGCTGGGGAACACAGGGTTGGAAGGGGTGATTCCTATGCAGGGTTACTTGGAGGAGGGGGCACCCAGACACCTGGGTGAGGAGCTTGGTTCCAGGCAGAGTCTGCCTGCCCCCCATCCTGTCCTGTCTGCTGTGCAGTGGACTCCTGGGACATTGAGGGGGCGCTCACAGAAGTCGCTGAGTCCAATCTGAACAGAAGGACGGAATGAGGAGCAGCAAGGGGAGAGGACTTTTCATGCATTCAACAGATATTTCCTGGGCTCGCAGCCAGCTGCTGAAGGGTTCAGATGTGGACGAGCTGAGGACCCTGTTGGAAGAGTTTACTTTCTAGAGGGGGAGACAAGGAATGTGGACACACACACATGTGGGTGGGGAGTGCTGGCAGGGCTTCTCCACACAGTGTCTAGTGGTCAGGGAAGGCCTGTCAGGATGATGTTGGATTTGGTCTAGAAATGAGAAACCAGGGAAGAGAAGTCTAGGGAAGAGAAGTTGGGGTCTGCAGAGGTCTGTGGGGTGGGGTGCAGAGGGAGTCCAGGTCACAAGAGGCAAGATGGCCTTGGACAGGAGGACTGTGTGATGGGAGCCTTCTCAGGGCGCGGCCGAGGGTTTGGGGTGCCCCGGAAGAAGAGCAGGGTGGTAATGGTGTGGACAGCCAGGGAGAGGCGGCCCAGGCTGAAGGGCAGGAGCGGTGGGTGCTGTCCGCGGTGCTGACCGGCGCAAGTCTCTGGAACGGGACCGATTAGGAGGGTGAGTGTGTGCAAGTGTGTGAGCGCGCGTGTATCCCTGTGGTACCCGGCTTGCTGGTGTGTCCCCGTGCCGGTTACCAAGGAGACAACGGGAAGACAGAGGGCAGGATTTGATTGGCTTTCCGCAGCGCTGCTCCTCTCTCCGTCAGAACCGCAGCCCGAGGTTACAAATGGCCCGGGCAGGCGTGCCAAAAGCCAGAGGACGATGAGTGTGCGTGCCCCAGGGCCTGTATGTACTTACGTGTGCGTGCGTGTGCTTGTGTGTGTGTGGCTGAGACAGCAGCCTCTGGGGCTCCTGTGCTCCCCCTGGGAAACATCTGCTCAGTCCCTCAAATCAGGGAGCGGGGCCAGATACATTCAGGAAGCAGCAGCCAGCTGAGGGAAAGGGTCTTTTGTTCAGCTTTAATAGCTGCACTGTCCACATGGAGCCCATTCCAGATGTCTTCCTGAACCTCTAAAAATGTAAAGAAATCTAGGGGTGGCGCTGTGAGTTCCCACGGAGGTCCTTCCACCCTACCCGCCAGGGAGTCCGGAGTAGATCACAGATCCCACTGCTTCTCTCTCCTGTAAGATAATAGGGTCAGATTTTCTTTCACTTTGTGGGTGAAAGGACACAAGTTCTAGCTTTACTTAGAAAGGCAGCAGGGAAACAATGCCCATCAAAGTGGTTCCTCCGTGGCTGGCTTTCCGCAGCAGCAGCCCAGGTCGGCTTAGAAAATAAAATTTAGAAATATCCAGGTTGAGGACTGCAGAAGATGTGGCGTTCTGGTCTCTCCTCCCCGGCTTCTGCCACCTCCCGCCCAGGGCGTCCCCCTCCACTCCTGCGGCTCTGTCCTGGGTGCCAGTGTGAGTGAAGGGAGGCACCTTCTCTGGCTTCTTGCCTTGTTGTCCCCATCAGGGTATTTTCCTTCAAAAAATAGGGAAATATCATCCCAAGCCTTCCAGCCAGCCCACTTCTCTGTCCCCTGTTTGTACGACTTTCATCTCTGGGCTCTTTCTCTGTCTCCAGTGAGCCCCATGGCTACTTGCTGAGCTCCTCGGGGCTGTTCTTTCCTCTGGTGGGGGGCGGTGCTGCGTGGGTCTAGAGGAAGACAGTGGGAGGGAAGAGTTTGAGGGGAGCCCTTAAGGAATCGGGGTATTGGGGAATGAGGTCAGACATAACCATACAGTAGCTGATTGCCACCAAGGGTTGCTGTAGCCTCACCCAGTCTAAGTGCTTTAAGATCAACCACCCTAAGGTGTAGGATTCTTAATCTTGCTTTTCAGAGGAGGAAACTGAGGCAGGGAGGGCAAGTGACTCTCCCAAGGGCACACGCAGTGAGGCCTCCTGGGGCCCCTCCAAGGGACCTTGGGATGAGCTGCTCCATGCCCAAATGTGGCCCCTTTCCTCCCGGGGTTGCACTCCTGTGGGACACCAACCCCAGGGTGCTCGGCCCCTTGCCAGGACACGTATTGTCACAGGAATGGGGCTCTGCAGAAGGGCTTGAGCCTGGCTTGTGACAGGTCTTCTTTGCCTCTGCAAGTGGCCTGAAAAATGAGTTGCTGATCAGTTTTAATGGGAGGGCAAATTTTCACATAAAAAATATGGATTTACGGCTTTCTCTGGAAGATCAGGCAGCCTTGACTTCACATTTGAAGACTCTGCTGTGCTCCCTACCTGGCCCTTCTTACCCAGCCCAGGAAAGCTTTCAGGAGGGCTGCGTCCCATCAGCTTGGGTGCCCGGATGTGGGAATGTGTCCTGCTGCTCTGCAACCAGACCGAGAAACTTTTGCTTAGGTTTATTATGAATCAGTGGAAAGCACTGAATTTAAATCCTGCCTGCCACTCTAAGCAATGTGGGCTTAAGAAGAGTATTGCAGGCTGTCTCTTGCTCCTTGATCTCTCCCCAAAGTCAGGTTTAATAGCAATGCGCATCTCAAGGTTGTTTAAGAGGCATTAAGATTAAGGGTCAGGCCCTGGTACAGTCAGAGTTAGCAGAGAGCACCTTTTTCTCTCTGGGTTCAGGCAAGAAAGAAAGCAAATGTTTTGTGTGACAGAGAAAACCAACCACGAGGTTTGAAGGGGAGCCGCAGACCAGAAGGCACAGTACAGTGACATCTGTCACCAATAAAGGACTGTGTCCTGGGTGTTGAAGGACTTGCTGCAGACCGATGGGAGGGGCACACAGACAGCCACCGCCCCAGACCCGCAGGAAGTTAGCACCGCACCACTGGGACGGAACATGGACAAAAACTGCTTGAGGAGGAAGCACTCACCCTGGCTCCTGTTCCCAGGAGCGGTCTGTGGCTGCAGGTCCCACTGCCGTGGGCCGAGATGAGACCCAGCTGCATGGTAGATGGGTCGGGGAGCCAGCTGCTCCCCACGTGCTTGGGAGGTGGGGAGAAGGAAAGAGGAGTGGCTAGGTTGAGACAGCCCCTGGATCCCCAGTCCCCCAGGCCCCCAGGCCTCACTTCCTCCAGGGACCCTCCTTCTACCCACACCGTGAACTCAGCAGTGGGTCCCTCTAGGCACAAGATCAGTGTCCTTGCGTCCAGACCCCTCCAAACCCTACTGTGGACACTACTGGGTCAGGCCTTCAATGAGGGGTCCCCGGGGACATTCCTATCCAGCTGTAACACAAGAAGGGACACGGATGGCCACAAAGAGAGTAAAAGACAGACAGCCTTCCTGCCTGAGGTAGGGAAAGGTGGGCAGCAGCATCCCAATTTGGAGAAGCAGTTTTAAAGTCCACAGAACCTACTGCTGGGGAGACCTGGGGCAGGGAGACTGACCGACCCATCAGCACTAGAACCATCTGGGGGGAATGGACAGCGTCTGGAGCATCCTGACCTTTAACCTGGCTGTCAGTCTAGAATGTCCTGACCTTTGACCCGCCATTTCCTTCCTGAGCATCTGTTCTGAAAAATATCTAGTACAGACACAAAAACCAGCACGGGCGAGGGTATCTCCTGTATTGTTAATGAAAAATAAAAAGGAATAAACTAATTGTCCATCCCAAGAGGACTCGTGAGAACTGAGGGGTCTCATGATTCAGCGGGGGATGGGGGGGTGATGCCCACCTGTAACCTCAGCACTCAAGGAGGCTGGGGCAGGAGGATGGCACATCCCTGCCCACTCTGGGCAACCTAGTAACTTAGTGAGACTCTGATTCAAAATAAAAACTAAAGAGCACTGGGGGATGTAGATTTGGGAAGGCCTTGGGTTCAAGCCACAGTACCACCAAATAAACAAACAAACAAAAATCTCAAAGAGATTGGATAGGGTGGCACAACCTGAAATCCCAGCTACTCATGAAGCCATGGCTGGAAGATCAGAAGTTTAAGGTCAGCTTGGGCAACTCAGTGAGATTTTGTCTCAAAATAACAAGCACCAGAGTGCAGCTCAGTGGTAGAGCATTTGCCTGGGATGCAGGGAGTTCCACTCCCAGGACCACGAAACAAACAAGCACTCACGCCCGGTGGTAGCCATCTCTCTCCAGCCTGTGTCTCCTACCGCCGCTCCCCTCTCTCGTGGAGGCGGACACTGCTGGTCCAGCACACCCTTCGGGAAAATTCTTCTCCAGAGCAGAGTGAGCGCTTATCTCTGTCGCTCAACACAAACCTGGTTTTCCCGTCACCGCTGCTGCACTCTGCTTTGTCCTGAGGTGTGGCATGACAGACAGGAAGTCAAACTGTTTCTCTAACGGAGCCACACAGGGAGGCCCTGCTGCTCCATTCCAGGCGTAAGGGACAGTGCCACTCTGCTCTCTGCTGTGGCTGATCGAATCTGGGCCGGCTTAGGATTTATGAAACTTTACAAAGGACTCAGACTTGGGCGGTTTTCCCTGGTCCAGGATCCCTTGTCGGTGGTGGCACCAAGGCCCAGTCTCTGAGAAAGGGACATGGCAGAGGCGGCCACCAGGCAAGCACAGGCACAGAGGCTGGGAGATAGATCCCTGCAGAGAGAACCCTGCAAGGAGCACTTACCAACACAGTGAAGGGGCGCGTTCCTTTCTGCCCGTGGCGGGGTGGGGGGGTCTGGGAAATGAATTCTCCCACAGAGCCTGGGGTACACTGGCCACCTCCTGGCCCACGGCACTGGACTGCAAGATTGGCTGCTGGGGTGGGGGTAGCAGCTGGGGGTGCTGGGCGTCACCGTGAGGCTGGCCCAGGGGTGCATGGGCGCCTCCCCCAGGCCACCTCTCTCTGGTGACTGCAGGGCTCACAAATGTGGCACAGAAGACCTACCCTCAGGGCTCTGGGGTTCTGGGGGGGCAACAGAATGCAGACAGGAGTGACCTGGGCCTCACACACCCCAGGATCCAGGCCCTGCTGGACCGTTTGCCGGTTGTCGCTGTCTGGTTCTGAGTGTGAAGCAGGCTGAGCCCAGGTCCCTCTGAACACACGGACTGTGTCCTAACCACATTCAGGGACAAGGTGGTCCCAAGACATTGATGAGCCCTGCCCTGCGGATCAGAGGAGAGGACAGAAAAATGGGGAGAGCCAGGTGTGGCCTGCACACCTGTAAACCCAGCACTCAGGAGGCTGAGGCAGGAGGATCACTGTGAGTTCGAGGCCAGTCTAGGATACATAGTGAGTTCAAAGCCAGCTTGCACTACATAGTGAGATCCTGTCTCAAAAAAATAAATAAGTAAATAAAAATAAACAGAGAGTCTCCATGGATATCATCTTCCAGCTCACTGGGGTTTCGTATAATGAGCATGATACAGAGATGGATAACTCATGGGTGAATCAGAGTGGGGCAGACAGGGGCCTGGGCCAGCCACGGAGGGCACTGGGCAGCACACATGTACAAGTGCCTACTATGAGCTGGGCAGGCACTGCCTCTGTAGGGAGAGGATCCTTCAATGGCAAGGGGTGTGGATACGGCAAACCGTTTGGGCCAGTGTGTGTTCCAACTCCGTTTCCTTGGGGGAAACCTGTTGTTGCTAGTAGGGTTTGGAGCCAGGAACTCTTTTGGTGTGGAGTCCTAAGTCTCCGTTTATATAACTGGCTGCTCATTCACACAGCTCATCCCCGGGGTCCTAGGCTACTGGCAGAGAGGATGGGAACCTTATCCGGCGCTGGTGCTAGAGGTGGGGCTTGGGAAGGGGCAGCTTCAGGTCAGGTCGTGGTGGGCAGGGGCTCCCTGGTCAAATCCTGGTGGCTTTAGGAGAAGAGGAACAGACAGTACACAGCAGGCACATGCTGCCAGCCGTGACCCTGTGCATAGCCTGGGACCCATCACAAGGCCCAAGACCCAATGCAGGCAGCCTGGGGGCCACAACCTCCTCTCTCGAAGGCCAGTGCTGTGGGGGCACGGTCTGCTAAGGAGAGGGGCTCAGGGAAGAGATGACTTTGCCCAGCTTGGGAGTGGTTGGGGTCTGGATGCTCTGCCTTCCTGTGACCGGTTTCAAGATTCTCCCTTTCCCGTGTTTCCGGTTTACAAACCCTTGCACAATATTTGCTGGGCGTTTACCTCTTTCCATGATGGAGCACAGCAAGGCTGATCAACAGCGACATCGCAGTGCCCCATGCACATGGTGCTAACGCACATGCAGCTCTGGCCTCCGTTGTCCCTAAGCAAAGAGTGCAGGCTGGGGTGCAGCTCAGTCCCGGGACAGAGAAAAAGAAAGAAGCCGCACATCGTTCCTGTCCCCCTGCAGCACCCAGAGTTCCCATCTCCACAAACTCCCCGAGCAGGACGCCTGCTACTTCCCTTGCAGGGTTTGCTTTGGCAAGCGAGACTCCAGGAAGACTGTGCTCCTGCTTGGGGGCAGCCGTGATGCTCTGGCCCTAAGCCCATGCATCCTGTGCCTCCTTGGCCACGAATCCTGTGGCCGCTGTCTCTGCTCTTGTCCCTTCTCAGCCTCGAGCTCTTGGGTGTCACTGCGCCCCGCCTCGCCATGTCTTCCTGTCCCTGTGGCCTCCCCACATCCCCCCTGGGGTGGCCGCACTCACACACACCTGGGAGCGGGGGAGCGGACCCGGGAGGGGAGGCTGGTGTCACTGTCCCTCTCCCTGGCTGGGTGCTCACTCCCTGTTCTTTGTGCAGTCTGCAACCTGGTAACCACAGACCAGGGAGGTGGTGGGAACGGGGGAGGGGCAAGGACGTGGCATCCAGGGGTAGAGGGCAGGTGAGGCAGGGCCGCCACCAGGGAGGGCCTCCCGGGAGAGGTAGCCTTGGTGCTGCGCCGGAAGAAGAGTGTCCCACAGAGGGAACAGTTTGGGCAAAGGTCCTAGAACTCTGTACGTAGTGTGACTCCAAGCTTTGTGGCACCTGAGCTTTCTGTCCCCCAGGTCTCATGACTCACGAGTCTCACGAGCCTCCGCTCCCGTGCCACCCTCTTCCGGGCAGCCCCTCCCTCCACAGTGTCTGCTGCATAGAAGAGGAGACCGAGGCTGAGGGGGTAACCGGTGTGACTCATCTCCCTGGAAGCCTGGGGTGGCACTGGGCTGTGTGGTGCCTTCCTGGGGCTGGAACCTCGTGGTGGCTCAGTGGGGATCTGACTTTCCACGCTACCCCCATGGTGCCTGCTCCTTCACCTCTGATTCACCCTCTGAGAGAGAAGGGCTAGGAACAGGAGAGGCGTGGGGCATGGGGTTTCTCCTGTTAGTACACAGGGTTCCCCCTGGCGGGGGATGGGGTCCCCCATTGTCGTATGGGGTCCCCTCTGGTTCTCCGGATGGAGGGTACAGAGCCCTGTGGGCCCCAGGGGCTCAGCTCCCCGCTCCCTTGCTGTGTGGCCACAGGCACATGTGCTGACCTCTCTGAGCCTCAGCATCTTCATCTATAGGGACCAGGAGGATGGGACCTTCCGAGTGACCACAGTTACGGTGGCTTTGCTGCTGTGGCCCCTGGTAGGTAGCAGCAGAGGAGGCGCTGGCATGAGCTGCGGCTGCAGATGGTAGGCAGCTAATCTATTTACTGCTTCCTAATAAATATGTATGACACATCAATAAAATATCTTCCTTGTAGCGCAGGCCAGATCCAGGCAGGCGCAGGGCTGAGCGGCCTCAGGCATGGAGTCTGGGGGCAGTGGAGCCTGGGGTCCTGTGTTAACCCTGTTTCTGCTGCACGCCCGCCATGAGCGGATGCAGGGATCCCCACTGCTCCTCTGCTCACCCTGCAGAGAAGAGGCTATGCTAGTGGGTTGAAGCCCAGCGAGGGGCCCTGCAGGCCACACAGTCCTGGACCCCTCATCCTCCGGAGCTCAGTCTCTGGTGTGAGGCTCCTCGTGGGCCCTGACACGGCTGCCACAGCCCCATGCATTGCTCACCAAGCAGCTCCTGGGCAGCAGCCCTGCCTTGGGCCCCGGGGACCCGGTGGTGGCTGAGGTGACCAGGCCTGGGTCCCGCTGGGCTTCTGTCAGCTGATGAGGCATCCATGCACAACGTCCGCAGCCGGACACGCACACGATGACGGGTGACGCAAACAAGAAGCAGGGTCAGGACGGCGCCCTGAGGCAGGTGACGTGGGAGAGCTCATCATTTCCCTGCCCTCCTTCTGCAGCTGCCTGTTGTCCTCGAGGCACTTAGACCCTGTAACCCCTGTGAGGGTCAGTGCACCTTCAGGCAAGGAGTGGTGTTATATGCGTCCTCAAGCCGTCCTGATACTACCACGTCTTGTGGCAGCTCCGTTCCCCTCTTGCAGCTGTGTTTAGTTTGCGTAGTCCACAAAGGGCTGGATCCACAGTATATAAAGAGCTCCTGTAAGTCAACAAGAAGGTGACCCACTGCAGAGCAGGTGCTCACGGAGCAGGAGGGCCAGGTGGCAGGGACAGAGGCACAGCATGGCCGCTGAGGGGACACGCAGCCGTGGTGCACATCCTCACCACCTGTTTCTCTTGTGGTCCTGCTGCCCCTATGCCCCTCTGACCCTCACAGCCTCTGCCATGCTCCAGACAGAAGCCACACCACCCATGCTGCCCCACACCCACCCGGGAGCAGTGTCAAGTGAGAAAGAGACCGCACTGACTGGCAAACCTGACTTATGCCTGACCTGGAAGCAAGGTCAGCCCTTGACCATGGAGCAGAGTAGGGGCCTTGTTGCCAGGGGCAGAAATAAGCAATGTCCAGTGCGGGACCTCTGCATCGCAGACGATCTTGCCTGCCTGTCTGTCTGTCTGCCTGTCCATCTGACTCACTGCTGCGGAGCAGGTTGCAAGCCCTGGTGGGTTCCAGCCCCGCATTCCAGGAAGCAGTTGCTTCTGGGGACTTGTGGTGCCTTCAGGCCGTCCATTGCTTGGGCAAGGCCCACCGCGTTCCGAAGGGATGGCCACTTTTCTGTGTCCCCCGGCCGAAATGGAGCCACATCCACAAACACCACCCAGACACACTCAGGCTCAGGCTCTCTGAATACCTGGGCACTGCAGCAGGTGAACTGTCCAGGGAGCAGAGGGACTCATCCACCAGAAGCAGCGTGAACCCCTGCTACCCTCTCAGCCGAGGTGCAGATGGTGGCCTGACCCTGGCCACGCTCTTCCCTGTGGACTTCAGCCTCAGGGCCCTGAGGATGGGGGCGGCCGCCTTCATCTGCTTTCCCCAAGGCTGGGTTACCTGTGGCGGAGAAGGATGCATTGGTGTCTGGCTCTGGGGCGCCCAGAGCTTCTGCTCAGCTCTCATGAGGGCCTGGGGCGGCGGTGTCAGCGTGGCGGGATGGGCAGAGTCACAGGTGAGCTAGCGAGCCCGGAAGGCTGGGCAGGCTCTTTACAGCACCTGCTCTCTCGGGAACCTTGTCCCCCGCAGTGTCCCTGCCGCGTGACCAGCACCTGCCACCGGCCTCACCGGCCTCTCAGTCCAGCTGCACCAGGACCAAGCCCAGCAGGAGTCTGAGGGTCAAAGCACAGCACGCCCCTGTCTCTGAACATCTGTCCTCCTGTCTTCCTCTCACCTCTGCTGCTCGCAGACTGGTTTCCGTCTCCTTGTCCTCAGCCTCCCTTTCTCTTTCTCTTTCAATTTCTCCTGGATTTCCTGAGAAATAAACATGGCCCGTTTGTCTCTGAGCCAATCCATCGTGAGCTCCACCGGCAGGGGAATCAGCACAAAATAAAACTGACATCGGCCATAACGGGCGCGGTAAAAACAGCCATTGATCTAAACATCAACCACGAGGTCGGATCTCCGCACCAACGTCAAGCTGTGCAGAACGCGCCCTGAGAGAACTGGAGTTGACAGAAACCCTGGCCGTCCGGGAAATCGCCACGGAGAAGTCATCCGCAATCGGCGTGTGACTGATGGCTCGGATTTTCATTGCCAGTTTCATTTAGGAAAGACCTGATCTTTCCCAGGAAACCGACCTCGGGAAGCGGAGAGGGTGGGAACCGGGGAGGCTCTGAACTGTGCTCTGTAGAGGATGAGCCAGTGGGTTAAGTGGACTCGACGGGGCTCCTGCCTGAGAGTGCGTTCCCGTGGGCGGCCTCAGGGGCCCCGCACAGATGAAGGCGCACTAGGGGTGGCATGGCGGGGCCTCTGGCTGTCCCCCAGCTGCTACCCTGGAGGCAGGGCAGGGACCCTGGCAGCATCACCTGTTCCCTGGCGGCGGCCCTGAGAGCCCACATGCCAGGAGCACCTGTGGCGTGGTGTGGCTTTCCTCAGGTGGCCAGCCCGTCTGCTCCCTGCCTGGCCGCCCCCAGGGACTGGGAGGCCAGAAGGCAGGGGCCTCCTGGTGCTCTGTGAGGCCGCTCGGTGGCAGCATTCCCGCTTCAGTTCGGGGGACTGTGACACACAGTTGGGCTGCCCCTGTGACCGGGTGAGGCTCGAGGCCCACTGAGTGCTGAGTTCTGCTTCCAGAAAAGCAGTCCCCTGCCGGCGTGCTGGACACCCCCCTTCCCTGTACCCACAGGTGCCCTGGGGGCCATCCCAGCCATCTGTCACCCTTCCTTCTGTCCTGTGACAGATACCAGAGGCAGTGACAGACAGGAGGGAGGCAGTGTCCGGCAGACCCGAGGCTGTGGTCCCGCAAGCAGCAGACAGTGCACCGGACCTCATGGCCTTAGGAAGCAGAGAGGGACAGGGCCAATGTCCCACTGTCCCCTACCAGGGTACAACAGGGGGGGGGCTTGAGACCTCCCCGGCCCCGTCTCCCGAGGGTGCCACCACCTGGCCACGGCTCTGCAGGTTAGGACCAGACTGCGGCATGGAGTCCTCAGTCAGTACTTCGTAGCATCAACGGAAAACTGAGGCACAACCTGCTGGACCCCAGAGCACCAGCTCCTAACCCAGAGAGGTGCAGCTCTCTGCGCAGTGCCATGCACAGCCCATGGCTCCCGTTCCCTGCCCAGCACCGTCACCATCCGCGCCGTGCCCAGGGCCTCCTCCTATCCTTCGGCCGGGGCACAGCCTTAGGTCACAGGTCACACCGCATCCTCAGGAGGCCGCGACCTCCCTGCCTCTCCCACCATCTCCAGCCTGTGCTGCCCGAGCCCCCAGGCCCCTGCCCAGTCCTCCTGGGGCGTACATTTTGATTTCTCTTCCACTGCCCTCAGCACCTGTGTTGGTTACAGTGGCAGTGCCAGCCCCTCCTAGCAAACCACGGATCCCTAAGTCACTCACAGGGTCCGGGGCCCACCCACCATGCTCCCCGACTCACACGCCTTTGTTCTCTGTCCTCGGCAGTGGTCTGTTCCCCTTGCCCCCGCTCTGATGATCACCTGTGACACAGCTGCGTCTGCCCGGGGGTCACTGATGTGTTCCTCTGTCCCCAACTCTTGTCCCTTCCCTGGGATTTGAAGCTGGGTCTGCCTTGGGCCATCACTCGGGTGTCCAGGCTTCTGTTCTCCTCGAGCTCTGAGTGTCACCCTGGGCCGCTGAGTGGGGTCTGTGCCAGCCCCTCTTCCCTCAGCATGGCCCCTGGGGCTCCAAGCCCCGTCACTTCCCCGCGAGTGCGGCAGTCACCTCCTTTGTGTTGATGGAGAGCGAGCGGGCCTGAGAGGTCCGAGGGGCCGCCGGGTTCTCTCCTGAGCCCTTTACCACTAGGGGAGCTCTGCAGATTCTTGGTCGCTCTCCTCTTGCAGCTCAGCCAGCCCAGATCTGGAGCGCAGGGCTGGCCGTGCTCCCCGCTCTCCTTCCGGCAGAGGTCACCATTGGCCGGGCTCCTTTGGGGCAAACAACCTGGGTTTGGAGAAACAGCTCACTGTGCCCTGCTACCCCTCTCGCACTGGGTTACTGCTTTGCCAGGGGGCGGCTGTGGCTTCTTTGTGGCCCCCTGTCACTCACCCCTCTCCTGAACATGGGTTGTGTCGCCTGGTTCCGTTCCCTCGAGGTGAGCACTTCTGCCTGCCTGGATGGCACAGAGCAGGAGGCACCCGGCCCTTCCTGCCCCTGCAGAGTCTCCTTTAGGTCCCAGGGCAGGGCGAGCAGCAGGCAGAAATGTCACCGAGGCCCAGGAGGGAGGGAGGCAGGGTGCAGGTAGGGGCACAGCAGTGCGGCACAGGTTCCTGCCCCCCTCCTGGGTTTCCCTCGCCCCATTTTCTGGCCCCTGTGAATGCTTCTGAGGGTGCTCAGTCCTGTGTTTGAGTCCCGGCCTGGCCACCTCTATGGCTGTGTGGCCTTGGGTGACAGGAGGGCCCTCTCCGGGCCCCGGACCACAGGAGTGAGGACGCTGTAATGGGTTCCAGGGCTGCTGCGCGATCGCCCCCTGTTGGGTTGACTTTCCCCTGCACTGTCAGTGCCATGGTGAGCTCCAGGCTCAGTCCAAGCCTCTGCTCCCCGGCAGAGCCCCTCGCCCCGTAGCCTCCGGCGCGGTCCTGCGGACCCGGGGGCACTCGGCGTGGCGCAGGCCAGGCCCTGGCCACTTACTGCAGGGCGGCTCTGGAGCAGGGGATGAGGCTCCCAGGCGGCGGGCTGAGGCTGCGGAGCAGAGCTTCGGATCTGGAGAGGCTGGGCTGCAACAGGGAGCAGAGTGCCTGCGGGCCCATCTGCATACAGAGCTTTACTCGGGCAGCACCGTCCTCTGCCACTGCAAACAAGCATGGGGTCAAGCGTCTGCGTCCTAGTCCTTGCAGCATGACTGACTGTCCCCACAAATGGGCAGGAGCTGGGGGCAGCCCGTCCTCGCGGACCCGGCGGCAGACTCCGCCCCACAGACCACCCCCAGCTGGGACCTCAGACCGACTCAGCCTCATGGAGCTGTGGTCCCGGGGTATCTCGCCTTTGAGCCTCATTTTCTTCATTGGTCAGGTGGGGGCTTCAGGGCCTCCCTGGGGTGCTGAGGGTTAGAGAGGAATTCATGAAGGGCTACAGAGCCCCCATTTTCCTGGCTCAATGCCCATTCCCAGGCTTGGGGCCCAACCCCTGCCGAGCAGTCCTAGCACAGAGCCATTGCCTGTCAGGACTGAGCACCCAGTGTGTGTAGCCCTGACTCAGGGCCCTGTGCAGCTGTCACCCGCACAGCCCGGCAGGAAAACCAAGGCCCAGTGGGGAGGGAGCTGGGCTTGAACCCAGGTGTATCTCCCGTACTGCTGTGTGGTGGGAGGTTGTGGCCTCTCTTCTGCCCTCAGTCCTATGTCCTTTGTCCCCACGAGGAGCTGGGAGCCTTCGTGTCTCTCCCCAGCATCCCTGGTGGCCCCAAGAGCCTCTGCTTCCTAGCAGAGTCTGTGGTTGGCAAAAACAGCGGCAAGGCTGGGAGGAAGGAGGCTGGCAGGAGGCTGAGGCAGGAGGCCTCCACTTCCCTCAGATCGCCTCGCCCTGGGTCTCTCGCAACCTAACTTCAGGTGTGTGTCAGATGCATGTATCACCTGCCACAGGGGTATGGAAGAAAGGCTGGGGGTGCAGGGGCCGGGGGTCCTGTCTCAGTCTTCCCAGGGGCAAAGAGCTCAGGAGGTCGGAGAGGGGCTGCTGGGTGCCAGGTGAGTTCACTGAGCTTTTGTCAAGCACACATGTGGTCCTCTCAGCCCCCCTAGGCCATAAAAGGGGGCTGGCATGGAGGCCGGGCGTGAAGAGGTTCCAGTGGCTCAGGCCACACTGGTGTCTCTGTCTGAGGCCTGGCGTGGGGCTGTCAGCTGGGACACAGGGCAGCAGACCCTGTCGTCGTCCTGTAGCCTGACCTCGGGGGCAAGAGGACAGTCCCAGCGATGTATGAAACGTGACAGTAGCCAGGGCCTCTGTCACCTGTGGTCACTGGGGCCAGGATTCCGAAATGGCAGTGGTATAACTTGTATATCGTGGCATGGTCACTGAGCGTGTTCAGGAATAAACACCTCTTGGCTTAGTTTGTGGTCCGAGAGGCACGGACCTCAGCCCATGCGTCGCCTTTGGCCCCAAGCATTCACTGTCTGATCCCACCAGGCTCCGACTCCTCTCGTGCCTCTTAGGTGGCTGAGGCGGCACAGCGTGGTGGGCTGGCCCTGTCCTGGGACACTCCTCTGCTGCCCTGTGATGATGCCGTTAGGGACCACAGGACACTCGCAGTCTTGGCCACAAGCTGAGACCATGAAGACCGCAGCTTGTGTTTTTTTCTGTGCAGCCAGGGACTTAGAGTGGCTTCTGCTAAACCTATGGCCCCCACCTGGGCTGCAGACACCCAAAGGGTGACCAGAGGTGGAGCCACGCCTGCCTTTTGCTTGGTAAACGCCGGTCCCTCCTCCCACAGAGTGCAGGGCAGCTTGGGCTTGTGGCCCCTCAGGATCACAGTCACCCATGCCCAGAGGAGTCACCGTTGCAGGGAACCCAGTCACCTCGGACTTCGGCAGAGCAGCAGTGACTGCGACACCCCGGTCAGGAGGAGTCCGTCTGAGTTATGGAAATCCGGAGATCCACGCCCACCCCAGCGCTCCAGGAAGTGGTTTTGTTTGCACAATCTTCTTTGTCAGAGCCCCCTCCAGCCCCTCAGGCTGGCCCCCCACCCCAGCTTCTCTCCCCCTAATCAAAGCCTGTCCTCCAACGTGCGCTTTTGTTTAAATTTCCATTCTCACTAAAACTGGGACCCGCGTCTGCCGTGACCGGTGTACTTCCCCGCCCTGGGTGCGGGCACAGGAATCAGCCCGCGCGGGGTAGTGCTGTGTGGGCCCTTCCTGGATACAGGCAGGTGGCTGCAGACAGTCCATCCCAGGTGGCGGGAAGGGGCTGCGCCCAGGAGGGCAGGCGGTGTGGGTCACAGCAGCGGGTGTGGTGAGTGCTTTCTGGGGAAGAGGACTTGGGGCCCACTGGCCCTCACAGCCAAGGCTGCATGGAGTGGGAGGAGGGCAGAGATGGCAGACGCGGCTCCGCTCAGCTCCGGAGGGAGGACGGTCTATTTTAGCAACCCGGGAGGGCGGGGGGGATGGAGGAGGGAGGCGGTGCGGGGCTTCGGTGCGGCAGCTGGGCTCCTGTGCCACTGCGGAGGCTGCGGAGACCCCTTCTGCCCGACCTGCCCGACCCGCAGGCAGCAGGACGATGCTGGCGGTGTCGCTCAAGTGGAGGCTGGGCGTGGCCAGGCGGAGGCCCAAAGGTACAGTGATGGGCGGGAGCTGGCGAAGAAGTCCCAGATTTGGGTCAGGGTCCCCTGACCCGTGCTGTGCTGTGCCCCTGTCCCTGTCCCTGTCCCTCGGTCTCTTTGTCTGGGCTGCTACCTCTCTGCCTCTTTCCCGCTCTCGCTCGGTTCCTGTCCTGTCCTCTCTGTCCTCACCGCCTGTCCTTGTTCTCCTGGGCTCCTTTCCTGGTCTCTGTCCCTCTGGTGTCGCTCCATTAGCATCCCTGCAGGGGCCTGGGCGGCCTGGGGGAAGGTGCTGGGCCCCCAGCCGGGGACCCCAGGCCTCGCAGTGCCTACTGCCTACCCGGGCAGGTGAGGGGCAGGGTGGATTTGCAAGCTCTGTGCTGCAGGCTGTGAACTAAGAATAACCCCGACTGGCAGGAGCAGGCTTGGGTGTTAACGTTGTACTGCTGCACACGGGAGGTCGCCCTGCCCTATCCTGATGGTGTAGGAGGAAATCAAGGCACAGAGAGTTTAAGCCGCTTACCCGAGGCAGCACAGCAGACCCTTGCTAGCCGGTTCCCGCTGGGAGCAGGCAGCTGCCCCGGGCTGCCCTCCTGGGTCTGTGGCCCCTGGGCAGGGCATGCACTGGCCCCCAGCACCCCGGCAGTTACAAGTCTGTGCAATGAGGTGTTTCCTGTCTTCTTTTTCAAAATATGAACGTTTCAATGCCTGGGACCCCTTTCCCTGGCTCCCGCCACATGGTTAATCTTTCCTGGGTGAGACCCCAAGTTCCGTCCACACCTCATGATTGCTTTTAGGGTCGCAGGCTGCATTGAGGTTTGAAGTTTGAGGGTCCTGCTGGAGCTGACAGAAGGAAGCAGTGGCTCTGCTTGAGAGGTCAGGGCAGCTGTGAGGGTGGAGTCGCTAAGGAGAAGTAGGGGTTTACTGGGGAAGGAAGAGGGAGAACTGCTTGTGTCGATGCCTGGGAGCTTGGAAGCGCTCCCTGCAGGACCAGAGAGACCTGCAGTCAGCACGGGGGTGTGGGGGGGAGGCGGGGCCGGGCATTGGAAGAGGAGAGTGCGGTGGGGCTGGGACTCACAGGAAGCTCTGAGGCCAGAACGGAGGCTGCTTTGAGTGCAGGGCGGTGTCAATTTGATCTGCAGGCCAAGAGGACTCCGGGACCCCAACCCTGTCCCCACACTTAGGGTCACATGGGCCCCACCCCCAGCCCATCCTCCCATGCCACAGTGTCCTGGGCCAGGGACCCAGGGACCCAGGGACCTGTCCCCGCTCCCCTCCGCAACTCGCGCCAGTGGCTTGATCCTGGCAGCCTGCAGAACTCCGGCTGGTTCTTCCCTCCCTGATCTAGTGGCTGCTGTGTACACTTGGAGCGGGTGTGGCCGGTCAGCTGACTCTCCCCCCTGGCATTGGGGGAAACTGAGGCCCCAGAGGAAGCGGCTCCCCAAGGCCTTCCCCGGAAAAAGGAGAGACGGAGTAGGGCTCCCTGGCCACTCTGCCCTCGGCCCCTCCCCAGGGGCTTGGTGGAGTTGTCGAGGCTGTGTCTCCTGCTCCGCTTCATGCCTGGCCCCTTGCTGTTCCCCTAGTCCCTTTTGCAGAGCCACGAGGCCAGGCAAGGTGGGTGGACAGAGCCAGCCCTGCTCCAGCACCCTGGGGTGCTGTCCTCGCCCCTGCCCAGGTCCCATGCCCGGCTCTGGCTGTGTCTGTGGCCGGGTGGCCAGCGACGTGGCATCCTCCTGCCCCCCTCGCCTGTCTGCGGGGGCTCTGCGGCCCCCTCCCTCTCAAGTGGTCACTGTGCCTCCTGGCCTCGGTTTTCCCTCTGTGTCTGGCTGTGGTCCTCGGCGGGGGCCCCCCTTCCTCCCACTCACTCTCGGGCCACCCTGCCTCTCGGCTGCGCCTGCCCGCTGTGTCTGGCAGAGGCGCAGGTGACTCACTGCAGATGTGCCGCCAGAGACGGCAGCAGCCATGTGACCCGGGCAATGTTGGGCCAGGTTCAGGCATCCTGCAAGTGGCTTGGGGGCCTCAGGGCCGCTGCAGTCCAGGCTGGGATAGAGGTGCAGCCTCCTCCCCGGACCCACTAGGCTGCTCACATGGGAGCCTGCAGCCGCTTCTCCCAGCTGCCGGCCAGCAGGGACCAGGCTGGGACTCAGGCCTCTGAGAGGCAATGTGTCCCTCTGCTCTTGGCCCTGCTCCTCTCCTGTGCCCCAGATGTGCCTATGACCTCCCTCTGGACTTCCCTTCAGGTTCTGTGCCTCCGCAGTGCTCCGAGCTCCATACACATCTGAGGTCGAGGGCCGGGACTTGGGTGCCAGGAAGGGACAGAGACATATAAGCACTGCCTTTGACACTTTGGGGACCCCTTTGATCAAAAGGACACCTCAGGACATGTTGGAATCCTACCAAGTTGTGGTCAGTTTGCCCACAGCCCTCACAGGACTCTCATGGTCAGCTTGGAGGAAACTGAGGCACAGAGCTGGAAGGGACCTGGATTTCAGGCCTCCTGCTTCTGAGGACCTGGCCTATCTCTTCCCCAAGTCCCTGGCCCTGTGCTGTCCTGTTCTCCCTCCACCGCTCAGACACTTTGTCTGGTGCACGTCCCCTGGGAACCTCTGCCAGCTCTCCTGTGCACTAGATCACAGGTCTGTCTGCTGGGTGCCTGCTGCCCCTCTGCACAGCTGAGTTTCCACAGGTACTGGGTGCTTGGTAAACATTCTCTGATAGCCAGGTGTGGCAGCACAGGTCTGTGATAATCCCAGCGCTCAGGAGGTTAAGGCAGGAGGATGGTGAGTTCCAGGCCCCCTGGGCTACATAGTGAGATCTTGTCTCAGAAATAAAAGCAACTCGGAGGCTGAGGCAGGAGGATCATTGTGAATTCAAGACAAGTCTAGGCTACAAAGTGAGCTCAAGGCCAACCTGAACTGCATATCGAGACCCTGTCTCAAAAAGACCTAAAAAAAAGAAAACCAAAACTACATGTTCGTGCGGGTAAGGGAGCTGGAGCAGGGCCATGGCCACCCTCACCCCGTGTTGTCCTCAGTGTTCTGCTCATCCTTATGGGAGCAGCCTGCCACCAGCACTGTAGTGGTCCCTACATGACCAGCCAAGCCCTGGATGGTGGCAGCGGGACCCACCTGGCTTGGTGAGACTTGGCTGGCACCCAATAGATGCCGGAGACAGGCAGTACATGCAGGAAGAAGGCGGCACTAATTCTCCAACCTGGGAACTCTGGGGAGGCTTGAGATTGTCCTGCCTCAGCCTCCAGAGACTAGTTGGAGTCATAGGAGTCACCACCATGCCCAACTTGAATCTGCACCACCCACAGGTGCCACTAATGCTGGTCCTGGGGCTGTGCTTGTCTGGCATCCCTGCCTGGCCCGTCTCGGTCCTGCCCGTCCTGCCTCTGTGGGCCTCTGTGTGGAGCTGCACCCCCTGCTGTGGCCTCCCCGCCCCCTGCTCCTTCCTGCCCTTCAGCATGTCAGGCTCTAGAGCTGCTCCCCAGGGAGCCAGGACGGAGCGTCCCCACCCCTCTGCACCCAAAGCCCCCAGGTGAGCAGCCCCGGGCAGGGCAGGCCGCTTAGCCTCTTCGCGTGGAGTCTCGGATGTAGATCTTGTCTCATTCCAAAACCACAGTGTGGGTGAAATTAGATGGAAGTGAGCAGCCAGGTATTGGGAATTGGCAGATCCGGAACTGCCACACAAAGCCCATAATCCTCCGTGACCTTTCCCTGGCTCCGCGCCTGCAAAGGTAAATTTCAGGCGAATCCTGGGGCCAGACTCAGCTTCCCGTTTGCCAGGACAGAGGTGGTGGCTCCGTGCACCCCAGCTGAGCCCAGCACCTCCCCGGCCCGAGAGAAGACTCCAGCACGTGGGTCCCGGGCTTCTGAGCGGACCCGAAGCCTCTTGCCCCGGTGCTGGGCAGCACATACCCCTGCCGGTGCCCCCCGCCTCCCATGGCCTGGGTCCCCTGCACCTGTGCTGCAGCCAGGGGTACACTGGGCTATTGCATGGCTTGATACTGTCCCTGCAAGTCCTGGCGTCACCGTCACTGCCGTCTCCGCAGGCACCTGAGTGACTCCTGGCCCTTGGCTGGTGGGTGGGGACAGATGAGGAGGGGGCAAGGGGTTAGAGGAGACCCGCGTGTCCCTGGGATCAGTGGTCAGGGCTGTGGCCGGCTGAGCAGAGGGGCAGCTGCCAGCTGTGGCTGGAGGGGACCAGCTGCCCTTGCCTGTCAGGCGCAAAGGCTAGCACCCTTGATCTTCACCAAAAGCTGGTGGACACTGGTGCAGAGGCTGCCAGCACCCTGCCTGGGCCAGCTCACAGGAGAAACTGGTCCTGGGGGAGCTCCTAGGGGGGCCAGTGGGACCTGGGGAGGGGCCAGGCTGGCTTGTCCCAGGCACCACTATGCTTTGCCCTGGATCCTGCGCCGCCCTAAGTTACCACGTTCGGATGACGCTCATACCCCTTTCTGATGTCCCAGGGCCAGGCAAGCGCCTGCAGGAGCCGTCCGCACTGCCTGCCCACACTGCACATCCGCACTGGGCATCCACACTCCCGTCCCAAGTACTGAGGACGGCGAGTCCCCTTTAAGCAGAGAGCCGCCGCCTGGGAGCTCTGTCCCTCCCCTAGCCCCTCCCTGGGGACAGGGACAGCGACACTGCAGGCCGAGGTGGGCCACAAGGACCAGCAGCATGCTGTGCGGGCTGCGTGGCGAGCCCCCTGGAACGGAGGGTAGGTCATGCCCAGGCACAGGCAGAGGGGCAGGGGGCGGTGACAGGCGGCGACAGCTGGCACTCTGGTCCTGCAGCTGCTGCCCAGAGACAGGATGGGGTGGCTGGAGCAGGCTGTCTTCCCAGGGGCCGGGGCTTGGGGAGGGGTCAAGCACACTGTAGGCGCAGGGAAGGGAGGCTGGGTGTCCCCAGGGGCTCAGAGGGCTCAAGGGGCTCTGTGTGCACCCCAGGGTGGGTGCCAGGCCAGACGGGTGCAGGGAGCTGAGGGGACTCGTGAGGGGCCCAGTGCCTCAGAGAGGGCCAGTATGGCTGCTCCCTCCTCTGTCCATCTGTCTTTCTGGCCTTGGTCTGACCGCCAAGGGAGGCCACTCTGCCTTCACACCTGGGTCCCACCCTGCCTGGTGCCTCCACCTTTGGCATAGCTGCTCCCAGAGGGGAAACTGAGGCTGAGGAGGGCAGGCTGAGATATTGGGGCCCAGGGGAACTGTGGGGACAGAGGCAGGACTTAGCCAGACCCAGGGCAGTCACTCAACCGTCATGACCCCCGAAGTCATGCACTTTATCCTCCCCATTTTGCAGCTGGGGAGACTGAGGCACTGGTTGTCGGCGTCTTGTCTGTCACACAACAGGCTGGGATGCCCTCGCTCACGATATGGGGCTGTGATCAAAGGCACTGCCTTCCTGGCCCGGGCACCCCATCCTTCCAGCTCAGAGCCCATGAAGGGTTAGTGCCCAGGACCACACCCTACCCTGGCTTGGGCCATGAACAGGCCCTCCCAGCCCCCAACGGGCACCTGTGCCCATGGCAGGGAGCTTGCTGAGAGCCAGATGTGACGCCAGCTCCCATGACCACACTCCAGGCCTCTCTGGGCCTCACTGGTGTCTTCTCTCTTTGATGACTTCCTGAACCCCAGCTTCACCCACATGGCCCCATTTGGCCTCCTCTCTAGGCCCTAGAACCTGGTGATCACACCTGCCTCAGCTGATGTGGCTGGAGGTTGGTCTGAAAAGCCCCAAACTGGAGCTTCAGGCACTGTGGGATCCAGGTGCTCAGATGCCGTCACTAGGGCGCTGGGCTGGCTATCCAGCTTGGCCTGGTCACAGGCCTCCCTGGAGCCCAAGGGGGGTTGGGCCTGGGCATGGGATGGCTTTGCAGTGTGGCCGCCCTGCTCGGATGCTGCTGGGGTCCTTCCTCAGCCCACACCCTCCCCCAAGGACCCTGTTCACCTCCACCACCCGAAGAGCCCTGCTGGGTGCATGGTGTCTGTCTGCGGAGCGACCCCTGGCTCCTGTGGGGCTGTGGCCCGGAGCTCAGGGCGGTGGCTGTGTGTCTCTCTGTCAGGCTCTGCCCTTCCTGTCCCCTGGCCATCAGTGCCTCCTCCCTGCATCCGCTCTCTGGTGAGAATGGGAACTGAGCTCAAGCCAGACCCTGGGCACCCTCGTGCCAGGCAGTGTCCCCTTTCCTGACATGGAGGCAGGAAGCAGACAGGACGTGCAAGTGTGAAGGCAGCAGGGCCTGACTCGGGGGGTCCCGGAGCGCCGGAGGAACAGGCCTGGGGCAGCGCCTCATTGATGGCTCCTGGAAGGGGAGTCTTCCAGGGGGCGCTTACAGCACCCTCCTGGCCCCGTGGGGCTGGGACTCCCCTGGAGGCCACCGCCTGCCTGTCTGGAGGGAGACCAGGGTGAGGAGCAGCTGGGGGGGAGGATTTCCATACCTCTTCTCACATCTTTGTGCCTTGGTCTCCCTGTCTGTGACATGGGCACAGTCAGGAGCACTTGTGCGGCTCTCAGGGCCCTCAGGATGAGCTGTCACCTTGTGTCTACCCGCAGAGGGCTGCTTCCACCCCCTACGCATCCCTGTCCCGGTGCCATGGGTAGAGGGTGTTGGCAGCTGGGAGACCCCCAGGTTGCTAGGGTTGCACAGCTGAGGGTTCCACTGCCACAGGGAAGATCCTTTCACTCTGTCCTGGGCAGGGGCTATGCAAGGAACCTCATAGGGGGCCACACGGCCCAGGAAAATCTTGGCTCTGCCACCAATGGACTGTGTGCTCCTGAACAGTTCCCTCGACCCCTCTGTGCCTTGGTTTCCTCATCTGTAACGTGGGGATGATGGTGGCTTCTAGCACTTAGGATGACCATAAGGATAACATGCTAATAATCTCGAAGGTCTTACACCAAGGCCTGGGTCCACATTCTGTTGGCCCTTACCTCTCAATGTTACTTAACTCCTCTGTGCTCAATTTCTCCACCTGGAAAATGGGAATGGTTCTATCACCTCAAAAGCAGTGAGGAATCAATGAAATTGAGCCTTGGAAGCACACGGGACAAGCCCCATGCTTATCAAAGGTGTGGATGTGGTGGAGACCAGGGAAAGCCTTCACACACCCAGTGTCATGGTGTGTCCAGCAACCTGCTTCTCAGGAGCTAAACCTGAGGCTCAGAGAGAAGTGACTGTTTCATCCCCAGCACCTGGGATGGATCTGGCCAGGTTGCCCGGCCACAAGCTCAGATCCTCCTGCCTCAGCCTGTGCCTTGGGACCACAAGCATGGGTCATTGCTGGCCCTCGAGTAGCCCTGCTGATGACAGCTGTCGTGCTGTCCAGGAAGCCTGTAGGCGCTCATCCTGTCGGGGCCCCTCTTTCCTCAATGCCTCTCCTTACAGCAGTGGAGCCAGGCTTGGGCAGTGCCCGCCCCTGCCCTTGCCTAGGCAGGACCCTGGCACGGCTGCCTGGCAGCCACCAACTTCCTTTTCCTTTGTCAGAGCTCAGTGCCCCCTGGGGACCCAGAGAGAGAGGCCAATCACAAAGCCAACAACGCTGGAGAAACGAGTGACAGAGGATCCCACCCAGCCCCCGCCAGAGCGGGGCAGAAGGGCTGGGGTCTGCACGGACTGTGTCCTCCCTTCCTTGTCCCGGCACCCAGCCCGCGCTGCCCGGCTGTGGAAGCCGATCTCCCTCCAAGCGAGTTCTTGCAGGATGTGGATGAAGGCGAAGCTTTAATTGCCCGTTGCTGGAAGGAGACAGGGAAAAAAAAAAAAAAAAAAAAAAAAACGGATAAAAATATCTCTGTTTTTTTATGCACGTTTCCAGCTGAAAATCGGTGGGAAAGCTGTTTTTGAAAAGCCTTCATCTCTAAGCATATAATTACCAGGTCCCAGAACGAATGCATGAGCAGGAGAGTGTACGCAGGACCTGGAGGGGGGTGAACCCATGGTTTCTATAAATAATCACCCTAATGTCTCGGCCAGCTGCCCTCAGGGAGGGGCGGCCCCCATGCTACAGACAGGGGTGGAAATGCCAGTCCCACATCCAGTGGGTGGTTCTGATTCTGCTTGGAGCTTGAGTTGAGTGCTACCTCAGTTTCCCCACCCAGGGAGTCTTGAAAGGAGGCACTTTTCAGGATCTTGAATACCCAGACACCTGCCGCCGAAGAAGCTGGGAGCAAACTCTGGAAGCAGAGATGTGACCCTGCAAAGATCCCATCCCCCTGGCAGCCCGCGCCCTGCCAGGTGATAGCTCAACCCTGCAGTCCCACGCACCTGGCCCGGACTGTTCTCTTGTTGTTGCAACCAGGGCTCAGGGGTCCCTGGTCCTCACCTGCTCCCTGGGGTTCCCCAGCCTGTCTGGGGTGAGTTTGGGCCTCAGTTTCCCTGCCCTTCCTGAGAGATGACCCTGGCCTCGCCACATACAGGGATTTGGGGCTGGACTGCCTTGCTGGCCCCACGCTGATGGGATGCTGGCACTGTAGCTTCTGCTGGGAGGCCCATGCAGCAGCCTTGCAGGTGTGCACGGGCTTTGATCTCAGTACTCAGGGGTCCCCTGGGGCTTGGGAAGTGGCTCTGGCGGCTGTTCTGGAAGGGCTGTGCTTAGCGGCGTGTCACCCACATATAAGGGGGTGCTCCTGGGAGCAGGGTCTGAGGCAGACTGAGCCAGGACAGCCCCCGGAGCCTAGATGCCTTTGGGCTTTCTTGTGGTGTGTTTACTGATTATCGGTTTTGCAGTTGGGGCAGAGTGAAGGTGGGGGACACAGGGCCAAGCCCCATCCCTTACCCAGCCGGAGCCCTACCCCTTACGAGAGCCCTGCCCTGGCTGCACAGCAGAGCTTCTCTTGGTGTGACATTGCTGCCTTAGAGGACATTCATCTGTGTTTGAATTCGATCCTTCTGTTGTCACAGGTGCTCCTGGCATCTGTGGTAGGAGGCTGGGGTGCTGCTGACTGTCCTGCCGTGTAGAGGTTTAGAAATTGTCTTGGTGCGGTGGAGAGACGTGGCAGATGTGCCCCCCTCCACCAGCTGGGCCTGGGCCCACAGGCTGTTCTGTTCCTGGCTGGTGAGCCTGTCTAGTTGCCCATGCTAGGGAAGATCTGGTTTCTCTGCAGCTGGGAGCAGGGACCAGGCCAGGAAGGGGCCTGGCTGAGCATCAGGGTCTCTGAGCTTGGGGTTGAGTCAGGAGCTGGTGACACCTGATGGGAGAGGAGGCCTCAAGAAGCTGCGTGTACAGGTGGCCTGGTGCACAGGTGGCCTGATGGAGTGTGCACAAGCACAGGGTAGCAGGAGTGAACCCAAGGCCTCTTTGCTGAGCTCCATTCCAGGTCCTTTCCTTTCCTTTCCTTTCCTTTCCTTTCCTTTCCTTTCCTTTCCTTTCCTTTCCTTTCCTTTCCTTTTCTTTTCTTTTTCTTTCCTTTTCTTTTCTTTCTTTTCTTTTCTTTTTTTTAAAATTTTGAAACAGAGTCTCACTAAGTCCCTAAATTGCCCAGCCTGGGTTTAAACTTGTGATCTTCCTGCCTCAGCCTCTCACAGTGCTGGGATGGTGGGCCTGTGCCACTGTACCTGGCTGTACTTTTCTGATATTTGAAATAGATGAAAAACTTCCTAGTAACTTAAAAACCCCCAAAGACAGAATTCACTGCAGGTTAGACACATCCCAGAGAGAGGGCAAGGGATTGAGGAAACCCGGGGGTGAGGGGGGCTCTGGATTGTGGAGGTGGAGAGCACCTCTCCCAGGGGAGCTGGCCTGTCCCCTTGGGGCGCCATGGAGGTCAGAGGACATGGCTCACATACCACAATGTGCCCACCCCATGAGGTCACGGTCCCGGGTCTGCTCAGGACCCTGGTACAGCACCACTTCTCGGCACATCAGCACCTGCGTGTGTGTGTGTGCGTGTGTGTGTTCATGTGTGTGTGCATGTGTGTGTGTGTGTGTGAGAGAGAGAGAGAGCCCCTGTCCGGGCAGGCATGCAAGCACATCCCCAAGAAGAGCTAGCACACCTGGATCTCATTTGGGACCGTGCAATGCCTGGCTATGTGGCAAGGGTGCAACTTGTCTTATCTGGGCCTTGGCTTCCTAATCTGTAAGGTGGGGTCATTTCAGCAGCCCTGGGTGTCTGGCATTTGACTGCAGGGCAGCTGTGACATCTGGGGTGCGGTGGACACCCACAGGGCCACTCAGCGAGAAGAGTGCAGCCTTCCTGGGACCGGCCCTCCAGGACCCAGCCCAGGCCCAGGGTGCTGGCAGAGAGGGACCTGTTGCGCAGCCCTGGGAGAGTCCTGGGGCCAGGCTGGAGGACCGAGACTTAGGGTGACTCTGTCTCCACAGACGACCGGCCTTATTGCAAAGGCGGCCAGGACGTGGGTGGCGGTGAAGGGGCCCTGGTCTGCCGCAGACAGAGCATCCCAGGTATGGCCTCCTTGTCCCTGCCTCCCGTGTGTCCTCTGTCTGGCCCTGGCTACCCTGCCTCATTGCCCGCTCACCAGCCATCTTCACCTCCGGCAGAGGAGTGCCGTGGCGTCACTGTGGTGGAGCTGACCAAGAGCGAGGGCAGCACGCTGGGCCTGACCGTTTCAGGTGGCACCGACAAGGATGGGAAGCCCAGGGTCTCCAGCCTCAAGCCCGGGGGGCTCGCGGCCAGGTGAGCGGCGGAGTGGGCAGCAGACCAGGCTGAGCATGTGACTGAAGCAGGAAGGGTCTGTTCCTGGCCTCAGCGTCTCCGAGGTCCAGAGCCCAGCACTCCGCACACACCTTTGCTGCACCGTTCCCTCTCCTGGGGCCTGTTCCCTGCGGCTGGTCCTCTCCGTGAGACACAAGCCGCTGTTCCCCTGGGAAGTCCCGTGGCTGTCCCCTGGACCAGTGAATGGCCTCTCCAAGCCTCTGTAGAATGAGAATCAGAAGCTGTCAGGGGTCCCAGGTGGCAGGTATGGATGCCAGTCCTGGGCCACCAGTCACCATGTGCCGGCCTCACGCAGGAGTGACCTGCTGACCGTGGGCGACCACATCCGGTCGGTGAACGGCATCCGCCTGGCCCGGCTGCGCCACGACGAGATTGTCGCCCTGCTGAGGAACGTGGGGGAGCGCGTGGTGCTGGAGGTGGAGTATGAGCTGCCCCCGCCCGGTGGGTGCCTCGCCTCGGAGGCCGGGCCAGGGCCGTGCCAGGCGGGGGCGGGGAGGTGCGCACGCTGTCACCTGGAGGCTGCGAGGCCCAGCCTGGCTGTGGCTCTTCCCAGCACAGGGAGGTCTGGGGGCCCCGGCCGGGGGTCATCCTTGTCCTGCTTGGAAGCCGCAGCCTTGGGGTCTGAATTCTCAGTGTTACTCTCAGGCCTGGCCCAGTCTAGCCACAGATTCGAGCCCAAGGCTGCCTGGCGCTTGGGAGTGAATGGGGCCCTCCCCTCCCTTGGCAGGTGAAGCAGGCATAGGGCGAGGGTTCCTCGACGCCCCCCACATCCCACCGTTTCTGAGGCTGATCACCCAGCGCTCCTGGGATGGGCTTTGGGAACAGCTGCCAGCGTGGGCACTTGCGAGAGACTCACGGGTCTCCCTCTGCTCCGCAGCTCCAGAGAACAACCCCAGGATCGTCTCAAAGACAGTGGACGTCTCCCTCTACAAGGAGGGCAACAGCTTTGGCTTCGTCCTCCGAGGTCAGTGTGGGAACTGCTTGACTCAGGGGACAAGGACTGGCTAATGTGGACTCTGTGTATGTTGGGCTTTGCTTCCTACTCTAAAGAACCCTGAACTATTAAGTGAAGTGTTCAGGGCTTAGGGGAATGAGAAAGGTCCTGATACCGACCAGGAATGGGGAAACCACTGCTGAGACTGAAACCAAGTTTGGAGCTGCCTAGCAATCAGGGCAAAAAGGGAAATAAGACGAGATCTCAGGGAAGAAAGAGAGATTTGAGTGCTGGGTCTTGTTCCTTTTCCTATCTCTGGGTAAGTTACAGTTGGTGTCTCTGGATACGTCCATGAGTAGCAAGGACAAGGAGTCAGGCAGGTGTCCTTGAGGGAATTTCTTAGGGGCTGACTGGGCTGTGGGCAGAGGGGAAGGGGTATGAAGATGAGTGCTATCTCCTGTTGAATCCTGCCCAGGAGGCACCCATGAAGACCTGCACAAGTCCCGCCCACTCGTCCTGACGCACGTGCGGCCAGGGGGTCCAGCTGATAGGTGAGCCGAGCCTAAGGAGACCCACACTGCCCGGGGACCCCCAGCCCTGTGCAGTGGGTGAGTGAGGCCATGCTGCCGTCCCTGGCTGAGCCCATGGAGACCGGATGAGGCCCTGAGAGAGGGACCCTGGGCCGGGCCTGCCACAGCCCGGGGCCTGAGAACGCTGCCCTCCCTGGAGAGTCCTGGCACAGCCTCGTGGCCAGTCTAAATCTGTCCTGGGACACGGCCCAGTGAGCTATTCCAGGACAGCCTGGAACAGCCAGGGCCACCTGTCAGGGCCAGAGGGGACCTCAGCCAAGGAGCTGCTTGCCCTCCTGGGGCCCTCGGGGTCCTTCCCACGGGTGTCACCAGGGCAAGTTTGGGGAGGACCTCGAGGTTGGGAACATGAGGGTGCCATGTGGCCCTAGCGGGCCTGGCACCCTCTCTGGGCCCGTGCTCTCCTCAGCCCAGCCATGAAGGGCGCCCCCACCTTCTCCCTGCCCTTTCCGCAGGGAGGGCTCCCTGAAGGCAGGCGACCGGCTGCTCAGCGTGGACGGCATACCGCTGCACGGAGCTAGTCATGCCACCGCCCTGGCCACCCTGCAGCGGTGCGGCCATGAGGCGCTCTTCCGGGCGGAGTATGATGTGGCCGCCCCAGGTGCTGGCCCAGGCGAGCCGTGTGGTGGGGGGACAACCTGAGGACCCACGGAGCATGGTGCAGATGAAACCACTGTCTCACAGAGCTGGCAGCCAGTGGGGGGAGGAAGTCAGGCACTGAAGAGATGGCAGCAAGGTCTATTGGGTACCAGGTGGGCAGGGAGAGAGTCAAGCCTAGGTTTAGGGTGCAAGGTGCAGGGTGTGGGGATAGGAGCTCAGGGTGCTGCTGCCAGCCGGGTGTGTGGTGGGCTGTTTTCTGCATGACAGTGACTGTCACGCATGTTGTGGTGACCCCGCCCCCATCCCGGCTCTGCACAATAGGGAACTCACTCATCACCGAGGTGCAGAGCAGGGTGGGGAGGGATGTGCACCCCATTTCCCCCCAACACACCTGTCTCCATGAGCAGACTCCGTGGCTGGGGCGACCGGGCCACTGGTGGTGGAGATCGTGAAGACGCCGGGCTGTGCCCTGGGCATCTCACTCACTGCTGGCTGCCACCGGAACAAGCCGGTCATCACAATTGACCGCATCAAGCCAGCCAGCGTGGTGGACAGGTGAGGCCTGCTGGGTGCCGCCTCTGGGGTGTGCAGGGTGAGGGGCTGAGATGCGGCTGGACCAACTTCTATGTCCGCCTGGCCAGGAGCGGGGCCCTGCACCCGGGGGACCACATCCTGTCCATTGACGGCACCAGCACGGAACGCTGCTCCCTGCAAGATGCCACCAAGTTGTTGGCAGGAGTGGCAGAGAAGGTGCGGCTGGAGGTCCTGCCTGCACCCCAGAGCCGGTGGCCCCCACAGCCTGCAGATGCAGGTGGGTCCCAGGTTTGGGCACAGAGGCACAGAGGCCGTGCCACCTGCTCAAGCCCTGCAGCTGGGTGGTGTCACTGGGTTCCCTGACCTCTTGGGCCAGGCAGCTGGTGTGTAGGGGGTGCTGCTGGGAGTGCAGACCGTGTGGGGTGCAGGGTCTGGCATGGGGAGCCTGAGACAGTAGGACATGTGGGCCTCTGGGAGGCCTGGACCAGGTGTGAGGAAAATGGGAGGAAACGTGAGCCATGGCCCAGGGCGGCCATGCTGTGGCCAGGCAAAGGAGTAGCTGCAGCTGCGGCAATGCCCACGGCCGAGACCTCCAGCCTGGACCCCATGCCCCGTCCTGGAAGGAGAAAGAGGCTGTGGCAGGTGTGCCAGGCTGGAGGACCCTTTTCCTTGCCCTGCAGTCGCTTGCCACGCCCCTCTCTCCCACCCACAGTGAAGGTGCAGAGTTTCGAGCCCCCTGGCCGGGACCCCCACACGCCCTCCTGCCATAGCCCGAGGCCCAGCTGGGGCCCAGAGCAGAGCCGAGGTGCGGACGCCTGTTTCCGAGGGTTGAAGGGTCCAGAGACGGGGCTGCCCGCTGTCCTCTGCACGGGAGGGAGGGAGACGGGGCTGCCCGGTGTGGGTCTCCAGCTCCCTGGGCCATGCAGCAAGACCCGTGTGTCCTCCTCCAGTCCTGTCCTCCAGCCCCTTCTCCTCGCCACTTGTGGACCACGCCTCTCCCCGCACACACCCCAGCACCCTGCCCCGGGGACCGCCGCCTGGGAGCCCGCGCACCACTCCGGGGCACAGGCGGCCACGCAGGAGGGAGCACAGGAGCTCACGTGAGTAGGCCTGGACTCGGGGTGGGCATGGGCCCCAGAGAGGCCCCAGCAGCTCCCGGGTGTAGTGGGTTACTCTCCTCAGCACACATGGCCACCAAGGACCCTGGGGATGTCCACCCCATGACGGAGCCAGCAGCGGAGCCAGGAGTGGACTGATGGCTGCAGGTGCCGGTCTGGGAAGAGGAGGCCGGAGAACAGACAGCAGCTCTTCTCTCCCTTCCTTCCTCTCCGCCCTCCCCTGTCCGCTGCCGTCCCTTCTTCCTGCCTTTCTGTGCTGGAGATGGAACCCAGGGCCCCACACACGCCAACAAGGCCTGGGTCGCCTCTGTGATGATGAACTCATCCTAAAATGGGCCTGGGCCCTGTGTGGTCAGGGTCCCCCGACTACTCACAAGGAACCGCACACTTTATGGGTGGCTGTGACAGACATGACTTGGGTCTCAATACACCATCACCTCAAACAGTGCAGAACACCAGCATGTGTGGCAGCATGGTCATTCCTGGGTTCCTGCACCCGGGCCAGGGGAGCAGGGACAGCAGGTGGAGGGGCAGGTACAGAGGCCCATGCATGGTCCCAGAAATTAGTGGAGCCTCTCAGCACCCTTTCTGTCCCAGCAACCCGCCCCCTTCTACCCTCACCTGTCACCCCAGGGTAAGACTCATGCCAAGGCCCTGGCATGACTTAATCATGGCCCAGAGCATGGAGGTGAGGGGCTGCCAGGCAGGATGGGACGTGATAGGGCTGCTCCACCTGGTCCTGGGTACTGACGACCTGTCGGGGTGGCTAACTTACCTCATCACAGTGGGCCCCTGTGGGGGGAAACAGGAAGAAGTGACCAGGTATTTCCTGCTGCTGTGTCCCTGTGGGGACATGGGGGGCCAGTGGGGGCACTCCCTGGGGTCCCTGAGTGCTGTCCCCTTGTCCCACAGTGTCCCTGGCATCTAGCATGGTGGGGCCAGGTGGGCAGATTGTGCACGTGGAGACCACGGAGGTGGTGCTGTGCGGGGACCCCCTCGGCGGCTTCGGCCTCCAGCTCCAGGGCGGCATCTTTGCCACCGAGACCCTGTCGTCCCCACCCCTCGTGCGCTTCATTGAACCTGATAGCCCAGCAGAGAGGTAAGCCCCTCCCCCCAGGCCGCCAACCCTAACTAGAGGCTCTAGGACAGCAGGGAAACTGAGTCACAGGCACTTCCCTCCCCGACCCTGGGGCTGCCATCAGCCCCATTTACCTAGAAGGAGGCTGAGGCTCAGAGACGGTGACTCCCTGGCCCAGGGCCACACAGCCCTGGCGTGGGGTCCTCAGGACTTGAGTCTTCTCTGTCCTCCTTGGGGCACTGGGTCTGGCTGGTGACGTCACCCCAGGGGACCGGGAGACCGAGGCCAGCATCCATGACTGAGTGCCAGGGACATGGTGCTGTCACGGGCTCTGCCCCCACTGGGCCCAGGTGTGGCCTGCTGCAGGTAGGCGACCGAGTCCTGGCCATCAATGGTGTTGCCACCGAGGACGGGACCACGGAGGAGGCCAACCAGCTGCTTCGGGACGCCGCACTGGCCCACAGGGTTGTGCTGGAGGTGGAGTTCGATGTGGCGGGTGAGCAGGAGTCCCCACCGTTGCCCAAAGTCTCTGCTGCTGGCACCCACATCCTCTGGAGGAGAGGAGGTCACGGGGCAGGGCCCAGAGGCTGCACAACCTGAGTCCTGGCTCAGGGCAGCCATGTCCACGACTTGGCACAGGATGCCTCTCCCTGTGCCCCCGTCCTGCTCCATCAGGGTGGGCAGAGCAGGCACAGGTGGGGGCCCAAGCAGCGTCCCCACAGGTCGGGGTCCTCACGGTTTGGTCCAATCCATCTCTGCAGAGTCCGTCGTGCCGAGCAGCGGCACCTTCCACGTGAAGCTGCCCAAGAGGCGCGGTGTGGAGCTGGGCATCACCATCAGCTGTGAGTCCCTGTCACCCGCCTAGGGCCAGCTTGGCTGCCAGGGGCGACCACTCCACCAGTGCACGGTGTCCCCACTCCCCACTCTGCACAGGGGCCCCTCACGGGGCTGGAGGCACCCCAGGGTCTCACAAGCGACCTGCAGGGCCATGTGCCAGGCTGACCGGGCTTCCTGTCTGCTCTGTGCTCCGGAGCCCAAACAGCCCGGGGTACGGCACATGCCGAGTCACGTTTGTCTGGGAAGGAGCAGCAAGGTGGCAGAAAAGCCCGGCTGTGTGCTTGGTAAACCTGGTGTGGGCAGAAGCCGAAGTCCTGGCTTGCAAGCAAGGCCTTGCATCCCTGCTCCTGTGACCTCAGGACCTTTACACAGCTCTGCCCGTGGCTCTCTGCCATCCATCCCTGGGGAGTGGTTAAGGGGCAGCATGCTGGCCCTACACACATACACACATGCACACACGTGTACACACACACACACACACACACACACACACACACACGGCCGCCTCATCCATGCTTCCCACTACCTTGCAGGCAGCCCTTTCTGTCTTATTCTCACTGCCCTGTCATCTAAGAAGCCACCCCTGTCCTTCGGTCCCCTGGCTGGGTTCCCTGGGGCTGTGCCCCAGCCATGGGCGCAGGGAACAGCGGGGCTGCCCTCCCAGGATACAGTTGGCTGGGGGAAAGGTGAGCAGAAGGAGGAAGGCCTCGGCAGCGAGCACCTACTGTGGCTGGCTGGGTCACCTGCCTTCACCTTGCCGCGCCCCCATGAGGTTTGGCGTGTCACAGCCAGCTTATGGAACAAGTGGGGCCCGAGAGGCGGCTCCTTTGCTCAGGACGCAGGTGGGGAGGAGAGGGCAGGAAGGAGCCAGGTTGCTATGGCGCCGTCTGGACCCCACGGAAGCCACGGCCTCCTCGTCAGACCGCGCCCTCCCCGCAGCGGCCAGCAGGCGGCGCGGCGAGCCCCTCATCATCTCCGACATCAAGAAAGGCAGCGTGGCGCACAGGTAGGCGAGGGCACGGAGCGAGCAGGCGGTGGATGCTGTGTGCGCCAGGGGCAGCTCCTCCCCGTCCCTCCTGCAGGACGGGCACCCTGGAGCCGGGCGACAAGCTGCTGGCCATCGACAACGTGCGGCTGGACGACTGCCCCATGGAGGAGGCCGTGCGCATCCTGCGCCAGTGCGAGGACCTGGTGAGGCTGAAGGTCCGCAAGGACGAGGACAACTCCGGTACGCGCCCCGGCCCCAGCCGCCCCGAGCCCCGCAAGCCCTGCCGCCTGCTCACGCTGCCTTTGCAGACGAGCAGGAGGCCACGGGCGCCGTGAGCTACACCGTTGAGCTGAAGCGCTACGGGGGACCGCTGGGCATCACCATCTCCGGCACCGAGGAGCCCTTCGACCCCATCGTCATCTCCGGCCTCACTAAGCGCGGGCTGGCCGAGAGGTGAGCGGGCGGGCACGGCGGTGGGGACTTGGGCAGTGGGGACCAGGCGCAGGAGCGTCCCCTCTGTGCCAAGCCTGGTCTGTAACAGGCCATGTTCGTGGGTGGGGACGCACTGGGGGCTGCCCGTGGAAGTGGGGCGGCCCCAGCACCCACGATGCCTCTAGGGCTGTTCCTGCCAGGTGGTGCCCCTGGGAGGGGTCCATAGAGCGGAAGCACCCACGGGGGCCCTCTGCAGGCGGACAGGAGGAACCCAGCCCAGTTCCTGCAGACGGGGCGTCCCTGGGCCTGGCACGCCCCCTGCTGGTGGTGGGACGGTGGTGGGGCTGTGAGGCCCCCTGGCACCGGGCACAGTCACCAGGGTTCCCCACTGTGTAGCCCTGTGCAGCCTGCGGAATGGAGCCTGAGCTCCAAACCAAATGGTCGTGTTTCTAATAGCCTCTTCCAGAAGGGTAAAAAATCAATTCGAGTCAACACGTCCTCGATTCAGACAGCGGCAGGGCGCTTCCTGAGACTTTGCTCGCACAGCACTTCACAGTCAGGCTGTGTCCCACCCCACCCTCTTCTACCTGGCTGCCAGGTCGGGGCCGTGGCTGGTGGACACCCACTGTGCGCCCTCCTGACGCTGCTGTCCCTGCTGCACCTGGGCTGGGGAACGGGGGTGGGGGCAGGGCCCAGCAACGCATAGCCTCCCACCCCCAGCAAGATGCGGGGAGCCTGGTCCCCGCTCCTACGCAGGCTCCAAACCTTTCTTCAGATGCGCACTGCACTGTCCCCTCCCAGGTCCCAGACTGAGAGCTCTGTTAATGCAACCCAAGGTCATGTTGCCCGCTGTCTCTTTCAGTTGGGCATAACCCGATTCGGCCAGGATTCAGTCTGGGCCCCGGGGCTCCCTGAGGGGAGAAGCCCCCTCCCAGGTCTGGGTGTGGGTCCTGACCCTGTCCTGTGCCCCCTCAGAACCGGCGCCATCCATGTGGGGGACCGCATCCTGGCCATCAACAGTGTAAGCCTCAAGGGCCGCCCGCTGAGCGAGGCCATCCACCTGCTGCAGGCGGCTGGCGAGACTGTCACACTGAAGATCAAGAAGCAGCTGGAGTGTGAGCCCGGGGCCCAGCCCTGGGGCGGGGGGCCTCGGGGAGGGGAGGTCAGCTGGGCGTCTCTGCTGAGGGCAGGGACAGAGCCAGTGGCCCTGGGTCACAGGTTTCGGCAGGTCTGGTGTGGCCCCCCCCTTCTGCATATGCTGTCTCCTATGTGCCTGCGACCCTGCCCATCCTCAGGGTCCCTGACCCTGTCCCCAGCCTTGGTGGTGGGCAACGTCAAGCTGCAGGCTCCTGTACTGCTGCGGTGTGGCCTGCATGGCTTGCTGTGGACCTGGGCTTTAGTTTCCCTGACAGAGGCCCCTGGTCAGCAGTGGTTCTTCTCCCAGGCCCACTCGTATCCCGCAAGTCGGGCAGTGTCAGCGAGGCCAGTGACACCGAAGAGGACCCACCCGAGGCCCTGAAGTCCGGTGCGCTGGTCACCCGCTTTCCATCTGCAGTGTGCAGTGTGGACAGTGCCGTGGAGTCCTGGGACAGCTTGGCCACTGAGGGTGGCTTTGGGGGCCCAGGTAACTCTCAGGCCGCCTCTGTGGAGGGTTCCTGTCCTGCTCCTGGCCCCCCTGGGCTTACCCTGGCCTTGTCCTTCAGAGACAGTTCTCGAGGATCCTACCCCCATGGCCACTCCTAGGAACCCTAGGGTCCGAGCCTTTGGCCAGGAACGGCTGTGCGTGGCTGCATTGAAACCCCATTCCTGTCCCCACACCTGAGGCCCAGGTCACGCAGGTGCTCAAACCGTGTTCCCCACATCCAATCGGAGACAGGGGGACAGAAGGCACCCTCCCTGGTCCCCAAAAACTCAGCTTGGGGGGATGCGCCAACTCCTCCCCTGAGCCCTCTGTGCATGCTGGGACCCCGGGGGCATGGGTCCATGGAGATCACAGGGGAGGAAGGGGGCTCCAGCAGCCTGGCTCCCATGGGACAGCTGCCCTCTCTGGTCCCACTATCCCTGTCCCCCAGTGGGAGCCCAGGGCAGGGCCTCTGAGCTCCAAGGTCAGGTGGGCTTTGTCTCCACGAGCCACACTCTCTGGCACGCGGTCCACTTTCTGCTGCAGCCGAGAGCTCCAGGAAGGGCTTGGGATGGCAAGGGTCATGCAGGCCCGGAGGGGCACAAGGATCAGTGTTTGTCACTCTAGAAATAGAGCCCAGGGAAGCAAAAGCGACTGGGCATAGACACCCCTCTGCACCCCCAGGTGCCTACACCCCGCAGGCGGCTATCCGGGGGGCAGCCCCCCAGCAACGGCGGCACAGTAGGCCACGGCGCAGCCCCCCACCCGGGGATGCCGGGAGGACGAGCTACACCCCAGGCCCCGGCGAGCAGTCCTTCCCTGAGGATGAGGACGAAGACTGGGGGCCACCCGCGAGGTCGGTGGTGGGCGCAGGAGGGACACAGCAGCCGGGATGTGGGAGCTCAGTGACCCGGGGAGGGCACCTGTGGCCAGGGTGCAGTGCAGAGTCACAGGGCCACGGATCAGGGAGGGTGCAGTGGCAGAGAAGGGCACAGGCCGAGGCCTGGGGGCAGCGGTTGCTTGTCCGACACCAACCCTGTCACCACCAGGGAGCCGGGCATGGCTGTGCCAGGTGGCGGCAAGGACCCTCTACCCAGGGGGCCTGTCCTGCTGAGCCTCAGAGCATACCTGAGTCCCTCCTCCCTCCAGGCGGCACCTGCCACATGTCTCTCCCCGGGTCATGACCCGGCCATCACGTTTTCTCTGTGACACTGTGCTTGGCCCCAGGACCCTGGGAGGAGAGCCCAGCTCCCTGAGTGGGGCACACTTCGACCCTATCGTCCCTGGGCTAGGGGCATTGGTGGCTTCTGCATGGGGGGGCTTCCGGACCATGCCATGTGGCGTGTCTGCCTGTGACCTGCAGTGCCACCGCAAACCCTCCACCTCTGCATCATCTGTCTTGTCCTGTCCCTGTCCAGCAGTGCCACGTGTCTGGGTGGGCAGGATGTCCTCCAGGCTGTCCGATGGATCTCCTGTCTGTCTGTCATCTCTCCTCAGGCGTCCTGTGTCACTGCTGTCCACCCCGTCTCGTCTGCCCCTGTTCTAACGGGCCACCGACAGTCTTGGTTGCCCCTCACTGCGTCTTCCCCTCATTCTGTGTCACCAACCACTCTCCTGGGGCCCCAGCACTGCCACCGAGGACACCCACCTGCCCACCCCATGGCCCCGAGCCCAGCACTGGCCTGGCTTGAAGACTTCTCGGAGCTGATGCTCTGGTTCCTACGTTGCAGCCCCATCCCTGTCCCCGGCCCCGGCCGAGAGAGGGGCTTCTGGCCAGCGCTGGGAGAGGCCCTGGAGGACCTGGAGTCCTGCGGTCAGTCGGAGCTGCTCAGGGAACTGGAGGTATGGCCGCCACTGTGGGCCTGGGGCGAGCAGGTGTGAGCAGTGTGCAGACATCGGGTGTGCTGGGAGTGCTTGTGAATGTGTGCCAGTCCCGTGTGCCCAGGCATGCACGTGGGGAGCACGTTCCTCAGGAGCCTTGTGTGTGTGTGTTCACTGCCTGGGCAGGGGTGGCGTCTGCGTGTGATACGTGGTCAGGACCGTGGCTCTGTAGACACGGCTGTCCTGGGCAGTCCCTGCCAAGTGGGGCGGGCGCAGGGGGCCCAGCTCCTGCGTTCTGCACACTCTCGGGTGCCCAGCCCACTCCATCTCCCCTTGCCGGGTTCACTCCCAGAGTCGCTGCTCAGCGGGTGGTGTCCTGCGGTGTCCGTGTACTGTCTCCCTCGTTTTCTTGCTTTCTGTCTCACTCATTTTCGTGTCTGGCTTTGCCATTTTTTTCCTTTTTATGTCTAAGTACTGACATATTCCTTGTTCTTAGCTAAGAATTTGCCTGCAAGCCCTGCCTTGGCTGGGATCCCCCAAGTTGTACTGGTGATATTCTCGATTTTTGGTCCTGGGAATTGAATCCAGGGCCTCATCCACGCCAGGCGAGTCTTGTAGCACCGGGTCACACCCCCAGGCCTTGTTTTGTTTTGTTTTTTAATTTTGAATTTTAATACAGGGTCTAAATTGCCCACGCTGGCCTTGAACTTGCAATTCTCCTGCCTCAGCCTCCCAAAGTGCTGGGCTTACAGGCATGAGCCACGGAACCCAGCTAAGACAGTTTGGTTGTCCACTCAATTTAAAAATCTTTTAAAGTTTTGCAGTGTCTTTTTTACATAAGCCTTTTAATTCTATAGAAGTGGGGCTTTTGACTTTGGATTATTGGTTATTTTTTTAAATCCAATTTTAAAAACCAATTTATATTGGTTTTTAATCTTTATATATATATTGGTGGCCAGAGGACGTGTTCAAAAGTAGTTTTAATTCTCTGGAATTTGTTACTATTTAATCCTTCACGGCATAGCATGTGATCAGCTTTGCAGATGTTTTGTGTGTGTTTGCAAAAGGTAGCAAACTCCTTTTGGTTGGTGTAGGGCTTTAGATATTTCAAGACTGTTCATAAACTTACTCAAATCTACATATTTACTTTAGACTTTATCATTTTTGTTAGCAGTATAATAAAATGCCCACCATTACATTCTGTCAATTATTTTTTATTTTTTTGTCTTTTTGAGACAGGGTTTGGTTATGCAGCTCAGGCTGGCCTTGACCTCTCTTTGTAGCCCAGTCTGGCCTTGAACTCACAGCAGTCCTCCTGCCTTAGCCTGCTGAGTGCCGGGATCTACAGGCGTGCGCCACCACGCCTGGCCATTCTGTCAACTTTTATTTTCCATCCTTTGATGTTACATTGTTGGTTGACATAAATTTATGATTACTATGACTTCTTAATGAATTTTTCTCTATAACGTTAATTATCACTCTCTTACATGTCTCTATGTACTTTCTACCTTAAATTCCATTTTTGTCTCATTGTTCCCTCTGCTGTTAGTAATATTTGCCTTTTTCTAATTTATTTATTTTTGGGCTTCCTGTACTTCGTTTTTAGTGTGTCTGAGGTATATACTTCTTGTACTATTGATATAATTAAACTTAATTTTAGCACATAGTTTATATTTTCCATGCTTTCCCTATATTTCTGGTCACTTCACTTGCCTTCTTTTGTGTAGATAAGTTTTTAAATTTTTATATTCTCTACCACCTCTTTGGAGAATTTTAATTTCAATTTTACAGTTTTAGTGAATATCCTAAATTCATTGGCTTTACTTTGAATAGCCAAGCTTTACATTTAAAGCTTTTTATTATCATAGAAGGGAGGTATGGACTGGGTGCAAAATTAGATGAATAAGATTTTGTGTGTGTGTGTGTGTGTTTTGAGACAGGGTCTTGCTATGCAGTCCAGGTTGGCCTTGAGCTCACTTTGTAGCCCAGGCTGGTTTCAAACTTGCAATGATCCTCCTGCCTCAGCCTCCTGAGTGCTGGGATTACAGGGGTGCACCACCACTCCCGGTTTAGATGAGCAAGATTAAGATAAGCAAAATACCAACTTGCAACCTTCCCACCCCAGAGGCCCTGCTCTCGAATCAGCTGCATTTGAGGGCCACGAGAGCAGGGCAAGGTCACTCTGCTTCTTCAGGCAGGGACTTTGTCCCTCCCCGTCCACACCTCTCATCTCCACCCAGGCTGCGCTCCTGGCCCCCAGGGCCTGCTCTGTTCTCAGCCGGCTTTGTCCAAGTGACACCTCTTAAGTGTCTCTTAATTTTAGACCATGGTGTTTCGAATGACACTGACTTAAAATGTTTTAAATTGAGATAAATTCTCATAATGCAGCATTTACCATTTAGTTGTTTTGAAGTGAACCTGCCCTGGCACCCGCTGCACTTCCTGCCCATTCTGTGATCACAGAGGACCTGGCCTGCCTGGCTCCCTGAGCTAATGTACAGCATGGATGTAGGCCCTGTCCTGTTGTTTGTGGGTGGTTCTGTGCCCTGACCTTCACACCCGACACCTGTCCTTGACTTCTTTCTCACAAAGTCTCAGCGTGACTTTTGTCCCCCTCCACCCTGCTCCTCCCGTCTCTGGCCCAGGTGTGTTGAGTCTGGCTGGTGTCTGGGCAGCCCCGGTCCCTGTGGCATCCTATATCCCTGTATCCCCTGCGGGTGCTCACTGGGGCAGGTTGGGACAGTCTGCAGGGTCCTATCCTGACCACATCCATGTGACCCGAGCCTTCGGATAGCTCGGCTGGGCGCAGGTCAGGGTCTCTGGCTGTGGAGACCAACAGCCGTCCCAGGGCACAGTTGTGATGCCCTTAAAGGGGACGTGGGGGGTGTCACCCCTGGGAGGGTTGCTGACCACCTGTGGCCTGAGCCTAGGCCCTGTGGCTACAGGCCTCCATCATGGTAGGCGCCCTGCCCAGTGCGGTCCTGGAGGGCAGACCTGGGTCCCGGGCTTGGAGGGGCACACGGGAGCCTCGTGCGTCTGCAGAAGAACTGCGTGAGCTGCTGCTCCCCACCGCGCTGGAGATGCACAAGGTGAGCACAGGGAACAAGGAGGGCCTGACAACCCTGCCGCAGGCCTGCCCCTGCCCCGCCACCCCGCGTGCAGGCCCCCTACTGGCTGTGTTCTCCACTAAGTAGCAGGGATTTTGTCCTAGGTTGAGTTTTCCACAGCCCTCACCATCTTGCTGACACCCACACACGTGCATGCACACCAACACGCCCACACACACCCAGTTAATACTTTTCTCTAAGTAGATTTGCTTATATCTTCTCTTGAGTATATGTATATATGTGCATAGCCAGCCATGTAGAGATATGTATATGCACACATGTACGCAGAGGTTAGTTCCTACTGGGGCGTGTGTGTGTGTGTGTGTGTGTGTGTGTGTGTGTGTGTGTGTGTGTATGGCTGCCCCACCCTACTACAAGTCCTGCCTCTGCTGACCCAACCCATTCACACACACAGTGAATGCCCTGAAACGGCCTTGTTCTGAGCACTGGAGACGTTCAGGTCCTTATTCCCTGCAAGTGCTGCACAGCACTTCTGACAGCATGTGCACATGGGCTGTGGGTTTCCCAGACAGGACCAAAGTGCAGGGAAGACAAATGCCGGCATGCATATGGACTCGAGCAGGGCAGGTGGCATCCCAGGGCCCTGGCACCTGGCCCCTGCATCGCCTGCACCTACCTCATGCCTTCCCTCCACTCCTGGTGAGGAGCCTGGTGGCTCGCTCTGCAGGAAGACAGTGGGAGACCCTCACCCGGAGCTCTCCGCAGTCTGCTCTCTGGGGGCATTGGAAGGGATGCGGGAGCCACCTGCCTTCGTGTGCTACTGACAGCAGAGCTCAGTCCGGAGGAAGGGAGCCATGCAGGATGCTCTGGGGTCTTGGTCCAGGGACCTCAGTTCTCTGGGAGGCTGGGGTCGAGGTTGGAGCCGCAGGGATCCCCTCTGCTCCCAGGTGATGCTACACAGAGACCCCACACGGCGCGATTTTGGCTTCAGCGTGTCCGACGGCCTCCTGGAAAAGGGTGTCTATGTGCACACCATACGCCCCGGTGGGCCGGCCCAGCATGGGGGCCTGCAGCCCTTTGACCGGGTCCTGCAGGTAAGAAGGAGAATGCAGGGGCACTGTGGGCACAGCTATGATCTTAGTGCTCAGGAGGCTGAGGCGGGGAGACCTCGTGCTTGGCCGCAGCCTGAGCAACTTAGCGAGATCCTGACTCAGAAAATAAAAAGGGCTGGAGAGGTGGCTCAGTGTGAAGCCAGGGGCTCAGCCTCCAGGAAGAACAGCAGGTGCTGGAAGGGGTGGGAGATGAGGCCTGGCTCTGAGCCGGCACGGAGGCCTCATCTGTGTAACCCAACCTGAGCCGGGCAGAACGCCTGAGTCCCACCTGTCTCCACAGGTCAATCACGTCCGCACGCGGGACTTCGACTGCTGCCTGGCAGTGCCGCTCCTGGCTGAGGCGGGTGATGTCTTGGAACTGGTGATCAGCAGAAACCCGCTAGCCCCAGGCAGCCAGGCCCCGAAGACACCTGGCCCCCAAAGTCCCCGGATGCTCTAAAGCCAGGGAGATCCTGACATTGGGGACCTCCGTGGGGCTGGCTGGGGATGTGGGAACCCCGCTGCTCATCTGTCAAGCTGGCAGACTCGATCTGTGTTCTCTGGTCCCACGGTAGATGAGGTACTTGGGGTGAGGTCCCTGCCACAGCTGGAGTGACATCTGCAGCCCTCCCACAGGCTGAGACAGGGCTCAACAGGAAGAGAGGGCCCTGGAGAGGCCGTGTAGTGAGCAGCCAGGAGCTTCCAGGAGTGAGCTCCCAGTCGCAGGGGCGGAGTAAGCCAGCGCTGGACGTGAGCGGTGAGCGGCCAGCTGAGGTGTGGCCCACGTGGGCTCAGGGTCAGCTTCCTGATGGAGCCACTGCATCAGACACCCTGCATCCAAGGCGGAGCTGTGCTTCCTGTTCTGGGCCTCAGGAGGGACTGGGAGTCTGTGGGTGGCTCTGTCTCAGAATCTGGGACTCGAGAGGGGTTCTAGTCCCAGGGTGGCTGGGCACCAGGCTGTGGGTGCCCCCTCCTGTCTGTGCCACCCTTTGCATGGGCAGGATCCGCTGGGGACAAAAGACGGAGGTTCTGGTGAGTCACCTGCCACCTGGAGGAGGACTGGGAAACAGCGAACACCCAGTGCTAACTGGTGAAGGCGCAGCTTCTCCAGGCCCAGAGCAGAGTGAGCAGCGAAGGGCCGGCCAAAGGAGCCCTTTTCATTTTGCGACAGGCATGGAGCAGGGCTGCTGTGGGACATCTCAGCCCTGCCTGGTGCTGTCCGGGTCTCAGGAGGGCAGGGGGCCCACCCCACCTTCACCGCCCAACCCGGGAACCCAGAACTCATTTCCTCTGTGGGGACAGGTGGGGTCACGGGTTCGGTCCTTGGCTGGGTGACCCCCAGTCCCATTCCTCACTGGACAATTGAGGCAGAAGGCTCTGAACAGTTATCTGCTTTCAGTCACAACCAGGACCCTGCTTCGCGCCCCCAATTCCTAGCCTGCTCCCCAAGTGTCCCGAAGGTCCTTCACACCTGTGGCCCGTTTGCCCAGGGCTCTGCTGAACACTGTTCCCAGGGGACTGGGCACTGCAGGGCGCACTGAGCAAAAGCCAGAAGGGCCCTCGAGGTCTGGGATGTCACAGCTTGGGCAGGCGGCTCAGCCTCTCCAGAGGGACAGGGCTGAGGCGCACACGCGCTCTCAGGGCTGGTGGCAGCGTGGGGACACTGCTGGATGCTGCCTTAGGCTCAGGGTGAGGGAGGCTGTGTCCTTCATGCACTGCCCCGTGGTCCTGAAGACTCATGCAACCGGCCCTCAGTGGGCAGGGCTTCCCCTGAGGCCAGCGGCCCGTCCTCCTCATATGCAATACCCCGCTCTTCCTGGGCCGTCCTGGCCACGTCCGCCCTCCCCAGCACCCTGCCTGCTATGCACTTGGGCACCGCCGTGGCCCAGCCCAGCCCAGCCCAAAGCTGTATTTTTCTGTGTCTGAGATTAGAGCAGAACCCTCGTAAAGTATTTTTGTACTTGGTTTCTTAGGGCTCTGGAAAGCAGAGCGCAGCCTGGCCCAGGCCACCTGGGGTCCCCTGGGGGTGGGTGTGCGTGTGCTAACCTCGGGGCAGTGCTGTTGGGGTGACTTTTTAAAATAAAATTATTTCAGTGCACCTGGATCGGAGGCTGCTTTCTCAAACACCACTGGGGGGAGAGGGCTGGTTTCTGTTTGGGTCCTGCAGGATCTCACCTGCTTTTAACTCGTTCGCTCATTCAAGGCCGCTACACACCACGCCTCAGGCAGCCTTCGCGCCAGCAGAAGACAGCGAGCAGGCGGCTCGGCACAAGGACTTCCTGCAGGAGTAAAGCACAGTGAAAAGAGCAAAACAGGGCACTGGCATGGTGTGCGTGCCTGTGATCTCCATGATACAGGGCGTAGGATATAGGGGTGATCTGTGGACCTCTAAATAACATCAGGGAGATATAACCCCCAACGTGCTAGGTGGCCAAAATGCAAAGTTCGTGTTCTCTAAAATACATTCTACAAGCAATGGAGGTTAAGAGTAGGAAGAATTTATTGAAGAAAGATAACTTCCGTCTCAGACAGAGGGGGTCCTCAGCGGGTGGCCCCAGGGGAAACCCGCTTCTCCAGGGTGTTTTATAGAGCAAAGCCATGAGGTGAGGTGGGTTCAAGGTGGGACAAAACTATAGTCAACTAGTAAGATTACAAGTATAGTCGCTTAGGTAACACTGATCCAATGGGAAGTCACAAGGGGGATGTGAGTTGGGACAAAACTGTGGTGAGCCAGTAAGATCACAGCTATAGTCCCTTAGGTAATATTGATTAAATGGGGATCAAAAGGGGAAGCAAGTCATGTAGGTAGCATACAAGCAAGGAATTCGGGCTTCCCTGGAACGGGTGGATGAAGGAGGTTTTGGTCCCTCACCCAAGGTGATTGATGCCTATTTAGAATATCAATCACTGCTGTTTATCCCTAGGGGAAGTATGTGGGTGTAGTCCTCCCTCTTGAAGCCTGACTTTCAGTGAATGTGCCTTTGGCCACAATTGTCTTCAATCCTGAGGGCCCAGCCCTGTCTAACTGCCAGTAATACTTACAATTTAGCTGTCTACAATACTAGCACTCAGAAGGCCGAGGCAGGAGAATCTCAGGTTTAAGGCCAGCCAGGGCAACTTAGCAAGAGCTTGTTTCAGAGTAAAATGAAAAGGACTGGGGTATAGTCTAGTGGTATAGCATTTGTCTAGGATGTGCAAAGCCCTGAGTACAAGCCCCAGTATTGGAAAAAAAAAAAGCCAGTACCGAACAGAGGGCCTGGGGTGAAGGGGACAAGGTGACATCAGCAATGAGAACTGAGGAAAGGAGCTGCACAGAGCCCGAGTAGGTGTCCCACAGAGGGCACAGCAAGCGCAAAGGCCCTGAGGTAGGTGTGAGTGTGGCAGGTTCCAGGAGGGGCGGGGCGCTCCAAGCACGGGAAGGGAGGGGCACAGTGGGGCTGCTCCCATCTCCAGTGTAGAACTGGGTTCTGGGGGAACTGGGGCTCCAAGGTGGGAGTGAGCAGCCTGTCTCGGGAAGGATGCAGTCAGTAGGCACTGAGAGGCCATTCTGTGTGCCTGGCAGGGCACAGAATGGGCCCCCACAGGCTGCGGATCAGGATCTGTCACTCTGCCAGCGCCAACCAAGAGCAGGCAGGGTGCAGTAACCGGTCTGTGTCACACAGGCTCCAGGGACGGAGCCAGGACGTGCCCAGCCACAGTCAAGACACATGGGTGGGCACAGTGGTGCTGGCAGACAGCGGGAGGGGGAGGGTTCCCTGACACGGCCACCCACAGTGAGCTCCTGGGAAGGGGACATGGCCTGGCAGCCCTGGCTCTGCTCACACAAGAGGCCACCCCGAGCCCCAGGGGGGTGACCATGCGGGGCAGGTGCACTCCTGTCACCTCCCAGCGCCACTCTAATCCCCAGGCCGCCTTAGAGAGACAACGGTGATGGGTCACTTCAGGTGGGGAAACGGAGGCTTGGGGGACCGGTGCCAGGGCTCCCAGCAGCCCAGGGCTGGGCACACAGGCAGAGCCAGAGGCGCAGACGCGGAGCCCACGGGCCCCTGAGCTCCCTTCCGCCTTGAGCTCACTGACACCTGAAGTCTGCGTCGCCCCAACCCGCCGCCTGGCGTGGCAGGTCACCATCAGGACAGGTGCACTGAAAAGCCGTCTGTGTATGGTGGCATTCCATCTGCAGAGGTCGACGGTGCATTCAGACTCGGGTCCAGTTTGCAGGATGTCCCACAAGGTTCAGGTAAGGGACGCTCAGCATGCAATTTCTCTTGCCGAGGACCCTCAGGTTGGGCAGAAGGCCTGCCTGCCTGTCTATATCTGTGTGTCTACTTCTGTGTGTCCACCTGTCTGATTTCTTTGAGACAGGATCTCATGTAAGGCTGGCTTCAAACACAGTGATCCTCCTGCCCCAGCCTCTTGAGTACTGGAATTACGGGTGCGCACCACCACACGCCCGGCTCAGACGGCTCTTCACAAACCACGAAGCACTTGTCAAACAGAAGAGACACCCACCCCCCACCAAAACACACCCCACGCGTATGGAACTTTAAAAAGGAAATGTTTATTGTCATGTTATAAGGTGATTACAAACTCCTCTAAAAAAAAGCAAAGATGAATTTAAAATATCGATATACATATTTATCTAAAAAGCAAAAGGGGAAAACCCCCGCACACCACAGGGATTCGGATCATAAAACATTTACACACAGAAGCCTGTATACCGCGGGACTGAATTACACACCCAGATCTTGTCCCAATGCAAAGTCTTTGTTGGTTGATTTTCTTTTTTTTACAAAAGTTTAAAATATCTTAAAAATATTCTGATGCTTTACAAAACTCCCGATGAGCCAGACATGTTTCTGGAAGGAGGCGAAACCCACGCTCTCCATTTCTCTTGTGCTAAATACAGCGTCACAGTTGTCAGGGACTGCAAAGATTCACTGGATAGAAAAAACAGAGCCCTGTCTTACTTTGAAGCCAAAATATAGCAGGTGCCCCACTCCCAAGTGCGTGCCAGCGTGGTGACGCCACTGAGGACGGGGCACAGCACCCAGGGCCCTTGCTGTGGGCATCCTCCTCGCTGCATGGAGGTATTTAGGGCACCAGGTGGACATGGGAATGAGGGCCAGGGGGCCCAGGCCTCTCTTGGGTCCGCACCTGGCCCATGACTGGGTCCTGGGGAGAAGAATGGGGGCGCTCTGCCCTTGGGCTGGCTGCCCCTGAGCACCTCACTGAGAGGGCAGTGCTGGGGCCATGGGCACCATGGTGACACTGGGCCAGCAGGAAGCTCACCTGCGCACCTTTTGCCAGCTGGCCCAGGCCTCAGTTTCCTCCTGTGTCAACAGGGCTCGCAGAGGGCTAGGAGAAAGGAGGAACGGCACCTCTGGTGGTTTGGGAGAACTAGGGCACCATTCTGTGGAGGAGCCACAGCCGGCTGGGTTCAGTGCCGGCTTGTCCCCTCCACCCTGGGCCTCAGCGTCCCTGCTTACTTCCGGAGTGCTCGGGGCTACCCTGGGCTGCTCCCCGGCTGAGGCTCAGCCCAACCCGTGCTTCTCCCTACCCGGACCTGGCAGAGCAGTGGCAACCCTCCTTGTTCTTGTGCCGCAGCTCTCGCCGGCAGTGGCACTGCCATGGGGACAGAGACAGGTGACACTGCACATGGACTGGCAGGGCGGGCACGAGGCCAGAGGAAGACAGGTGTCTGGCGGGGCCTGGGCATTTGGCCTGCACACGTCTTTGGTCTAGGATTTGGTCTGAGAACCATGCAGAAAGGTCTTCCTCCAGCCGTCTGTCTCCGACCCACACACGAGAACTCCTTGTGGGGCTGGAGCCAGAGGGAAGCTCGATGACCACAGCAGCCCGGGCCGCCCGCCGTCACCTGCCTTCTCTCGCTGGCGGTGGTTAATAAATTCCGCAAGACAAGAAGACGGGTCACAATGCCACGCGGTAAAACCAGGGGGAAACAAAGAGTCCAATCAAATCACATACACGGTGATCACCAACACAGGAAATGGGGACACAGGATGTCCAACAGCTGTGAAGGGTTGGGTAGTGTTTGGCAGAGTTTACAGCTTTGGAAACAGAAATACAAACACGTCACAGACAAGAGGTCCAGCGCTGCCCCTAGGGAGGGGCGCTGAAGATGTCCCAACTCCCAAATCTGGCGGGGGGGCGGGGGGCGCGGGTCCAGGATTCTGAGAGCCCTGCTCTGCATGCTGAAGCCTGCTCGCTTCCCACTCCACGGACTGCCGCTGCCTTTGTACTGGTCCTACTTCTGCTTTGAGCTTTCCAGGTTGGGGTGTCTGCGCTGGGTGGCGTCCATGTGCCACGCTTCTCCTGCTTCCGGGGTGCCAGCCCCTTGCTGCCCCGCTCTGCACACCTCCCACCTCCTCCCCTGACCCTCACGAAGGGAGTGTCTGACAGCTGCGATTACGGAGCTGGCTTAGGGACCAGGACGCTGGGGCGGCCAGGTCATGGCTAAAGGTGAAGAATCTAGGATGCACTGTCCCTGACCAAGGTCCCGCCTTGAAGGCTGCTCCTGGCAAACTTGCTGGGAGCTGGGCGATATCAGGAGTCTCCCGGGCCTTGGGAACAAGGACTGGAAGGTGACACAGGCAGAGGGCACCTGAGCAGTCGGGCCATACTGCACTGGGGGATGGTCTGGGACTGGCAAGGGCCCACCTGGCGGACCCCAGCTGTTCTTGGACTGGTTCTCGGCCTAGGGATCTGCTTAGGATAGCCAGGGAGCCTGGTGGCTCCCTGGCCTGAGCCCTGTCTCCTGCCACCCACCCAGGTCCCTGACTGCTGCCTGTGCCCACCTGGCTGAGGGTCCCACTGACCTTTCATCTTCAGTCTCAACATAAAAGGTGGAGTTTGGCCCTGCACCCTGCAGTCTACCATGCTTGGCTCTGCTGAGGACCGCTCTCTGGGCTCTGGTCAGGAGTTGGGTGGCCGTCTTGGCCACGGTGCCCTCACAGCCCGCTCCACCCACCTGAGCTGGCTTGGGCCGCACCTGTATGGAGTCTGTCTTAGGAAAACCCTGCCCCGCAGGCTCAGGGTGGAGCTCTCTGCCAGCTCTGCAAGCACCGAAGAATTGCTTTTGAAAACGAGATCTTGCTGGCAAGAAGATCCACTCACGTGGTAGAGTGTATGACAACCTCTAAGTATATATAGTTTTATGAAAAAGATACAAAGAAAAATTTACCAAGTTCCCATAAAATACATCTAATCCCGTATGAAAGCTCGGCTTCTCCCTGGGGACTTCTGCCCGTGAGTTTTCTTTTTGTACAAAATATCCCCAAATCAAAACAAAACACACGCACGCACAATACACACACGCACACACACGTGGAGTAACGTTTTCTGTGACAATTTAAAAAAAAATCCTAGTGCAAATATAAAGCTCTGTAAACCTGGTCCTATGAGATCTAATGTTAGTAAACAGCAGGGCGGCGGCGGCGGCGGCGGCGGGGGTCACATCATGGTCTCCACCACGATGTGCGTGGGCTGCATGAGTGCCCCATTGGCGGCCGGGTGCGCAGCGAACGGTGTGGCCCCCTCACGCTCCACGGCCCAGCGGTTGGGCTCCCTCGGGGTCAGCAGGTACTTGAGCCGCTGCAGGGAAGAGAGGCGGGCCGGTGAGGTGGGAGGAGGGGACCACGCTGTCCCCACCCCAACCTCACGGTGCACTGCCTGGCACCTGGAATTGCCACCTCCCTGGACCTCCTTTTTGTCCTTTTTGCAAGGAGACAAGAACCAAAGTGATCCTGCGATCCCGAGAGGCCCGGACTTGGGACAGCTGTTCCAGCCCTCTGCCTTTCCAGCCATTCACAGCCCAATTCCTGTGGCTTGTGAGTCTCCTGTCTCCAGCCTTCCCCAGGGAGAAGCCCAAACACCTGCACTGCCTGCTCGCTGTGGGCGACGACCGGGCTGGTGCACACGCGCGCCTCTCGCGCTACCCATTGGGGAGCTACTTGTTATTGCCTGGGGCACATGAGGGCCTGGGTGTCACCACAGCCCTGCCAAAGGGGAAAAACAGTGGAGTGTGGCAGTGTTTGCTTTAGAAACCTGATTCTCAATCCTCTGGACACACACAGGCTGGGCAGTCCAGGCTGACGGTTAGCTGTGGCTGGAATCTGCCAGCAAGCTGATTTGGGGACTCAGCCACCTGAACTGAGGGTGCCAGGTGCCCGGGAAGTGGCCAAGGCACTCTGGACACTGGCTAGTAGAGACCCCGCTTCCTCTTGTACCAAGGTGCACCCACAAACCTCTTGAAAGGGCAGCATTTCACAGATAGGCTTTGAGAGTACAAGCAGGTGGGGTGGCCATTCAGACCTCTAAATATCTCACCCCACAGGAACCCCTCAGTGTCTGCGCAGGAAAGGGTACAGGGCAGGCCCGGCCCCTTAATGCTGTGGCACCTCATGGGGCCACTGGGGTCTGGCCCTGCGGCCTTCAAAACCACAATAGGCCCAGGCCTGAGGGACAGGCCCAGCTCCAAGTGCCCCTACTGCTGCTTCTCCTCTGTCCCTGTCCCCACCGTGGCTTCCCAGGCCATCAGCAAACCGACCATCCATGTCCACCATCCACGGGGAGCAGGGTCTCAGCACATCCTGGCTCCAGATTTTTAAGAGAGACACCTGCAAACAGCCCAGACCCACTGGGCCGGGTGTTGGAAGCCGGAGCCAGGAGGGTAGCGTGGACCCAAGCCCTGAGCAGGGACACCAAGGAGGAGCTTCTGGGAAGGGCCCTGGGCTCCCTTGCTGGAGGGGTCTGAGAGGAAGAGGTGGGGGTGGGCTGGGACCTGGGGACCGACTGGGACCTTGCTGCCCAGTGGGGCGGGGGCATGCACAGGTGGCTTCAGTTGGCCAGGTTACTGTGGGTACCCCACTTGGTTGGAACAGGCCTGGTGCCCTCCTCAGGCAAAGCCCAGCTCCTAGCTTGGCACTTGAAGCCACCATCATTTTGGCATCCTTCTCCCTCTCCTGGGCAGGGCCCAGAGGCCACAGGCCTGTGCAGAAGGTGCCACCCTGCTTCCTCCTCTGACCACCGCGGAGGAGCTGTCAGTGTGGATGGCCACACAAGTGAGATGGCCACCTGCCCCCCTCCCAGCTTACCACACGCAGTGGCCCCTTGGTGCGGCAGAGGCGGATGAGCACGGCCAGAGGGACACACACCACGGAAGACAGGGCCAGGCCCCAGCCCAGCCCAATGGCCCAGGTCGGGTACTCGTAGACCTTGTTGTAGGTCAGGGGCACGTACTTCACGAGCGAGAAGATGAAACAGCCCTGCGTGTGAAGAGATGGAGTCAGGGGTGGTCCAGCTGGGAGCAGTGTGCAAGCCCAGTCTCTCCGCCCGGTCTACAGTCAACAAGTCAACACCCATTTGCATTCAGCACTGGGTTCCTCAGCCTCACATCCCCAGGGCCTGAGTGCAGGCGCCTTCTCTCCTCCCTGCCCTCTCTCCAGGCACCTGCCTGCTCCTTGCAGAAGTATATGGCTCTGATTCCCCTCCTCCGTGCTCCTCCCCTGCCTGGCGCCCTGCCCACTTGCTAACCCTGCTTCCCTAATGCCAGGCACAACTGGGCTCATGCTCACAGGTGCGTGATCAATGAAGGGTGTGGACAAAAACCTCCCTCCCAACCCCCACTGCGACTCCCAGGACAGGCTCGGCTTCCAGCCTCTGCTCCGGAGGAGACATCTCTGGGCAGAGCCCGGCTGCTACAGCTGCCCCATGCCGCGAAGAGTGAGGAGGATGGACCCTTCCCAGCTGATGGGGAACAATCTACTTAAAACTGACTCGAAGTTGCGCGCTGCTTTTGCTGTCTTCTGCCCGTCATGGACTGTTTCTCCTCTGCGATGCCCTCTGCCATGCCACCCTGCCTTGGAGCCAGCCAGCTATGAACTGAAACCTCTACAAACTGTGAGCCAAACAAACCTTTCCTCCTTAAAAACAGAACAAAACAAAACAAAAAAAAGAAAACCTGACTTAACTTGGGGAGGAGACAGCATGGCCACTGACAGTAGCACCCCCACCTGGCCCTGGTCCTTTGACTCTATCATGGGCTGCACAGGGACCAGGCCACCTGCTTGCATTTCCTCTCTCCAAGGTCAGAGACACCCATGACTGAGACTTTGGGGTCGGGGGACAAGACTGGGCTGGAGCCTGTGGACTGCACTTAACTTGCCATGGGGTGGCGGCTGTGGGATTACCTGCGTGGGGGGTAATATGTGCGTGGCAGGGACAAGGACCACCCTCACAGGGTATGACACTGGCCTCCTTGTTTTACAGGCAGGGAGACTGAAGTGAGGTTTGGGCTGGCCTGAGGTCGCACAGTGCTACTCAGTTGTCCGGGATCAGAGCCCTACGGGGATGGCCATTTGTCCCCTGGCGTCTGGTTCCACATGCAAGGGATACCTGAGCCCTGCATGCCCCCCAGGGGGCGAGCTGAGCAGCAGCGCAGCACTCACTGTGGAGGAATCCCTACAACCTTGATGCATGTGGGTCACCTCCGAGATGGCGTGCACGGGAAGGGCCGTGCCTGGGGCTGCTGTGGCTTCCTTGTCTTCTTGGGGGATGTCCCCTCTCCTGGCCACTACCTCTACCCCACATCTCTGCCTGATATCCCAAAGGCCCTGTGCCAAAGCACTCCTGGCACCTGAGTGCCACAGGGGCTACAGAGGCTGTGTCTTGGGCAGGGACCAGACTTCCGCAGCCCGCACAGTATCACAGTGCCCTGCTTTGCACACGCTGTGCCTCTGCTAGGAATGCTCTCACTGACAAACTCCTACTCATCCTTCAAAACTCAACCCAAGGCAGTCGTCTGGACAGCCGTCCCTTACTGTTCCAGGTAGTGCCCAAGCCAACCCCAGAGGGAGCAGCTCCCCAGAGTCCAGGCCACATGCCACTTACAACACAGAGAACAGGGGTGACAACAGCCCAGCTGTACTTCATCCAGGGTCCAGGCCGGTAGCCGATCATGTCCTCGATACCATCATAGAAGTTATCACCCCCTGCAAGAGACAGCAGTGAGCTGAGGCGCTGCGGGGTTCAGGCTCTCACGGCCTGGGCGCGAGGCGGCAGGGCATCCCCACACCACACAGACAAGCGCTTGGCGGTCAGGGCCGTGGCCTTCTGGCTTTTTTGTCAACCTGGGCAGGCCCCAAATTCTATAGTGGCCACTGAAGTCTCCAGGGGCTGTTTCTAGACCCCAGGGTAGGAGTCATGGCCAGCCCAGAACCCCAGATTACCCCCCACTGCCGTGTCACCACGCCTGTCGCACCTCGCGCTCCAGCGTGAGGCAGCGTGGTCCTGAGCCTGCCATGTGTGGGGAAGGAGCTGAAAGAAGGGATGGGGAGGCGAGCAGACCCAGTACTCACCATAAATCCAGGCAATAACAATACATTCAAAGAATGCAACCCACAAAAGGCATACACCGCTAGCTGCATAGTAGTCAAAGAGCTGAAACACGTACATGCCACCCTGCGGAGGAAACCAGGCGTGGGGTTGGTGCGGGCCAAGCCCCTTCCTATGCAAAGAGCTTAGCGAAGCAATAAAACCCTAGGGCCAGGAGCATGGCTCAGGGTTGGGCACCTGCCCTCCAAGGCTCCCACTTCTACTTCTAGTACAAAAACAGCACTCAGGAGCCTGAGGCAGGAGGATCGCTGCAAGTGCAAGGTCAGCCTGAACTATAGAGAGAGACCTTGTCTCAAAAAAATAAGAAACAAACAAAAAGGAAAAGCGGTGACCCACGGCCTGGGCTGGGCTGGGGACAACTCTAGCACAACCCTCTGCCTCCCACAGGATGCAGTGCTGTTCACGCTCCTTGGCTCCAAGCTCCTGGCTTTGCCATGTTACCCAGCCCCCTCGAGGCCCTGACAGGCCCAGGCTCCCTCCCCAGCACAGGGAGGAGAGAGCAGGGACTGAGACCTGGGCAAGGTCAGGCCCGGGTCAGCGCCCCTGGGTACAGTGGGATCTGGGCAGGGTGGGACTGAGGGAGAATGTGACCAAGGGCAAAGCAGGGCCCGGCAGGGTACAGCAGGACCTGGTAGGGCACGGGGGGTGGGAGGAGTGGCACCACCTACCTCCGTCACCATCGACAGCCCCAGCAGGTAGCTGATGCTGCACACAATGGCGATGAAGACTTCCCGGCGATAACCCTTCCTTAGGAAGGATGGGTAAAGATCCACCAAGGATGTGATCTGTCCCTCGACTTCAACAAACTGTGGGAGAGGACAGGCCTGAGCGGTGGCCATGACCCCCAAACACGGGCCAGACCCGGCCCCGTGGTCACATGCAGGTCCTTCCTGCCCCAGCGCCCTCTCATCACCCAGGCCCAGCTCTGAACCCTGCACCTCTGGGAGGATGTGCGGACCCCAGGGTCAGCAAGACAAACGCCCTCCTCATCCCGGTCATCTCACGCCCAGGCCTTGAGTGCCCAGCCAAGCCACAAGCTCAAGGCTGTCAACACTAACTTACTGAGTGACTCAGGGCAGGCCTGGGCCTCAGCTTTCCCGCTGGTGGCCATTTACACCAGGTTTCCAGGCAGTTCCTGACCTGTGGCAATCACTCACCCCCGTGGGTAAGCCATGGCGGCGCCTGTGACTTGGGACCCAGGAAGGCGCCTCTTTGGATAGGCATTCTGGGGTGGCGCTCAGGTTTCCTGAGTCTCCCTGTCTTGGGGCCTAGCAATTTCTCCTAGAAACAGTGCCGCCTCACTCCAGGGAGAGCAGCCCCATTTCTTCGATGGCAGCACAAAACCCGACGCTGTGCACTCAGACCATCCTCAGCCCGATCGGTGCCCAACCCACGAGTCCAGGCTCCCGCACCTCCGGACTCAGAAGAAACCCCTCCTCTCCCCCCGTGACAGGAGTTGGAGCTGGGTCTGCATGGAGGTCTCAGGGTGCCGTGCTGGGTTCAAAGGGCCCAGGGGCACAGCTGCCCCAGGCCACCTGATCGGGACCCAGTTTCCTTCTGCTCCTCTGGGGCCTTGTGGGGTAGCCAGGAAGTAGACGTCAACAGAGACACCCAGTCCTGCACTATGGGGTGGCGGGGCGGGGGAGTGGGGTTTCTGTGGGCTACAGGGACGAGGAGCAAAAGAGCAGCCATTACAGCCAACCCATGCCTCAGCATCAGGCCTTGCAAGAAAGGTCCTTCCTTTCCCCAAGTCAGGGAATTACAGACAGGAAGGTCCAGGGCCCCAGTGCATCCATCGAAGGCCAAGACCCAACCTCACTCCCAGCCCCATCCTCTGAGAGCCCCTCCAGCCCCTGCAGACCCTGCCGAGCGGGGTCAGCTCCATGCTTTCCCCTGACTGTGAGATGCTGAGCAAGGTCTGTGACCAAAGAGGACCCTGGTGAGTGCGCTGGCCCTGGCTCCTGGGTACAGGGGAATGGAAGGCCCAGCTTTTGGCACTTGGGGCTGATGGCTCCAAGCTGCACTTCCCTGAGCACCCCAATATCAACAGTCACCCGCTAGCACTGGGTGGGGGACGCCCCCAGGAAGCAGGAGGGTATTGTGATCTCCCTGTCTCATACAAGGCCCCTTCTAGGGACTTAGAGCCAAAGCTGCAGGGGCACAGGAGCGTCGGGACAGGCAGCCCAGGGTCGCCCTTCACTGGCTGTGTGTGGCCTTGACAAGGACTCAGTTTCTCTCAGCCTCTGAGACAGAAGAGGAAGAGGAGGAGGGGGAAGAAAGAAGACCGAGAAAGAGGAGGAGGAACAGAAAGAGGAGGAGGAGGAGGAGGAGGCGGAGGCGGAAGAGGTGGAGGGCCTGTGCTCGGCAGGGAGAGGATCCTGCTGGGGAGCTCGGTGTGAGCATGGCTTCCCAGCGGGGAAGGCGTGAACGGCCCTGGCTGCTCCTGCCGACGGGCGACATGAACCCACAGGTGACACTGCAGGTGGGGCGGGGGTGGACCTGGTGACACCTGGCACCCTGGAACTCCGATGCCATTGACAGTGACATCACTGCCAGCTGCAAACCTTCCTTGACCACCTGTCAAGAGCTCCAGTGCAAACACATGCCAAGCAGGGAGCCCGCCGCACGCAGCGACTGTCAGACACCAACTCCTCCAATCCCCGAGTGCCAGAGGCCAGGGACCCAGCTGGCAGTTGACTCCAGTCCCCTCTGAGGGAGTGGTGTTCGCAACCTTCCCTGAGGTTCTCCAGGAAATTAGTGCTCGAGCCCCGCAGGACCCCAGGCCGATGGTGGATGCTCCCTCGGGGCTCTGGAAGGGCCTGGAGCCGCCCCTGTTGTCGACGAGCTCTGGTCTACAACCACCACATGCTTGTTTGGTCCTCTTTCCCAATCCCTTCATCCTGTCTCCTCCCTGGTCCGGGGCCTTCCTGCCGATCCCTGCCAACGCTTGACCTTGCCAGCCCCCTGACCCTCTCTGACTCCTCCCTTCTGCTTGGCGTCTGACAGCTGTGGCCTTCGGGGAGGGGACTGGGACCACATGGAGCCTGTGTCCCATTCCACCTGCCCTGCACACCACAGCCCTGTCCTGTTCCCCAGCTGGAATGGCTGGGCTCGGGCATGGGACTAAGGGCTCCCTCTGCCGCACACAGTGCTTGCTCTGCGTGGATGAGGTCCTGGTGGCTCCTGGCCCCACGCCCAGAAGAACAAAGGGAGTACTGGACCAAGCCCTGCCTGGAGGCCAGGAGACTGGGAGGCCAGAGGCTTGCATGCTGGCAGAGACTGAGGTCGGGATGGCCACCCACTCACTGCAGTAAGGCCTTCTGCTGCAGTGACCACCCCTTGGCCTAGACAGCAGCCAGAGAGGTCGGCCCATGTCATGTAGCCTTTGCTGCGGCCATGACCTCCAGGGCCTTGGCCATTTCCCTTTGCTGGGGCACTGGGGTGGACAGGTGTTACCCTGCTGCCACGGGAGGCCTTCCCTGCAGACCTGGGGATCCTGCTGGCTGAAGCCTGGAGGGGTCATGAGGAGGAGGGCGGCTGCACAGACACCTACCTGGCTATCCAGTCCCAGCAGGAGGAGCATAATGAAAAAGAGAATTGACCAGAAGGTAGGCAGCGGCATCATGGTCACTGCCTTCGGGTAGGCGATAAAGGCCAGGCCGGGCCCTGAGGAGAGAGCGGGGCACGAGGAGAGGCCATGAGCTACGCAGCCTCAGACCCAGCCTCAGGGTGCTCAGGCCCAGGTCTGGCCGAGTGCAGGCCGGGTCTGCTCTGCGAAGCAGGCGTGTGGGGCTGGACGGGACCCCATTTACCATCTGTGTCCCCTCGTGGACCTGGGGCGGGACACGGGCTCCTCGGCTGGGACCCAGGAGAGGGCAGACCCCCCTCCCACCCCAGAGCCACCAGCCCACAGGACAGAGGCCCGGGAGTCTGCCTACCGGGCCCCGAGCCCTGGATGGACTACAAAGAAGATGTTGCTGCTGCTGAGCTACTGGCTATTACTGCGGGAGTGGAAGCAGAAGAACACAGCACGAGGCCCGTGGGGCAGGGCAGAGCCTGGCCAGAGACAGTGGCCCTGGCCTCATCTTGCCTCCCCTTGGGACAGAGGCCAGAGGCATCTTCCTCCAGCTCCCAGAGGCAGCTGCCTTGGGCTTTGAAGGCAGGGCCCCCAAGGAGCCCTGCAATTGCCCCGCACATGGAGACACGGCCTCCTCCAGCCTCCGCAGGGCCCAGGGAAGACCAGGGTTACCAACACCACACTCTGCAAAGGCCAGCCTTGGGGCCTGGCTGTAAAGTACAACCAACTGCTAAGAAGCAAAGCAAAAACCACCCCAAGAGGCAAGACACAAGAAGGGCCGCAAGCGGGAAGCCTGGAACGTGTTCTAAAGCAGACACCAGAAACCACATGAATGGCTTAAGAATGGGAAAAGAAAACCCACAAAAACGAACTGTTTTTGCAAGAAACTGGAACCAGGAGTCACACTGCAGGCATGACGGTCCCTAACACGCAGGGAGGGCAAGTCCTCCACAACGCAGAGTCTGCTCGCCTGAGATCCCCACCGAGATAGTGACGGTGAGCGTGGGGTCCTCACCACGCTCGGGCCACCTGAGGGGCAGGCAGGAGACAAGCATCCGACCTGGAAAAACCCTGCTCCTCCCAGGACCCTGGGACATGTTCTGCAATCAGAGTTGATGTTGGCATCCAAAGACGCTGCGTGTCCACCTGGGTGGGGACCCTGAGGTCCCCGAATGCACAGCTCTAGTTCCGGCTGACGCACGCCGAGAGAGAAGCTGAGTCCAGCCGGATGCGAGACATGTAAAGTGGGGTCACAGCACCCCCACCCACCAGGGTGCTGGGACAGCCCCAACTCTCTCTGGTTCTACATTTCAGCTCTGCCTTCCTAAAGCCTCTGGAGGAGGGTCCTTAGGTCCCTCTCTGAAGCCAGAGGCCACAAAAGTCCCGAGAAGGGACAATGGCCCAGAGGCCTCCACTGGTGAGGAGCTGGGCTACACCTGGCTGCGTCCCCACAGCTGCATAACTACGTCCTCGTGTGACCGCAGCTCAAGACAGTGCCCTGAGAGCTCATCAGAAACATAACCGCCCTTGTCTGCAGCTGTTCAGACGCAAGGGGAGTTACGGACAAGCGCACGGGAAGAAAACCACTGAGGCTGACGTGCGGAACACAAGCACCCCAAGAAGGGTTACTTCACGCTGCGATACCACAGTGCCCTCGCCAAAAGGGGCTCCCCAGTGATTGGGGCTGGCTTCCCAGTCATCCGCTGAAAGGGTACCACGCACAGTGGGCTATGGTGACCAGGTCTCTGCCACTCCGCCAGGTTATGGTCTCAGGCCCCCGGTCTCTGGGGCCATCGGAAGGGAAAGTACAGATCTGGGGCCGGGTGAGAGGAGAGGGGTATGGGGCTGGGGAGATCTCGATCAAGGGACCACAGCCCCGGTCTGGGGACAGAGCCACGGCTCCAGGCTGGGGAGGCCAGCAACGTGTCACAGCAGAAGGCTGGAGGTGACTGTACATCTGGGGAGCAGGGGGCTGGAGAGAGACCTGTCATCGGGGGCGGTGTGGACGGGTGGGTATCTTACCTAACCCTACCCTAAGTAATCTAACTCAAACCCTAGCCTAACTCTAACCCTAACACTAAGGCCAACCCTGTCTGAGATGTGCGCGTGCGCCTAGGTGCCTGCTGACCCTCTGTGTGACACTCGGGTTGGGCCTGAGGAGCTGCAGTATGACCTGATCTGCCCAGTGTGCCCGTTCTGTGCAGGTCCCCGAGTCACAGCCTGGGCCTCAGCCCAATGTGCAGCACAGAACCTTGTGGATAACCGGTGTGACCCTGCTTGGGCATGGGCAGGACGGGGTGTGAGAGGCCAAAGGGGCTTTGGAGACCCACCCTTGGACCCACATCCAGACTCCAGCAGCTGGGGCGTCCTGGACTCAGGTACTCAGGGCACCATGTGTGACTCCGGGGTCCCGGGTCCCACGTCCCATATCTCAGGCTGTGCAGCCCGGGACCTAAAGCTCCAGGGGTCCCAAAGAGGGGCATTTGGCCCTTGGGGCCGTGCCCAGGAGTGACAGTGCTGAGTCCCCTGCCTCCGCCCTGTGGAAGCCTCCTGGGCTCTACCGTCCCATCCCTGTCCCCTCGTGCTGCGGTGGAAGGAGTGAAGGGGGGCTGCGTAGAGGTGACATGGGTCGGCCCACATCAGGACGGTGACTTCTGCGGCCAGGAGGGGACGGAGGCCGCGTGCTCGCTCCCAGTCTGACACCCACACTCCTGCTGCCCCTCGGGCCACACCGTGTGACAATCCTCGAATGGTGCCTCAAGCGCAGGCGGGGCCACTGGTGGGGGCTTCCGAACCAGGCTCCCCCCGACCCCGGGTCTGGCTTCGCGCCGGCAGCGCTGGGCTCGCACACTAGGTGGCAGTGCCCACCACCACTGCCACCGACACCACCGTACCTGACTCAGCCACATCAGCAATGTCCACCCCTTGCTCTTGTGCCATGAAGCCCAGGATGGAAAAAATTGCGAAGCCAGACACAAAACTGGTACCACTGTTGAGGCATCCCAGCAGCATACAGTCCCTAAGTCACACACGTCAGGGAGCAAGTTAATCACAGCGCAGGAAGCCGGGCTCCCTACTGTCTGTGCATGGCGCCACGGCCGGCGGCACGGCCCGCGGCGCGACACTTGCCTGTACGAGTTGTACTTGTACTTGTTATAGCTCCCCAGCGACGTCATGGCGCCCAGGCAGATGGCGTAGGAGAAGAAGATCTGGGTCCCCGCATCGATCCACACCTGGGTGGGCGGGAAGTGGGTGCCATCAGGGCCACGCACGTCCCACCACCAGCAAGGGACCTCGCGACAAGGCCTGGGTTCCCCACTGCTGCAGGGCGGGTGTTGCGCCCCTCAGAATGGCCAGGAGTGGCCATCTTCGCAGGGCCACAGCAGCCACCTCTGTAGAGCAGGACTCCAACCCTCCCCAGGGAACTGGACCTCACCTCAGAGAGGAAAGACAGACTCAGGGCAAAGCCGCAAGTCACGGTTGTCACCCTGACCGTCCTGGCTGCTGTCAGGGACCCCGAGCGCTATGGGCTGTGTGGGTGAGGTGGCCCAGACCCAGCACGCAGCTCCGATAGCTGGGAAGCTGCCCTCCTACTGCTCCAGACTCTGGCCACCCCTCCATCTCCTTCCTGTGCTGCCCGCGAGGGGCAGGGGATGAGCACGGTGTCCCCAAGGTCCCATGCCTTGTAGTAGGCACAATGGCTGCAGGGGCAGGACCCCACCCCAGGGCACATCTTAGGGGCCCTGCAGGAAGCGGGCACACAGCCAGGAAAGGTGCTTGCAGCTGTGGCTCTGAGCCCAGGATTCCCTGCCCAGCCCACCCGGCCCCGTACCTGCGGGTCCTCCAGGCGGCTGATGTCAGGGTACAGGTAGAACTTGATGCCTGCACCTGCGCCGGGCAGCGTCAGCCCGCGGACCAGCAGCACCAGCAGCATGGCAAATGGGAAGGTGGCTGTGAAGTAGACGACCTGCAGGGACAGAAGGCAGTGGGCCAGGGCCTCATCCCTGGGCGGAGACCTGAGCAGCACCTGACCCCTGCCTCGAGGATCTTCTGGGTCTGGGGCAGTCCAAGAATGCCCTCCTCATTACCTGGGCATCGTCAAGCCCAGAAGATGAGGATGAGGCTGGAACTGAGTTCTGCCCTGGGGGATACAGCACCCGGCTCTGCCTATCAGAGAGCACGCCTGTTACCTCACTTCCCACGGTCAAGGGTCAGCAACCCTGGGTGCAAAGCCCACCTCTGACCTTCATTTGCTTAACCTCTCTGGGGCATGGTTCTCCATATGAAGTGGGGACATCTGTAACCTCTGCTGTGCAGGAGCCTGAGGCAGGAGGACCACAAGTTCACACCCAGCCCTTCCCTCTAGGTGAGACCAAGTCTCCAAATAAAACTACAAAGCCTGGGGCTGCGGCTCAGTGGTTGAGGCCTGGCCTAGCAGCTGTAAGGCCTGGGCCCTGTCCTGGTACAGTCACGGAAGTGCCTTGCAAAGGGGTGAGGAGGCTCACAATGCCACCTACAGGGCACCTGACACCAAGCAGGTGCTCGGGAAACTGCCTCGCTAACCCCAGCTGAGTCACATGCGACTGGGGATATCTGGGAAAAGTGACACCTGGTTGTCCCCCACATAGGCAGAGCAGGGCACCCTCCCCAAGGCCAGCAGGCAGTGGCCGCCCCACCCCCAGGCTCTGCTGTGAGTCACTGCCCCTGGACTTCAGCCACCCTAACATGCAGGGCTCGGCGCGAGCCCTGAGGACCCCAGTCTTGGCTCACGGCTCAGAGCTGGTAACAGGCCGCAGACAGCATCTTCAGCGGTCTGCGCCACCAGGACGATCCCAGCCCTGTCTCTGCCACCCTCCCTGTGTACGTATCCTTTCCCCAAACCTGTTTACCTAAACACCCTTAGTTCTTTTCTCCCAGGCTGGGACCCCCATGGTTCTCCAAAGCAGGGCAGGTGGATGTGGAGGACGAGGGCAAGTCAGGAAGTCACAGAGGAGGACAGGCTTATCTCTTCCCTTCCTCTGGACAGGCAGGCAGGCTTCCAGCAAAGCTGCCATCTCACCCATGTGACCACGCCCTGGCTGGGGACAATAGCTGCAGACAGCAGCCCGGCAGGATCCCTTGGTGACCAAACTTCCAAGCAGCCTCAGTGGCCAGGCAGAGCCTGGGGCCTAAGGCGTCTGCGCCCTGCTTGTCCCGACTCAGCCTCCTCTAAAGGCCGCCTTGTTTTGCAGCCTTGTGCCCCTGAGAGCTGTGCTCCCAGCTTCCCAGGCTCCCCGGGGTCCTGAGGAGCTGTGCCAGGCGCCACAGCGGGCCGCGGTGATTTTCCGATTGCAGAGAACATCCCTGGCCGCTCCAAGCACTCGACCCCAAGCTTGCAGCCTGGGCACCCAGGAACAAAGCAGCCAGGAGGTCTGGAAGGTACAGCGGAGACCCCAGCTCCGACGCCCACACCCTGCTTCCGAGCCCTGGACAGCCCAGTGGCCTGGCGAGCCCACAGGCACGTCCCCCAGGACGCCACGCTCTAGGAAGGCAGGACGTCGGATGAGGCTGAGTGGGGCCATGGACGACCACGTAACACCGAGCCTCTGCCTCCCCATCTGGGACGTGAGACCCAAGGCCCACTCCAAGGGCGCCCCGCCACCCTCACATGTGGAGCAACAACGCCGTCGCCAGGCCCCTCGGGCCCTGAATATCAAAGAGGCGTCTGCGGCCGCCTAACGGGGTCACCGCAGAGGCTGCCAGGTTCAAGGAGGTCCCCAGGGTCTGTCTGTCTTGGCTGCTCGGAGCTGCCTAGGCCAGGCCATTGTTCTGGGACCTCGAACAGCCCTGAGAGGGTGTCGCTGGGTGGGGCCCCCACAAGTCACGTCTCCCTCCAGGGAGCTCGGCCCTGTGGCCACTGCGTGTCAGTCTCCTCCCTGGCCCAGGCGCCCAAGACACTGGTGGGACAGACGTCAGGGTCTTTGCATGGCTGTGCCCACCGCAGTCTCCCCTCTGCACACCTGTGCTCTGCTTCGAGTCCCAGCTGACTGCCCTACTTTGAATGACACCCATGCTTCCTGCTGTCCTCCACCACATGGTCCTCCATCACTTGCCATACTGCAGCTCTTGCTCCTGGCACACGGGGAGGCTCAGGAGCTCTGGATTGCACAGCACAGCCCCTGTGCTCCTTGGCAATCTCCTATGTACTCCTGTCTGCATGGGGAAACCGAGGCAAGGCAAAGAAGGTGACTCATGTTCACCAGGCCTTCGGTGTTGGGCATCTGACCCCTCACTACACCACAGATGAGGAAACCAGGGCTCAGAGGCGAGGTGTCAAGGAGGAAAGCAGGTGGTGTGAGAGGCAGAGCTCTCTGAGGAGCCTGGGACACCATCTCCCACCCCTCCTGCCCTCTTCTGGGGAGCGGGATTTTCAGGCCTGGGTCCCAGGATGGCAACAGGACAGCTGGCCCAGGAGACCCGGCTGAGTGTGGAGGTGCTGGGGCTCGGGGGTGTGTTCCCCAAGGCTCTGAGTGCCACTAGGGCGGAGTCGGGGAGACCAGGTCACTGCCCTGGAGGACAGGGGACTGCCTCCCTGCCTCACTCACCTCCCGGCCCCGTGACGGGCGCAGCCTCCTGGCTGAGCGCTCCAGCCCAGGCCAAGGTGAGGGCCAGAGACACGGACCAGAACCTCTGCATCGCGGGCCCTTCGGCCTCTCCTGCACTGAGTGCTGGTCCTGGACACCGTGTCACAGCAGTGGGAAGCTGAGGCGTGCGGGGTACTCACTTGGGCCCCCCAGGGGACAGGAGGAAGCTCAGACCCTGCTTAAAAAGCCTTGGACTCCTCCCTCCCAAGGCCTGAGCCTCTGGAGGCATAGTGGGGGCAGCCACGCTCGTCCAGCCGTGCCCTCCACCTTTGCCCTCAACCGCTGCCTGGAGATGTTGCTGACTTGGGGCTGCTTCAGTCTTAGCGAAGTGAATAAGGGGGGGCCTTGAGGATGGCACTGGTTCGCAGGGACACAGCTCTAGGTGGCTGGGCCCTGTGAGACCCCTGTGCTGCGTCGGGGCCGGTTACGCACCATCTGCGCTAATGGGAGAGGAGGGGGCTTTTGGCTAAGGTCTTCACCCCCAGTGGCCACTTCCGTGCGTGCTAATGTGCCACTGCATTGTCACAAGCCAGCCACACCAAGTCCCCTAGCTACAGGGAGCCACTGAGCCGGGGCCAGCTTCCCAGCTGCAGGCGGATGATGTCGATGGCAGCTGCACTTCCCCAAGGACCAACATAAAGGCCACGGCTGAGATCTTAGCTAGAGGACATCTCGGCCAATTGGCCTCAACAGCCATCCCTAGGCCATGCTGACAGCGTCCCTTGCACGGGGACCCTGGGGACTGGTGCTGGAGCCTCTGCCATGTAGTTGGTGCCGTGCCAGGGCTCTGTCCCATGGTGTCTCTTGTGGGAGGAGCACCCTGCTTACCTTCCCTGTGGAGCGCACGCCCTTCCAGATGCAGAAGAAGCACACCAGCCAGACAAGCAGCAAGCAGAGCGCCAGGTCCCACTTGAGCGCACCAGGGTGGTCGATCCCAGGGGACAGGCTCAGCACGTTGCGCCTGGGAACAAGCACAGGGCCAGGTCAATGGGCAGCACTACCCCCAGGGATCCCTCTGTCCAGGGACAGAGCTGCTGGGGAGCGCCGAGGGGGCCTAGGTGGGCATGCGGCTTAGTGGTGAGCACTTGCCTGGCACAAGATGGCCGTGGGTGCCGTTCTTAGCACCCGAGGGAGAGAGGGGAGAAGGGAAAGTGCATTTAGATACAGGATGGGGTGAACTGGCTTCAGCTCAGGCTGGTCCCAGGCTGAAACCCCAAGCCTCAGCTTCTTCATCTGTAACAGGGAATCAGCTCTCCATGGGGTCTAGGACAGCCTTCTTCCACGGGCTCCAGTGTGGGCGGGCTGGGTCCTCTCAGCTCCCGCTCGCTCACAGCCCTGGGCTCCCCATCTGGCTCCTGTCCCACCCCTCTTCATGACATCCCCTGAAGTATTACCCCGGTCTCCCCTAAACTGCAGCCCTCAAGAAGGCAGAGTGTGCTGTGGTGTGCTGCAGGGTCAGAGGAGAAATCCAGGCCAGGCCCTAAACCCAGGTCCGGATGCAGCAGCACATGGTTGGCCCCCCTGTGACGAGCGCGGCACTCAGAGCCCCAGGGCAGGGCCTGCTGGTGGGCCCAGGTCCAAAGAACCAAAACCAGAGGCTCAGAGTGGGCACAGCACTGTGTCTCCTGCGGGGCCCTGGAGACCCCAGGAGCAGGACAGACGTTTTCAAGGGTAAAGGCACAGGGAAGCCATCGGCCCCGCTAAGGAACGCATGGCAAAGCCCGTGGTGCTGCCCACGGGGGCTGCTGCTGGCTGAGATTACTCGACCTGCCACCCACAGATGGTGCCGCTGTACTTGGGCAAAGGAGCGAGTCTGCCTTGCCAAGCAGGCACCAGCCCAGCTGAGCCCCAGCTGCCAGCCCCTGGGTGGCTCCCTGCTCGAAGGCTGCAGCCTCAGAACACAGCAACTCTGCCTCAGTTTCTCCTTTGCTAAGTGGGGACTCACAGCTCCTGCCCGGGATGCTGCCAGGGAACCTGTGGTCACCGTCAGCGTTCTGTCCTGCAGATGTCCTCACACTGGGACTGCCTCACATCTGCCCTCCCGTCTTCCAGAAGCTGACACAAGGCCTCAAGGAGACTTAGCTCCCGGTTCCACCACGCTCGACTTGAGCTCTGCTGCTCCTGGCACTAACACTGCTTGGTGCACGTGAGACAAGAGCCCCTGCTGCCCTGGGTCTCTCATCAGACCCACATTGTAGAGATGGGAAAACTGAGGCCAGACTCTGAAGCCAGGGCTCGGTTATCTTGGACACCAAAGTCTGACTTTAAGGAAGCTGAGCCCTGGCGTGAAAGGGCCTCCTCTGCCCTCTGAAACATGGGTCCCTGGGGCTCAGGACCTCCAGGAGGCCCAATGCCAGGCAAGAGGACACAGCCTGCCAGCAGGAGGAGCGCACGTTCCACCACACCCCACATTCTGCCTCTACAGCCTCGGGTGGCACTGTGGGGACCCATCTGACCCTGGCTGTCACGGTCCTCCTCCCAGTGACACCTGCCAGGCTGTCCCTGCATGGGCACAGGGAAGGTGCTGGGTTAACAAGACAGACGTCTCTCCAGGCCAGAGCGGCTCAATCCCTGCCTGCACCCAAGTCCCGCTGGTCTGAGCCTGCAGCTGGCTCTTGCCGTACCCCTTCTGCCTGCTCCCCGACACCAGGCAAAGCAGCGGTGCCCAGGCTGCTGTGAGCTCATGTTGGGCAGCTGCCCACCTCGGCCACAGCAAATACCACAGGCCGGCTTCTCTATGCTGCTCGTCACACCTGGTGGGGTCTCAAGGCACTGTCTGGGGCACCAAAGGCTGTTTGTCCTGACCAGTAGGTCCACATCCTCCAGTCCTCGCCACACATGTGGTGAGGCAGCATCCACCCTCACAGGGCCGAGGTCCAGGCAGGAGACTCGACTGGGACAGGGCTCCGGACAAAAATGCAGGCTCTCAGCGGGCCCCAGGGGAGCAAGGCATTCCTGCCCTGTGAGGCAGGGGCCTCACCTAACAATGAATTTTTAAAAACCATTGTAATGGTTTAGAACTATTATTTTAGCTGGGTGTGGTAGCGCACATCTGTAATCCCAGCACTCAGGAGGCTGAGGCAGGAGGATCATTTCTAGTTCAAGGCCAGCCTGGGCTACAAAGTGAGCTCATGGCCAGCCTGAACTACGTAGTAAGACCTTGTCTCAAAAAGACAAAAAAAAAAAAGAAAAAAAAAAAACAACTATTATTTTAGATTCTTAAAAAGCTGTGTCCAGGGCCTCTCAAACACCCTGGGAACAGAATGGATCCATTTCATTGAGCACCACCCTTTCCACTGCCATCCCGGTGGCTCCAACCCAGCCTAGTGCCCCCATGGGTCCCTTCACGTCTGACCCGGGGTCTCCAGGTCCCTGGGGTGGCAGCACTACCCCCAGGGATCCCTCTGTCCAGGGTGCCCTCCAGGTCCCTGGGGTGGCAGCTGGGACCATGACCTCTTCCAACTCGCACTCAGCAAACTGGAGCATGCAGTGCCCAAGGGGATGCCCTGCTGCACGGGCGACTTATGCATCTCCTGACTCTCCCAACCCTGGCGCCCAGGCCAACCCGCCTCCCAGCCACAGGGAACCCTCAGCTCCTCAGCTTCCTGTGAGTCCCGCTTCCTACAGCCAGTGGCCCCAAGCTATCTTATCACACAGACAGACACCTCAGGGTGGAGTCCCATGTGGGTGAGCTGGAGGCACTGCTGCCCCAGCCCTACCTTGTCCCACACTGCCCTGGGCCTCCTCCTCCGGGCCAGGTACCATCCTGCCTCAGCCCCCTGTCCCTGGTCACCTACATTAGATACAGCCCTCACCCCTGCCCTTTCTTGGCCTTTACCCTGACCTGCCTGGGGTCCCAGGCCACAGCCTGCAGTGTGGACACTGTGAGCAGTGCCCACGTGGCACGCAGAAGGCGTCTACCCAACACCAGCCGAGGGAATGAAGCCTAGCTGCTGTGTGGAGAAAGTGAGGTTAGACTGGGCTCAGGAAGCCCCCTGACATCACCAGAGCCCACCCTGGACTCTCTCCGTTCTCCTCTCCCTGCGGGCACTGCCCTCCACAGCAACAATAGCTGTGACTCAGATGGGCGGGGCCCGCGCCGCGAGCCGGACATCTGCGCCAGCCGGCCGCCGCCAGCCACACTGGGAGAGGAGAAGCACGGAGTGCGGCCAATGTCTTCCTCTTGACCGCAGGCCAAACCGGCCTTGGCCGCGTGCCCCGGGACAGCGGCGACATCATGAAAGGCTGTCGTCCGCCTGCCTGGCGCGAGCCTCTCCTCCTCCTCCACAGCCTCATGCGGAGGCTGGAGGAGGCCTGGGGGCAGCAGGTGGCCTTGGGGACAGGAACCTGGGGAGCAAGGACCCAGGGGGCAGGCTGGGCAGGCAGGGGGGCCTGGCTCAGCCGCGTGTGATGCCAGCATCGGGGTGCACGCATCTCCCATTTTAGGGCGAGGCTCCCAGCACGGAGACGTTTGGCCCTGTGACTGGCCCTAAGCCGCGGACCTGGCCATGGAGATAGAAGGGTCAAGTGGGTGAGCCGAGGTGGGTGACACTTCACATCCACAAGGACTCCAGGCAGGCTGGGCGGGCAAGATGCAGACAGTGGCCGAATCACCAGCTGGATGTGGCTGTGTCCAGGGTGAGGGGCCCCTCCTGCTCTGCCTGGAGCCCAGGGTCTCAGCTCCCCTGGCTCGGACCCCTGGACTCTCAAACCTTGGGTGGTGCAGCCAGGAGAGAGGAGGGCCACATTGGGGCAGGGACAGAGCAGCCGGGAGCCTTCCTCCGCCAGGCCTGGTGTGGAGATCCCAGGGTGGCAGCACTATGAGTGAATGCTGTTTGCAAGAGGGGTCAGCGCGAGAAAAGCCGTGAGAGGGCCCTGAGAGAAACAGCGGGAGGACTCAGGACCAGGACAGAGAGGAGGACTAAGCAGGGAGCCATGCGGCTCAACTCCCCAATGAAGGGACAGGGGCTGACTGCAGATACAAACACTCACGGAGCCAGCACAGATTAAAACAGGTCTCACCCTGGACTCACCCATCTGTTGCTTCCAAGCTGGCTGTAACAGGCCACGCTAAAGTTTAAAAGACCTCAAATGATTGCTCCTGGCACTCAGACATCACCACCCATCCTGGAAGAGCCCACAGCTGCCTGCAGGCTCCTGAAGGAGCCCCAAGCTCACACTATCCACAAATAATGAAGACCTAAACAGCACCAGTCTACAGCTAGCAAGTTTGGAGATGATTGTTACACAGCAAGAGCTGACTGAGACAAGCTGGGCACAGCAGTATACTCCTGTAATCCCAACACTTAGAGGCCGAGACAGGAGGATCTTGAGTTTAAGGCCAGCCTGGCCAACTTAATGCAACCCTTTCTCAAAATAAAGAAAGCTCACAGATACTACAAATCGACCTTCTCACCTTTTCACCTGAGTGACTCCTTCACTCCCCACATGTATTTTTCTCTGTGTGATAACAGAAAATGCATTTTCCTAGAACACATTAAGATCACAAGATCGTTTTCAAACAATCTAAATACATGTCCCTGTGCGGGGGACAGCAATCATCACAGGGACCCAGGGTACAGCAACAACTCACTCCCCTTGGGGACACAATTGAGGAAACTAAAGCCTGTATAAAGCCAAACAGCCAGGCAGTGGCAGAGCTGGACTCAGCCCCAGGCTGGAGCTCCACCCGCCCCAAGACCTGGCTTACTCCCAGAACTCCACGACGGGGGACTTCGTGATGTTGGCAGGGCTCATTGTGACCCACAGGCTCTTGTTCCTGCGCAGCGTGTCCTCCAGGCACTGCGGCGTGTTCCAGGTGTGGTTGCAGTGCGCCCAGGGCAGCTCCCGCTGGAAGGACTGGAACAGGTAGTAGGTGGCCCAGGCCAGGATGACGATGTAGTACACATTCAGCAGTGACACAATCACAATGGACGCGTAGCCAATGCCTGTAGGCCAGATATGCACTCGTCAGCTGGGGCCACAGGATGATGTCCCAAGCCTGCAGCCAGAGGGGCCTCTGACAGTAAACAACTGTCTGTGAAATGGAGGACTGGGCGCAGGGACACATGAAGGACAGTCAGGGAAAGGGACGGGTGGTCAGCCAGCATGCAGCTGGAAGGATGGATGCTCAGACAGATGGACAGAGTGTATAGAAGGGTGGATGAGTAGGTGGGCAGTGAGTGGGTGGGTGGAAGGATGGATGGGTGGGTGGATGAATAGGTGTAAGGGTGGGTGGGTTGGTGGATGGATGGATGGATGGGTGGATGGGTGGGTGGGTTGGTGGATGGATGGATGGATGGATGGGTAGGTGTAAGGGTGTGTGGGCTGGTGGATGCATGGATGGATGGACGAGTGGATGGATGCATGTGTGTAAGGGTGTATGGGTTGGTGGATGGATGGATGAGTGGATGGATGGATGAGTGGATGGATGGATGGATGGATGGATGGATGGATGGATGGATATAAGGGTGGGTGGGCTAGTGGATGAATGGATGGAGGGATGGATGGGTGGATGGATGGATTGGTGGGTGGATGGAGGGGTATAAGGGTGGGTGGGTTGGTGGATGGATGGAGGGATGGAGGGATGGATGGATGGATGAATGGATGGGTGGGTGGGTACAAGGGTGG
>NW_004955429.1:17079210-17106105 GCF_000276665.1 Chinchilla lanigera | reverse complement strand
GGTGGATGGATGGATGGATGGATGGATAGGTGGGTGTAAGGGTGGGTGGGTTGATGGATGGATGGATGGATAGATGGATGTAAGGGTGGGTGGGTTGGTGGATGAATGGAGGGAGGGATGGATGGGTGGGTGAGTGTAAGGGTAGGTGGGTTGGTGGATGGATGGAGGGATGGGTGGATGGATAGGTGGGTGGGTATAAGGGTGGGTGGGTTGGTGGATGGAGGATGGAGGGATGGATGGATGGTGGGTGGGTGTAAGGGTGGGTGGATTGGTGGATGGATGGATGGATGGATGGATGGATGGATGGATGGACGGATGGGTATATGGGTGGGTGGGTTGGTGGATAGATGGATGGATAGACGGGTAGATCAGTAAGTGGATGGATGAGTGGGTGTGTGGAAGGGTAGATGGATAGATGGGTGGGTGAGTGAGTGGATGGATGGATGGGTGGGTGGATGGGTAGGTGGATGGATGCATGAAGCGACTCACACATATTCCCATTCTTCCCAATTAAGTCCTAACAGTGATTATCTGAGTGCATTTTTAGTACCAAGCACAGGACTCTGCACAACCATGAGTGTGGTGCTTACTAAGTACAGTCAGCACTTCAACAGTCATACTATTTTATCTGCACAGCAACCTAACAAGTGCATCGCTTGTGCTTAATAGATGAGGAAACTGGGGTCAGAGTGACACTTCCAAGGCCACCTGACTATGGAGGGGAGGACACGGGACTTGACCCCAGGCAGAAGCCACCTGGCCAGATGTCCCAGGGAGGAGGTGCTGCCTTGAGCCAGGCACCACCCACCCTGACCCATCCTCCATGACCCTGCCCTGTGCAGCTCCACAGAGGGTGCCTCGGCCTCATCCTTCCCTGTGCATGTGAGCTCACCAGAGAAGAGAGGGCAGATCTTCTCCCAGCAGGTGATGCCACCCTCGGAGGTGTACTGGCCAATGATGACCTCCAGGAAGAAGACAGGCAGGCCGCTCCCGAAGAGGAAGATGAAGTAGGGGATGAGGAATGCGCCTGCGGACACACAGAGCAGGTGAAGGATAAGGAGCGCTGTGGTCCCACCCCGCCACCTCCTCCTGTGCCTCCACTTCTGATCTGCCAGCTCCCTGGCCACCTGCAGAGTCTTGAAGCTGTGCCTATGCTCCCTGCCACCTCCTCTAGCAAGACCACCTCAGGGGCCACTGCCCAATAGGGTGCATCCTCTCTAGGCCCCCTACCCGCACCTACTAATGGGCTCAGAGGGTTCTATGAAGCCCGAAAAACCATGGGCACCAGGTGTGTGCTCTGCCCCTGGGAACCCACGAAGCCCTCCCAGGGCAATCCCCTGGGGCCAGGACCTCCAGAGAGGTCCTGGATTAAAAGGATTAAGAGATTGGGTTGTAATGGTCAGTCCCCCACCACGTCTGCAGCTTGGAAGGGCACTGCCCAGAGCCCTCCTCAGGCAAAGCATTCTGAAAAGCCCAAAACCCCCACACCGGAGCAGACAGAGACCTACAAAGTAACATGTCTCAACATGTGTCTTCTGCCTTGATACCTCTGCATTACAGCAACGACGCTGGCTTCCCATGTATGGGGTGCAGAGAAGCCAGCGCTGTGCATGGTGCTTGGTAACATCAGAAAACCCTCCAGGTTGGTGGGGGAGGGGTACAGCAGGCTGATGGGAGGAAAATAGGGCCCTGCTCACCTCCACCATTTTTGTAGCAGAGGTACGGGAATCGCCAGACGTTGCCCAAGCCCACAAAGCCACCTGCCACGGACAGCACAAAGTCGATCTTGCTGGCCCACTTCTCACGTTGCGGTGGCTTGCCCTCCGCCTCGTCCTCGGGCCGTGTGCCTGGGCTCTTGCCCGGCGATGGCTTCAGGATGTCCTTGTGGAAGTCCTTCAGGCACAGCAGCTTCTCCTTGGTGGCCATGGCTGTGCTTTCTGCAGGGACAGGGACAGCAGAGCCACTGTGGGACTGGGAAGCTGGGCGTCCCCTCTCCCAGTCCATGCCACATCCGTCACCCCAAACAGCGAGCTACAGCCCACACCCCAGTGAAGCCATCGTGTCCCATAAAACTCAGCGGCCCAGGCCGCCCCAGCACCTTCCACACAACAGGTGTCTGAGGCTGCGGCCAGGCACAGACAAACTTGACTTTCTGAGTCCTAGCACTCTAGAGGCTGAGGCAGGAGGACTGTGAACTCCAGGCTAGCCGGGGCTGCACAGTGAGACTCTCAAAATGAACTGAAATTAACATAGTTTTTTTAAAAGACCCACTCCAGTTTCACTAAGGCCTCAAGGTTGCCCACAAGAATTGTCTATTTGTGAGCAGCAGGATGGATCCCGGGACTCCGATCAGGAAGTCTACAACACCAGGAAATGGAGCTCCCACCCAAGTGCAGGAATGGACGCCTGTGAGGGGTGTGTGCAATTTAGGAACATGTCCACAGCACAAAGAACAGGCGCTTCACAGAGAAGCCCGAGAAGCCCCCCGCAGCACCTTGCAGTTCAGTGGTGTCCCTTCCTGGCACGGGCGATGTGGAGGCCCTGGGTGGGGCCTATTAAGCTCCATCCACCCATCCATCCATCCCTCTGCCCACCCCACAGGCCATCAGGGCTTGACCCCCAAAGGGCAGAGATCGTGCAAGGTGGGAGCTCGGGTCAAAGGGGGCACAGCTGCTCCGCTCTGGGCCTTGGCCTCCAGATCCACAGGCTGAGATGGTGATAGCCAAGGTGGCTGACTCGGCACCACACAACCCTGGTCACAACTTGTCCGTCTCCTTGATCCTAATTAGTGACTGAAGACCAGGTGTCATGGCACATGCCTGTCATCCCAGCACTGTGGGAGGCTGAGGCAGGAAGATCCTCAGTTCAAGCCCAGCCTGGGCAACTTAGCAAGACCCTGTTTCAAAAACAATAAAAACAGCTATAAAAAAAAAATAGCTGGAGAGGTAGCTCAGTACAAAGACCCTGGATTCAATCCCTAGTATGACAGGAGAAAAAAGAAAGCAAAGAAAAATGGACAACGTTGAAATATCAGACTTCAGAGAAAAGTTGAGCCACCAAGGGTCTCTGGAACATAGAAAGGTCAGGGCCTCGGGGTTCCCACCTCTCAGAGCAGCCACAGCACCACCACGCGCGTGCCAGGCAGCTCCAGCCACAAAGACATGGCCTGTGCATCGGCTCTAGGCAACGTCAACTCCTGGGCCACAGCAGAGGCGTGGGGACAAGGACACACCCCACAGCCACGCTCCAGGGGCCTGGTGCTGTGCCGGGTGTGGGAGGGCAGCCAGCAGGTACTGCTGGACAGGTGAACCCCAAGTGGCCCCTGCCCCCAGCCCCTCACCTGTGCACACACATGGTGAGCCACCAGCTTCAGAGCCTTGGACCGCAGGATGGACAGGGACAGGCACACGCGGCCAGGCGGGTGCCTGGACCTGGGGGTGGATAGGGACGTGCAGCCAGGCCCCAGGGGCTGCGCCAAGGGGCAGCGGCACAAAAGCACAACACCGCATTTCCCCCACGCCTCCTTCCTCTCCCGCTCGGGTGGGGACCCCAATTGTTTCACTGTCTGGCGGGGAGCAGACGGAGGCTTCCTGGAGCCCAGAGCCCTTCCTCTGCCTGGCGGGGCATCCGCACGCCTTTCTCTCCCGGCTCCCGCGGGGCCAGGAGGGCCCCGCAGCCCACGCCACTGCAAAAATAGCCCAGGCATAGCATTGTTCCAGAGAGAACCTGCGCCCCCTGATGCTTATCGGGCAGGCGGCATTGTGGCAGCAGGGTGGGCACATAATTGGAGGATGTGGGACGCGTGCAGGAACAGCCCAAGGTGGGCCAGGCCCACCCTTCTGGATGCTGCCTGGGTCTCCAGGCTGCGGGGACATCCCAAGGTCAGCCTGGCCTCAGTGCTGCCTGTGCCCTGGGGAAGGGGCTGGGGGCCCCCGACCACACAGGCAGTGGGACTGGAAAGGCCCAACCTGCTTCTTGGGGGAGCCGAGGGTCCTGCTCTGCCCACCCCCCACAAGGCACTCAGATAACCCTCAGAAAATGTGGGAGTTAGCTCTGGAGCTCCCCAAGACCTCAATACTGCACACTCTGGTCTCCTAGGAAACAAGGACCCCCCCTCCACTGGGCGTGGTGGCGCACACTTGTAATCCCAGCACTCAGGAGGCTGAGGCAGGAGGATCCCTGTGAGTCTGAGGACAGGCTGGACTACATTCTAAGACCTTGTTGCAAAAAAACAGAAGTAAAACATGGACCCCCACCCACGGCCTGCTTGGCTGGATGGCCCCCTTGCTCCCTGGGAACCCAGGAGGCTCTGCAGGGCTCACAGCTGCTGTCTAGGATGCAGGACCCAGGGATATCTCTGTCCCTGAAGAGTAACGTGCACGGGGTTGCACCAGGCCTCAGACCCTTGCAGTCACCTGCCTCCCTCAGGTGCCCTCCAAACCCCACCACAACCTGGAAAGAACTGGGATCTGTGGGTCTCCACATACACCCTGCCTCCTATCACCATGGCAACATGCCCCCCCCCCATGCAGCCACTTAAAGTAATGGGAACACAGTGGGCTCAGGGCCACCTCGTGGCCCCAAACCATCTCTGTCCCTGCTGCTGGTCCCAACCCAGACGCCAAGGCCTCTTCCTAGCTGCTGACCTCAGGCACCTGGCTCAGTTACTCTGGTCCCCAATCCCCGGCTGCACCGTGGGGGCGACAAGGGTCACAAGAAGGCTGCACGAGGCTACTTGGAGAGCGAGTGGCATGCGGCAGGCCAGCTGTCCCTGCCATCTCTAGGGCCGTAATTACCACTGTCCTGCTGAAGGTAAGGCCATGGGCAGAGGCCCTGTGACAACTATACCTCCGGACAGCATCTCTGCAGTCGCCCTGCTAGGCCAGTGGCCCCCACCAGGGGCCGCTCAAGGGGCCAGAGAATCACAGGGTCCCGCCACCCTGGGCTGCGTCCTGCTGGCCCTGTAGACATGACCTGTTTTCCTTGGCACGCAGCCCAGGGTTATTTTGTAGCGGCTGACAGCTATAATTCCCCATTTTAAGAGCTTCCTCTTCAGTCACTACAGCTCTAGCGATTAGGGGAGACTTTGTACAGAGGCCCTGGCAGAGCCTGACTTACTGCCCAGCTGGAAATGCTCACTTTTCTGTTCCCTGCCAGCAGCCAGATCCAGCTGTGCCTGAAGGCTGGCCTGCAGCGGGTCGCCTGGCCAAATCTTGGCACAAATGCAGCCCCATTCAGCCCCAAGCAGCAAGGCCGTGGGCTTATGGTGGGGCACTTCTTTGCTCCCCACCAGTTTTAAAGCACATTTTGGACAGGGGTGGTGATGCAGGCACTCAAGGGGCTAAGGGAGGAAGATTGCAAGTTTGAGGCCAGCCTAGGCTACACAGCAAGCCCTAGACCAGCCTGGACTACAGAGTAAGACTTGGCTTTAATGACAAAACAAAAAAAGTAGCAGACTTTTGAGTACAGTACACTGGGCTGCACTAATTATAAACGGTTTCCTATTTGCCCATCAAACCCTCAAATTTGGGAAGAGGGGCTGAGAAAGTGATGGTGTCTCTGGGTCTCGGTTTCCTCATCTGGTGAAATCTGGAGATGGAAGTCAGACTCACCCCATCAGATTAGCTCAGGGCACACACGGCAAGTGATCGGCCCTGGGGACAAGGGCCACACGGCTGGGTGTGCAGCATGCGTGGCAGGCACTGTGCCAGGCTGAAGAAACGGTGCGGGTTTGGGACCAGGTTTGGGCTCCACGTGAAGAGCCAGCTAAGGGACCCTGAGTGTCCTGACTGTGATTAAAGACAAGGCCCTGCACCCTGGAAACGTGAGGCCGTGGACTTCAGAAGGCCAGGCCTCACAGCAAAGGGCTGAGCACAGGAGGGGCTCACACACACCACTCGGTCAGCGTCCTCCCCACACAGCGTCGCTCCACCTTCAATACACAGAACAAACATGGCCCTGTGCAGAGCCAGGCCACCCCGCTGACCTCCTCAAGTGCTGCCCATCTCCCTTCTGCACCGAGGCCAGAGATGATCTCACTCACCAACGTCACACTGCCAGTCAAACCCCTGAGCAGGGAACAGCTCCCAGGTCTGCTCCGGCCCTCAGCATCCTCCTTGCTGACCCCTGATGTGCCACCTGCACCTCTAATGAGCCAGCTACTGGGCCAGGCCAGCAGACACAGGGGGACCAGGCTCAGGGGAGCAGGCCAGGAACAGGACACCACGGGATGGGGAGGAGGCTGCAGGAAGGGTGGTGCTATGCACAGGGTGTGCCTGGTGGCCCAGAGGCGCTCCTGGGTTCCCAGGAGGGCGGGCCCATTGGTGACGTCCAACCTGCATGTTCCTGGTGCCACCCCAGCCCCCTGAGTATTCAACAGGCGCTGCTGGGTAAGCACATTGAGCTAGTGTTGAGCGCCAGCCTAGCACACAAGAACCCGGGCTCCATACAGCTCCAGATCAAGGAGAAAAAAAAAAAAAAAACTGAAGCTTTTTTCTGTCATAGAAAGTAGACCTTCAAAAGATTTAATCATTTAATTGGATCACGTGGTCCATATCCTTTAATCATCTGTTTTGAGAAAAGGCTAACTCAAGTGTAACAGCCCAGGACCTCCTGGGGCCTGGCGGGCAAAGGCTGGGTGCCCAGGACAGGGTTGGGGTGCGCAGAGAGGGCAGCTCAAAGCCGCCCAGGCTGGCATCCACCTCGGACCAGATCCTGAACGTAGATGCTCCCAAGAACCCCAGGGCACAGGCATACACACACACACACACACACACACACACACACACACTTGCCGTGTCAATACTATGGGGGCTGGGTCGGGGGGGGGGCACTTTGAACATGCCAGCCTCTGGCTGGCCCCTTGGGAGGGCCCCATGAGGTTGCCAGGAAGCTGGGCACACTCTTGGCCAAAACAAAGCTGAAAACAATGGGGGACATTCTGGTCCTAAGGAAAGTGAGGCCCATAGGGAGTGGCTTCAGCAGCTACCTCAGGGACAGGGGACAGGCTGTCTCTGCCTGGGCAAAGCGTCCCCTCTGCTGGCCTGACTGCTCCAGAGCACAGTCCGTCCTGCCACTGCCACTCAGCCCCAGGCCACAGCCCTGCCTGCGCCTGTGCTGCCTCACCTGCCACCACTCGTGGTTGAGGGCACATGGGGCCACTGGCCAGGGATCTCAGGTCCCAGGTGACTTCCGGCAGGGGCCCCTTGAGCTGTGCCGGCCAGAGGCAGTGGGCGAGCAGAGTCTGCAGCCTGGCCTCTGGGAAATACCAGGAGGGAGCACAATGTGGGTCACATCCACAGCCCCGTCACGACCCCTTGTGAACTCAAGATCTCAGCAGGGGTTCTGATCGCTCAATCCCCTCCTGAGGAGCCAGGCGCCAGCCCAAGGCCCTAGAGACTCAGACGGGCAGTGGAGAAGCCACAGCAAGTCAGGGTGGCTGGCACGGCAAACAAGAGACGCAGGAGGCCCGGCCTGTGCAACCACGGCTGGGGGCCTGGGCTTCTGACCGTAGGGAAGTGTGTGGCAGAGATCTGCGGGAGCAGCGTCTGAGAGCTGGAGATCCCCACGGCCTCACATGCTCCAGGCAGCATGGGGCCAGCCACCCTCCAGGGCGGGGGACACGGCTGATGGGGCAAGAGCCACCACTGTCGTAGGCCACAATCCTACCCCCAAATGCTGAAGTAACACAACAAGGACGCTGCGTCAGAGATGATGGCCAGGGGAGGGGAGGGGAGGGATGGGGGGGGCTGCCTGAGGGCATATGCGGGGCCACCTCCATCACTGTCACTGTCACCATCACCCAGGTGATGGCGACACGCTCTGGGAGCTTAGGCTGTAGGCTCTCATCCCCGGTGGCTGGACCATGACAGCTCAAAGCAAGGGCCGAGTGGCCGCCCACCCAGAGAGCGAGGGTGAGTCAGCGGCACTTCAGGCACCAACTCGCCATGTCACTTCCCCGCCACCCCGGAAGCAGGCAGGAGCCGGGGCACTTCCTGGACAGGCCCGGAGACTCAGCGTCTGCCCCACTTCCCCTTTCATGCTGAGGACCCAGAGCACCTTGGGGGCTGCAAAAAGCAAGGGGGGGCCCTTACCCCGTGACACCGCCACTCGGGGCATGGGCACGTCCGCTGCTGTCACCAAGCTCTGTGGAAACCAGCCAGGCCGCTCCCCCCCAGGCTGGGCATTGCCCTGTTTGTCAACAGCCTCTGTCTTGTGCACCCGGTTCCTCTTTCCCTTGGTCAGGAAAGGCCCCCTTCCTTCCTCACACGCCCTTACCTCACCCTGGCTCAGGGGAGCGCCATCACATGGTGCCAGGACTGAGTGGCCGGGGCGGCAGGACGCTGTCACAGCGCGCCCGCCGCAGCTGTTCCGGGGCCCGGGCTCCTCCCCTTGCCGGCCGCCCCGCGTGTGCTGTGCATCCTCTCCCTCGGCCTGGTCACAGCCGTCCTCCACCATCAGCTGGACCTGGCACAGGACTCGTGCGTCAAAGTCCAGCAGGTGGACACCTGGGGCCCAGGACACCAGCCGGCGGCTGAATGAGCTGAGGAGTGGCCGGGACTCCTGGCCCTGGGCACGGTGCCCCCACAGATGCCCAGATTCTGCCAGGCTTGTCTCTCTGAGATGACCCAGATCTTTAGGGGTACGGCATCCACTCCCCAGCCTGCTCCCTGGATGTCTCCTGGGGGTGCCATAGGCCAGTGCCCAGACCCACACATGGTTAGGCTCAGGCCACAACAGCGATGACAACGCAGAGGTCCTGACATCAGACGCCCCGCAGGTCAGGAGGAACCATGCTTCACCAACGGGGAACTGAGGCTGGAAAGAGGGGGGCCCTGAAGGGAAAGCTTGCTTCATACCTGGGGACGGGGCACTTCTCTCTGCATGGGCCACCCCAGTGTCTCCACCTACCCAGGCCGAGCCGGGACACAGGGCATGGCCACCTGGCCTGTCACACAGCGTCATAGCAGCAGCCACGCTGCCCCAGGTGCCCCGACCTCCCCCCCCACCATTCCTCATACTAGACCCCAACTGCTGCTGGCCGGTTGGAGACGATCTCTGAATTCTCCACCTGGAACCCAAGATCGCCACACCTTCCGTTCTGTGCTCAGCGTCCGGCACCAGGCTCCTCCTCTGCTGGTGTGAGGCCCCGGGCTCCTCATCCTCCCTGGCATAACCTTCGCAGCCTGGCCTTGCGCCAAGTTCTGTGGCCTGGTCCTCGAGCTGCATCTCCCTTCCTTCGCACGCACCCCCCATTCAGCAGGCGCTTGGCAACCTGGGCAAGGTTCCGAGTTCTCCATCTGGAAACATTCCTGGGACCCGGAGGAATCTGGCACGTGATAAGACGCACATGCAGCTGGCAGGACCCATGGACCTCGTGTGCCCTCTGCACAGGGACCCGGGACCTGCCAGTCCTTTGAGAACCCAGCTTCAGGAGGCTGGGAGGGCCACAAAGACAGCACAGGAACTTAACCTGGGGGCACCCAGATGTCTGTGCATTCTCTGCTGCATGCCCCGTGGGGCAGCCACCTCCACCCTGTTCTCAGGTCACCAGGCTGAGGCTCAGGAGCCACTGCAAGCAGCACACAGCAGGTCCCACGCAGGACCCAGCCGCCACAATGGAGAAATCGAGGCCAAGGTGACTGGGCACAGGGTGATGGGCTGGGAGAAGGGGGGACACGGAGATCACAGAGACAGTCCCAGGGAGGCGGGGACCTGGCCGCAGCTGCCCGGGCTGGGAAGGACACCTTTCCCTGCAGCAAGACATGGGTGGCATCACCTGCTCCCCAGCAGGGACCAAGGGCAGGGCAAGGTCACAGGGGCCTGGTGACCGCTGCAGTCAGGTCCCAACTGTCCACGGCCACACGCAGCACGTCCCAGGTGAGGACACCCTTCTCTGTGTACCTAGGTTCCCTCAACTACTGTGTGGGGACAATAACAGCACCCGCATGGTGGCAGTGACAGGGTAAGTGACTTCACCGCCTCAGGATGGGCAAGTTCTGCTAAGTTAAACTCCAAGTGCAGCCCTGCCGGGCATTTCCTGCAGGTGGACAGCAGCCCTGAAGAAGGATCGCATGCTGCTCAGCCCACCCTGCCACTCGGGGCGCCCCCCCCATGGCCCTGCCTCTCCCAACTCCGACCCTAACTGAGGATGAGGGTGGGAATGAAGGATCTGAGGGGCCTCCTGGGGGCCGGGTGCCTTGGGGGGACCTGTCTGTGCCTGGTCGGGGTAGTGGCACCCAACAGATAGGCACGGGAGGGGAGATGGGGGCTGCGCTGTGGGGCAGGCGCGTCGGGAGGACCACAGCTGCCGCCCTGATGCCCCACAAGGCCTCACTGGGCACCTGGCTCCCACAAGTCCCCAGGCTGCCGACTGATCCCCAGCAACTCTAGGCCAGCGCTGTGACCCCATGCTGCCAAGCGAGCTGGGAAGCCTGCTCTGTGCCTCAGTTTCCTCTTCTGTCAAACATGGCTGCAACAGTGCCCCTCCTATGGTACAGTGCACAGTGCCCACAGCAAAGCCAGCTTGGGCTGCCGGGCAGTGGAGGTGGTGACCCTGGTGGCAGCGCAGGTCCCAGCCCCTGGCGGGGGCTTCCCTCTGGCCACCTCCCTCAGAGACTGGGGTTCCCACAAAATGCAGCTAACGAGAACCCCCACCCCAAAGGCAGGAGTGGTGGGTATGCCCAGAAGCCCAGCACTCTGGAAGGCTGAGACAGGAGGATCAAGAGTTTGAGCCTAGTCTGGGCAATTTCAGGAGACCTTGTCTGAAAATAAGAAAATAAAAGGGGATGAGGAGGAGGCAGGGAAGAACCTTTCCTGCAGGGCTAAGTGGGACTTGCCCCTCTATCCCAACCCTGTGCCTCCTGCAGGAAGCCAGCCAGGGCCTGGGGCAGGGCACCTGTCCCTGGCACTGACGACACGGCCACCCTCTGCCTCCACGCCTCCCACTGTGAGAGCCGGGGCCCACGGCCAGCTGTGCACCAGGCATGACCCCACCGCGGGGGTTTCTCCTTTCCTAGACCAGTCTGGGGGGGTGACTGCTCCCTGCCTCCTATCGTCCCAGGTAAGGAGGACACAGCCTTGGCTCTGACCTCACAGCTGCCCCCGTGCTGCACTGCAGGGCCAGCCCTACCCACCTGGTGGGCTGGGTGATGTACGCAATGTGACCGGGGCCACAAGGAAGGAAGCCACAACCCTCATCAAGGTGCTGAGGCTAGGACCTTTGAGCCTGAATTCCAGCCCTCAGTCTGCCCCAGCAGGAGCAGGAGGGGCAGAGGTGGTGAAGTTGCTTTGTCATTTTGCAAATCCCTGGCAAGGATTAGAATCCAAGTGTCAGCTTGGACCATACCTGCACCCTGCAGGCCTCCAGCTCAGCAGTTCCTACTTGGCACTCCTGTGAGGAGACACCTGGACAGGTGAGCAGGAGTGATCATTAAACGCCCACCAGGCCGGGAGAGAGCTTCTCACGTTCAGCCTGGCTGAGCACGGAGGTGGATAAAGTCCAAGGGGGTGGCACTGAGGTTAATCTCGGTCGTGGAACCTGGGGCTGTCCTCCACGGCCCCTCCCTGCCCCATCCAGCCCCCGGCCCAACCATCCACACAGTCACACCCCCCACCCCCACCCCCAGCTGCCACAGAAAAGCCTCCTCCTCCCCCCGGGCCAGGGCACCTGCGATTTAGGCCACCTCTATAAATAGGTGAGAAAGCATCCTTTAATTGACTCACCTATTTATTGGTCACCGTCCCTCCTGACCCTGGTGGCCGAGTTCTACATTAACCCCTCAATCCCCTCTCACTCCCTCTCAAGTCCCGTGGTCCCAAGTTCACTTCCTCCACCCCCACTCCCACCGCGTCCCCCACCCGCCACCTCGGAGCAGTGAGCAGTGACCCCAGGACGTCACACCAGGGTGGGGGCTCCGCTGTGCCCTCTGTGAAGCGGCACGGCCTGCGGGGACAAAGACACTACAGCTGAGGTCTGTTCCAGACCAGCACCACAGCCCATCCTCCACAGGCCCTTGCCTGCTCTGAGCCACGCGAGCCTCCCTGAGCCCGGTGTCCCCTCACAGTGGATTCCCTGGGGACTGGGGACAGTGGCCACACACAACTCCCCCTTTGCCTTCCAGCCAAATGACAGCTCCTAAACCACGTCGCCCACCGAAACCTAAACCACACGGCCCCGAAGAGCACCTGGGGCCACAAGGTGAGGACACAGGTCACCGGCACCACTCAGGGCCACTACACACGGCACGGTGGCCACAGTGAGGCCGCACCCAGCCTCACCGGGTCAGAAGGTCCTCTCCTCCTGCCTGTGCCGCTGCATGGCTGTCACCCTGTCACCGGAGCTCTCTGCAGCCACAGGGGCTGGGGTGCAGCTCAGGACAGGCAGGGTAGTGTGGGCAGGGGACTCGGGTGTCCTGACCCCCAGCGTCTCCACCCTTTCTTCAGGGCTGGATGTGTCATGGCCCCCCAGGCTGCAAATCACTGGGTCCCCGGTCCCACACAGGTCTGGGCCACCACAAGGCCAGGGCTCTCGAGGGCTCAAAGGTCGTGTTTTTGATGCTGGGTTTCAGATGCCTGAGGATCACCCTGACTTCCCTGCCTGCTTCCCAAAGCTGCCAGCGGTAAATAGGAACTTTTCTGGGCCACTGAAAGGGCCCTAGGGAAGGGAAAGATCCCCACCGCTGACTGAGGACACAGCTGGGCTGGGCCCTCAGGTGCCAGAGGTCACATGTTGGCGCAATCTCTCTCAGTGCGAGATGTCATCTTACAAATGTGACCAGTCATCCTGCAGCCCTTGGGTACGACCATCACTAAGAGGACACAACAAGAAGTGACACTCTACTTGTCATCTCAGCCCTTGGGAAGCTGAGACAGGAAGGTTGCTGCAAGATCCAGGTCAACCTGGGCTACAGAGCAAGACCTTATCTCAAAAAGAAAAGACAAAAAAAGAAAAGCTTTCTAAAAGCTAAGCCATGTCTCCCTCAAGCACCAGTGACTGGCAGCTCCATGCAGCCTCATCTGCTGCGGGTAACTGAGCTAGGCAGGGGAGGGGGCACAGCCAGGAGGTGGCAGCAGGGAACCTGCCGTCTGTGTGACCCTGGCGTCCCCATGCCCTCTGGGCCTCCTTTCCTGAAGAGGTGGGCAAGAAGTAAGCGTGGCCTGGTGCCCCTCAGGAGCCAGAGCCAGCAGATGCTAAACAAATGAGAGGCGGTGGGGTCCCTCACTGTGACGGTGCCTGGGGACTGGAGGGGCACATTCTAGCCCAGCAGGCAGCACAGGAGGGTATGACGGGGTGTTCAGCTAATGTGGGCACACTGTCCCATCCGGAGAACCCCAAACCCCAGCCCGCCCTCTGACCCTCCTCCTAGAGACCCTGTCACCTCCCAAGGTGCCCTTGCCACCTGGGGACACTCACTGAAGGCAGCTCTGGGGGGGGTGGGCAGGCCAGCCAGGCAGCCCTGTCCCCATGATGGCACGCATCCCCTGTCCCTTGCCTCCCTCACACCTGTGGCCCAATCAGAACCAGACCCAAGGTCCCCCGAGCCCTCTGTTGCCCAGAGGGAGAAGGTACCAGCGGTTGACACGCAGTGGTCTGCCATGGGCAGCAGCCACCACAGGACACAGCGCACCAACCGTAGCTCTGTGTCTCCAAGTCCTGAGCCTGGGGCCCGTGTCTGACCTGGCAGCCCTGCCCTGAGTGCACCAAGCACCCGGTGCAGGCAGGACACTCGGGAAATGAGAGGACATGACGACCACATGCTCCCGGAGCCACACACTGTCACCTCCTCCTCGCAGGCCTCTGAGGTCACTGTCCAACCCTCCTCCACTTCCCTGCGGAGGTCATGCAGCCATAGATGTACCGCCTCCCTCCCAAGCCGTGTCCCTTACAGTGGGTGCCACCTGTACACTCACATGGGTGGTGGCCTCTTCCTGTTATGTGGCCCCAGGCTTAGGTTCCCCTGCGGGTGGCCAGGGGCCAACACCCTGTGTAACTCAGCCCTGAAGACATGCATCAGAGTCCCGTTCCCAAGTCAGGAGGGGCGCAAGGGCAGGGGGTCTTCCAGAACCACTTCTGGGTGCTGGTGGCAAGGCCCAGGCAGCCTGTGGGTGCCACCAAGCTGACCATGGGGCAGGGCTGACTACAGGACACAGACAGAGATCAGCCCTGTAGTGGGTACTTGGTGTCCAGACTCATCCTCCCTGGGGATAGGAGCAAGGGCCGCCTTCCAGGAGCAGCTCTCAGCTTCTGAGAAACCTCTCCTCAAAGACGCCGCACCCCAGGTCCTCACCGAGCCCTCAGCTCCTGGCTATCCCTGTGGGGCCGGCCCTGAGTGCTGGTGGAGTACTGAGGACCAGACACCTAAGGATCGTGCCAAGCAAGGGCTGCGAGTGCCGCGTCTGCCCGAGCGGGAGCACCCAGATGGGACAGTGCCCTCGCCCGAGTGACAATGGGCCACACTTGCTCAGAAGGGCTGTGCACTGCCACATACAAAGGCTTCGCGTTTTCCTCCTTAACCCTCACAGCTGGTGAGGTGCCCACCCTCGGCTGGTGGTGACACCCCCTTCAAGCCCACAGACAACGTGGAGCTGGAACGGAAACAGGGGTGGCCCTGCGTGTTCGTGACGTGGGACGTGCATCAGGCGCCCTAGGGATGGGCAGCCCCTCGGCAGCCTTGCTCACCATGTCCAAGCCCAGGCTCGAGCCCCCATGACCAAGGAAGCACAGGTGCCTCCCTGCTGGGCTAGGACTCCGGTGTGCTGGGACACCGACATGGAAGGACCCTGCTCACAGACGCACCCGTGTCACCGTTCTCTGCCACATTCAGCATGCTGGCCACACTAGCAATGCTGAGCTACGCCTTGAAGCGGTTCAGGGTGGAAAGCAGAGGTCGGGGGCGATTCAGCAGGGAGCACTGCCTGGCATGCACGGGCCTGGGCTCTAGCCGCAGCACCGCAAAACGTTAAAACACAGCAAAAAGGTCAGGGTGGTCAATCGTGTGCGGTGTTTCATTACAATTAAAAATAGAAAGGGATTAGACCAGAGAGAAGTTACAGCCGGTAGATTCCCGTCACCAGGGACTAATTAGATAAACGGTTTGCCCAACACATTAGGACTTGGGGCCGAAGACTGTGCCCCTAGCCCACAGCTGGGCTGGTAAAGACGGTTTTCCCCACATACGCAGCACCCATTCACCTGCATAGCTGTCTGCAGTCTCCTGGCTGTCACCGTGGGGTGTGGCCAGCCAAGGGGACACCACGCAGTCACAAGCCTAAAAAGCCGTTGGCCTTTTTAAAAACATCTAAGTCAGGAGCTAACAAACCTCTCTTTTAACCCGGAAGAATGTCAGGGAGGCTGAAATCAGGCTCCCACACACATCCACACTGCGGCTCCTATTTCCAAATGAAATGTCTGGCCAGACGCCCTGTGCCCCTGACTACAGGGGAGGCTGAGGCAGGACTACTTGAGCTCAGGAGTTAAGGACAGCCTGGGCCATGGGACAAGACTCCATCTCTAAATACTAAATTTAAAAAAGGAAGACTTTTATGACGCGTATTAAAGAACACCGTGGTTATCACTGGCAGTGGGAACGCGGATGAGCTCTGCTGCCTTTAGACTCTCAGTGCTTTCCAGATTCTTTTCTTCCACGGTGCTGGACCGGACCCCAGGGCTCTGCACGCCCCGAGCACGCGCTCGCCCCTGCGCCGCACCTCACCCCTTTCAAAGTCTTCTGCGTGAACAACGTGTTGCTTTCATAACGCGCAGCAAGCCCATTTTATCACTGCTTGGCCCTCCCGCTGTGCGGGCTGGAGGTGGCATTTTCAAGGTCACGGGGTTCTCGCACACATGGAAGCCGGGTAAGGGGATCCGGCAACCCTGGCTGCTTCAAAGGAAGGCTGAGGCAGGAGCATCCCAAGTCCAAGGCCAACCTGAGCTACTCAGCGAGAGCAGGGAGCATCTTCTCCTCGTGAAGGCACTGGGCACCTGGGAGGGCAGACCTCACCCTCACGTGCCCGGGGCTGCTCCACACATGGAGGCTACCCCGCTCTCAGACAGGGATGGTGTTGGGTCCCCATCCCCACCCAAGTCCTGTGCCTCTGGGGGCCTCTGTGGGTCCACTTCATGGGGGGGAAGGTGAGGCTGGACAGACTCAGGGACTGACCTCAAGGCCACCTGGCAGCAGGGGCTGGGGGCGGGGCTACAATGCTATCCTGGGGCTGGAACCCAAACGCGGGACCCCTAGCTCCTGACTCCCCAACTGGTTAGCCAGCACCCATTGAGAGGGCCACCTTCAGGAGAAGGGCCACACCCCGGGAGTGACTGGGTCTTGTGTGACAATGTGCACTCATCCTGGCATCGGCCGTGTCCAGGGTGAAGCACGTCTGCCAAAGAAGGCCCAAGCTGGGCCTGGTGGTGCGGGCCTGGATGCCAGTACCCAGGAGGCTGAGGAAGGAGGATCTCAGCAGGTTCCAGGCCAGGCTCTGAGGGGTTCAGAGGAGGTGTGGGAGGCCTCAGCCTCGAAGAAGGCTCCACCCAGGAGCGGACGCACATTCCAGCCACCCGGCAGAAGGCGCCTCCTGTCCCAGGCTCCCTACCACGCATTAATCAGCTGGAGACCTGGGTGTTCACACTGTGTGCTCCACATCAGGACTCTAGGTTCAACACCCAAGAGCTATCTGGCCTTGGAAGAGCCAATCACGGCTCTAGGCCTCAGTTTCCCTCCTTGCCGTGCAGGTGGCATCAGTGCCCAGCTCCCAGAGTCTTCAGAGGCTATGGCAGTGCCCAGCCAGCGTATCCAAAGTGTAAGAGCCAGCCCTCCAGCTGAGCGGGCTCTAGAGCAGCTGGTACCCACACCTCTAGTGACACAGCCCTGTCCCCGCCTCTGGGCCAGGCACACACAGGCCTGAGCCCATGTGCAGGACATCTTCGTGGTTAGCCGCTGTTGACAGAGCCCCAGGCTGGGCAATAGGTAGTCTGGCCACAGGCCGCAGCAAGCCGAAGAACTCTGGGGCCACTCTGTAGGTGGCCCCAAATCAGCCAGACCCACCCCTGGGCCTGCAGGTTCTCAGCCCCTCCCCAACCAGCACCCCCAGTGATGCCAAGGAGCTGTGTTCCACCCTTAAACTACAAAAACAGAGAAGAAATTTCTGTCCAAGATGCCAGAGTCGGGCCATTTTTTTTGAGATGCGATCTCACTATGTAGTCCAGGATGGCTTCCAACTCACAGTGATCCTCCCGCCTCAGCCTCCCAGTGCTTGGATGACAGCCGTGTGACACTATACCCAGTCAGGGCTGGTGTTTTCTAAACAGAGGCCAGCCTGGCCCAGGGGTCTGGAAGACCCATCCTGGGCCTGGAGCTCAGAGGGCACACAGGCCACATCTTGCTGCAGGTGGGGATGAAAGGGTGACCTGCCTGGGTTGAAATCAACCACATCAGCTGAAGACGCCATTAAAGACGACCATGACCTTGAACTGAAAGCAAACGAGGCAATGCAGTAGGTAATCAGCACGGTTGTGAAGGCTGGAGATTAGATAGCGGACTCCAGGATGCCTGGCTGGGGCCTATAAAACAATGGCCCTACTCTTGCGAAACCCAGCAGGACTGGGTAAAGGGGTGCCCACGGGGGCCCAGTGATTCAGCAGAAAGCCCTGGGCCTGAGGGTTCCCACAGAACACAGAGGAGAGGGGCGAGCGGGGCTGGGGCCAAGACAAGGAAGTGCACCGGGGCTGTGGGCATTCCCTGTGCTACTCTGCAAGCTCCCCCATTGCTTTTAAGATTTTAAAAATAAAATTTCAGAACCGAGTGTGGTGGTACACACCGTTTGTGATCCCAGCACTCGGGAGGCTAACGCAAGAGGATCCGTGTGAGTTCAAGGCCAGCCAAACCAAATAAATAAATAAGTAAATAAACAGGCCCAGGCACCCCCAGCATCCTGGAGAGGACCCACCCACCCAGAGGGCCACCCCTCGATGCCTAGGGCGACGTCCCTGGGCCCACAGCGATATTGCGACTACTCACAGGCAGGAGGCTCCTCAGTGGGGGCTGCGGTTCTGGATCTGCACCTGCGCAGAGGAGGGGACACTGTCAGGGGGCCTGTGACTGGGGGTGGGAGGGGCGTACACTCACATATTATTCCCCGAGTCAGGTTAAACGGCCAGGGCCTGCTGTGCCCCAGGACCGGGTAGGACTGGGCACGCTCTGGGAACATGGCTTAGCTCTGCTCTGGGTTTTCCTGCTCTGCATTATTTTCCAGCATCCCTCAAGGGGTGGAGCTGGCTGAGGCAGGACCTTTTCCCGATTCCTGGAACTTTAGGATGGGCACATGGGGACCAGGCCTCCAAGTCCTAGAGTCTCCATCGCCATAAATGACGGGGCTGGTAGCACATGGGACCTGGGCACCGTCCTTCTCCTCTGCCTGCCCTGCTCTGCTTCCCGCCTGGGGCTTCAGGTGGGAGCTGTCTCAACAGTCCACAAGCACCCACTGCACGCCAGACCCCACGCCTGGCACCAGGGATGAAGGTGCTGCTGAGTCCATCCATCCCGGCGGGCATGCAGCCTGTGACACTGGGCACGTAGGGAGACAAAGACCTCAGTCCTAAAGGGCACTGGGGAGGGTGGCTCTGACAGGGCAGAGAATGGCACTGTGGCCCTCAGGGGGCACTGACCTTCCTCCCCCGGTCAGGACCACTCTAACCACAGCCGGACAACAGGGGTGATGGCCAAGATGCCCTCCCTGGTGCTGAGGAGGACCTCCTGTTTGTGCAACAGAGAACAGCGGAGGAGAATGCGCCAGGCACAGAGCCCAGCAAAGGCGACAACCAGCCCACTGCCAAGACCCGGTGCCTGGATGCAGCTGCACCTGAAGTACTTAGCCTGGGCCTTCTCCTCAGGGCACTGAACAGAATGCTTCCTGTTCGCTTAGATCTCATTTGAGCTGACTTCTGCCACAGCAAACCCACGGGTGCAGCCCCCATGCCACCTTGGACTGGGTTCATCACTGCCCCTTCCCCAGGTCTCTGGACGCAGGACGGCGAAGGATGCAGGCAGGGAGTGCAGGACTGCGGAGGGCACCTGCTGTGTGGCACCCAGGCAGCCCCGTGTCTGGCCCTCATCGGTCCCAGCCAGGTGCCCTTCTCTAAGTGCTCAGAAATGGGGAGGGAGGACCCTGTGAAGGGACCAGTGGCAGCCACGGGTGGGGCTGCACTCAGCTCATTGGGCACCCCACTGCAGCCCGTGCCCACTGGGGATAGGCAGGCATGCCCTCAGCCCCAGCTGGCAGGAGGCGTAGCCGCTTTCCATCACCAAAGCCCCCACACACCGTAGGGCGTGAGGAGGGGGCATCGGCCCAGCCAGGCACCAGGTCGTGGTAGCTGACCTGACCCAGCAGGGAGCAGAGCTCAGAGCCGGGGCTGGGGCAGCCCGCCAAGCCTCCCCGACGTGCATCCTACATCCTACTTGGCTGCCGTAAAGTCTCCTGTGGCTTTTGGACCGAGGACCCGGAGCAGCAAGAGGCTTCCCCTAGGCAGCCTTTCCAATATGGCACCGGCCCAGGGCCGGCCCTGCCAGCTCTTGGTCCGGGACATTGGGGGAGTTACCTGGCCTTGGCCAGGCTCTGGTCTTCCACATACTAGATAGGAAGATAACGGCCAGGTGCAGTTCCCAGGCTTGAAGTCGGGTAACAGAACAAGACGGGAGAAAGATCCCCACACACTCCACCTCTCAGGCTCCATGTGGCTGGAAACAAGGCAGGACCTGGCGATTCTGTCCAAAAGGAGCCCAGGCATACCTGTCACCAGGACCCACCTGTCACAGCCCACCACCCAGCAGCCAGACTCCGGGGACAGCACCCGGGCAGCAGATTCAGCCTGGCCACCTCTGCTCCTCTCTGCAGACGCGGATGCCTCGTGCTCAGAGACACATGCTACCCAGGGGGGTGCGGTGGCCCGGCCCAGACACAGGAGCCAGGGGAGCCAGGGACGGGGCAGTTCGGGCCCAGCGGTCTGCAGCGACAGGAGAGGCCGTGAGGTGCCGGGGCGAGCAGTCACCAGGCGCTCCCGCAGCTGCAAGCCCAGGGAAGCAGCCCTGCTCAATCCAGCACAGCAGCAGCACTCCGCGGGGGCGGGGGTGCGCGCGGCCTGGGTGTGTCCCCGGTGCTGCACAGAACTAACCCAAAGCCCTGCGGCCAAGCAGTCCCAGGAGCTCTGGGCGGGGACCCTTCCAAGGAGCCCCCAGGGTGGGTCAGGAGCCAGAAACAGCCTCTCCGGTGGCCTGGGGCTTTGTTTTCTCTTTTTTCTGGGGTTTGTTTTTTTTGTTTGTTTTTTTTTTGGTCTTTTTGTTCTTGTTATTGTTATTGTTGTGGGGATTTTTTGAGACAGGGTCTCACTATGTAGCCCTGCTGGCCTGGAACTCGCTGATCCCCGGGCCTCAGACTCCTACCACGCCCAGCTTCAGGGCTGCTCTAAAGTATACTTTTCTAGTCACACTGGATAAAAAATCCACGTTGTCCCCGGGAGGAAGTGAAGTGCACTGAACCCTGCATCCTGCCCGGCGTCCTTGGGGCTCCAGACCCTAATTCAGTGAAGGCCAGCAGGCTGCCTGCAGCCTAACAGGGCCGCAGGGAGGGCAGGGCCCGTACCGTGGGTGTCCCTCCTGCAGCGGGACCTGATGGCGGGAGTCACAAGGTCACAGGATGAGCAGAGGCCAGGGGTAGCCCCGACTGCACCCAGCCGCCTTGCTCTCTGGTGTCCCAGGATGGTGTCTTTCTGCGGTGCTGGGAGTCAAACCCTGGACGGGCATATTCCATACAGTGCTCTGCGGACAAGTGCCAGCCCCAGGCCCAGACCTCCCACATACTCCCCTCACAGTCCTCCCTCAGCAGGAGGCCAGCACTACGCTGTGCTGTGCTGCAAAATGCCCACTGCCAGCGGGAGTACCTTCCTTCCCCATAGCTCCGGTCAAGCCCACAAACAGCCTCCGAGCCGGGCACTGTGGTACACGCCTGTGACCCTTGTACTTGGGGAGGCTGAGGCAGGAGGACTGCAATATGGAGCTCAGCCTAGGCAATTTAACAAGATCCTGTCAAAACAAAAACTTCAAAAGGGCTGAAGATGTAGCTCAGTGCAAAGGTTGACGGTTCAATGCCTAGTACTGCAAAAGACAAGAAGAGGAAGAAAAGGAGGAAGAAGAGGAAGAAGGAGCAGAGGAAGAGGGGAGGGGGAGGAAGAGAGGGAAGAGGGGGAGGGGAGGGTAGAAGAGAGTGGGGGAGGGGAAGGAGATGAAGAAGGGGGAGGGGAGGAGGGGGAAGGGAAAGGACGGGGAAGAAGGGCATAAGGAAAAAGAAGAGGAAGAGCAGCAGGAGGAGGAGGAACAAAGGGCCTTGGGCTCTGGGCAGGGCAGGCTCTGGCCCCTAGGACTCTGGTCTTTACAGTCCCCATGTGGCAGGGCCATTACAGGGCTCAGAGGGCAAACCCTTCCTGAGCAGGTAGCTCAAGGCTCCATTAATTAAGAGCAGAAGGATCAAAGAAGAAGCCATGGGAGGAAGCCAGGGCCTCAGAGCTGCGGGAGCCCGAGGATCTCAGACTGGCCAGACTTCGGGAGTGGAGAGGCTCCGAGGCCCGTGTCAGGTCAGGAAGCGTCCGCACCAGGAGCGGTGGACTTGAGACACTAGAGCCGGACGCGCACGTGGAGGCTGGCAAGGCAGCAGCTGCTGGGGCAGGGAATGTCTCCCTGCAGAGCTAACAACCAGTGCCATCTAGTGAGGGAAGGGTAGTCCTTGAAACCATGAAGAGAGCCTCAGGGTGGGAGGCGGAACCCTGAGGCCCCCCAGCCCACCCTGTGACCCCCTCCCCTGTCCAGAACCCGCTTGGGGACCTGCCCAGCAGTTGTTCAGACTCAGACCCCCTTCCCACCAGCTGTGAGGACACCAAGATTTGGGGTCTCGACCAAGGTCAGAGTGGGGCATGGTGGTGCACACTGGCCATCCCAGCGATCAGGAGGCTGAGGCAGGAGGAGCACGGTAAAGCGAGACGTTTCAGAAAACAGCAGCAGAAAAGTGCAAGGCCAGGGCTGAGTGCTGAGGGCTGAGCCCACCTGGTGCGCGGGGTCCTGGCTCCCGCTCAGCACGGGGAGGGATCTGCAGCACAGTGATGACTGTGGCGGGGTCTCTGCCAGCCCCCCAGGCGTCCACAGACTCGCTGGTGAGTGGGCGTGCATCTGGGGGCAGGGGTGCTCGGACAGCTCCACCGCCTGCAACAGCTCACTCAGACTCCACACTCAGCACTGTGAGTGGTGGGTAGGGAAGGTCACGGGCGACCTGCAGCCCGAGCTCCACCCCACTCTGCCTGCCCCCGGTATCAGCCGCCAAGGGTCCAGCTCCTGTCCCGGAGTGCTGCACCCTCTAGCTACTGGAGCCCTGAGTGTGTTATCTATCACTGCCTTCCAGCCCACACCCGGCACGCACTATGTGCTCAACACACATGCACTGTGGTGAGCAGAACAAGGGGGGCTCAGGGCTCAGTCAGGTAGTCTGACCTGAGTCCTGATATCCACCCTCCCCCAGGCCTGATATCCGGCCCCTCAGAGATGTGTGGGCTGGGCCAACCCACCCCCCTGGTGAGCTCGCTGCTAGGGTGCAGGAAGGACATCACTACATCGTGCCTGATGCTCAGGAAGCAGGGGTTCCCAGCTGAGCACAGGGGCGTACTTGTGGGGAGTCCCAGGTATGAGGGGGATGAGGCAGGAGGGTCTCTGGAGCCCAGCCAGGGCAACACAGACTCCATCTCGAAGAAAAAGGAAAAAAGAAAGGTTCCTTCCCAGCCTGCTCCTCTGTCGTCCCTGGGGCTAGGTGATGGCCACTGGGGGTGTGGCGATGGCCCACAGTTGCCCTACAAGCAGAGCCAGAGAAAGGGGCCCTTGCTCCTCTGACAGAACCAGGCACAGAGGGACTGCTGCTGAGACCAAGCGCAGACCCAAGAACACCATGATGTCACTACTCTGACCACACGCCACCCAGCTTGCTAGCAGGTCCTGAAGGAGCTGGGTGAGAGGACGTGGGAATGGGAAAGGGACCCAGATGTGACCACAGGGCTGGGCCTGGGGGCCCCTCCAGGACAGAATGGCACGGTGTGCAGGCCACTCACAACTCAGGCCTTTCTGGTAGTGCTAAGGATATGCACACTTTTTAACGACCTGGGAGGATCTCTTGTTGGTTTGCAGTTTTATATCACTTGCAATGTATTATTTTTGTGGTTAAAAGTAAATCTTCTGAACCAGGTATGGTGATGCACACCTGTAATCCTAGCACTCAGGAGGCTGAGGTAGGAGGATCATCGCTAGTTTGGAGCCAGCCTGGGCTACATAGTAAGTTCAAGGCCAGCCTGGACTACATAGTGAGACCCTGTCTCAAAAAACTGGAATAAATAAGTAAATAAATAAATGTGAGTCTTTTAGCCATTTCTCATGAGTCAACATGCATGCAGTTCCACTCCCGGACAAACGGAAACGTGTCCGAAAACAGACTCCTGCGAGCAGCAGCTTGACCTGTGACACCGCCCTGCAGCGACCGCACTGCCCCTCACCCACAGGGCAACCCCGAGACCCGGGGCCTGCAACCGCCAGGACAGAGTCACACAGGCTCTCCTTTCCACACACAGCCTGGGATGCCAGCAGATCAGGGCACTACAAGGTTAACAACATCGCTGTTAATAAAATAAAACAGTTATAGCAATAAGTGTAATAAAATCACACATAGGAGTCCTCCTTCTTGCCATTTTCTTCTTCTTAACACTCCGGGTTGCAGTTCACTGCGGGTGACAAGTGACTGGGGGTGACTGCGGGTGACTGGGGGAGCGGGGACAGGGACAAAGAGGGGACCCCAGGGACCTTCATGTTCTATATTACTTATTAATCTATGTGTACGCTAGGGATGAAGCCTAGGGCCATGCTGCTTGACCATCGTGCACACTTTCCAGTACCTCAGTACTTTTGCACAGTCCCGGGAGGTGCAGGGGCACACGCCCCGAAATCCCAGTGCTCCGGGGTTGGGCCAAGGCAGGAGGATTGCTGGAGCCTAGGAGCTCAGGCCCAGCCTAGGCAGCAAGACAAGATCCTGACTCGAAGTGGGGAAAAAACTCCTAACACAAAACTTTTAAGATACAAATTCCCAGGCGCTAGTCCCACCTCTGTTGATTATAAAAAGTCTCCCAGATAATCATTTTTCTTTGAGACAGGGTATGGTTTTGGTACCCAGGATGGCCTCTGAACTCCTGGGCACCGTCGATCTTCCCGCCTCAGCCTCCCCAGGGCTGGGATCACAGAGGCCAGGCACAGGTGGGCCACTGTGCCCTGTCCAGATGAGTCTAATGCCTGGGCACACTGCTCCCTGCTCCGACACCTTTACTGCTTGCAGGGCTTGGTTTGGGAACAGAAAAGCTACTCCTCACTCTCTGTCTCGATGGCTGTAGCGTCCAGATGCAGCCTGAGACCAGGTGGGCGGGAAGTGACCCACAGCCCTGTCAGTAACTCACTCTGAAGGCCCGGGCCGCACTCCAGTGAGGCTGCAGCCTGGACTTAATGGCCTGTGTACCTGTTAAACAGCATGTCCGGGCCGCGCCCCATGTTTACAGAAAGCGCTCAGGGCAGGACTCACTGGCACAGAACGCGCTCCCTGCCCTGCCCACCAGCCACCCCATATCTTCTGGAGCCCAGCCCAGTTCCTCGCTCAGCACCAGGCTCCCCCGGGTGCCCCCAGGCTCCTGGCTTCTACAGCTTCTGCCTCAATGTCCCCAAACCTTGTGGGATCCTATTTCTACCCCTGCTGCCCTCCAGATAAAGCCCACGCCACTGACCCTGCACCCACAGCTCCACCATCCGGCTCCTGCCAAATTCTGCCTGGCTCCTGCTCCTCTCTCTAGCTGGGACCCAGGGGACATGTTCTACAAACACACTCGCCACTCCATGCCACGGTGCCTTGGCACCTACTGTGCCCCTGCCGGGAACGCTGGCCGTCCTGGCCGACCACACAAGACAGCAGCCTGCCCTCAGAAGCCATGCTCCCCGACAGCAACGCGCTGGGTCCCCATGTGTCCCTAGCAGCTCGGTCTCTCCCACAACCCTCACCCCAGCCATGAGCTCCTGGAAAGCCGAGCTTCTACCCCAAATCCAATACCACACAGAGCTGTCTCAGTTGAGATTCAATCACCAGCTAAGCGAGGAGCTGCAGATGAACCTCCTTCTTTCCCAAAGGCCACCCTGGGTGCTCGCAGACCGGGCCTCCCACGGAACCCCCAGATCCCAGCTCCGGCTCAGGCAACCACGTGAACACTGGACACAAGCACACCAGTTCCGAGAATCTGCCCATGTCAGGCCCTCCGGCAGAGTGGGTGCCCTGAGTGGCCACAAAGGGCACCCCAGCTCCCACCCAGGCCTGGGGGGGGCGGTACGAGGCACATTCTCGGAGTCCTCGCGGCTGACTTCCTCCCTCCTGCACCAGAATGCACTCCGTGATCACAGGTGCCATGTCACTGGGACCTCTAGCGAGACATTGAAAGCCTCCCATTCCTGGCACAGCAACCAAACTTCCTAAGTCCAAACTGACTGCTGGTTGAGGAAGCTGCCCCTGCCCCCCCACCAGGTCTTCTAGGAGGCCCTCAGTCAGACCATCTGTAAAATGGGTGGCACCACCACAGGCTAAGCAGCTCTGCCAAGCGGCTGTGGCTTAGGGGGACAGGGAGGCTGACTGCCACCGTGGGGTGCAGTGTGGGGCGTCCCAAAGGACAAAGGCTTGGTGCTGCACCTGACCCTTGCCACATTCCACAGTGACCCAGGGCCGCGTGACGCCCTCTAATCAGAGCCCACAGCCCCACCGGCTTTACAGCTTACCACGGCTTAGGCAGCCTGGCTCAATCCTCTCCAGCACACAGCAGGGGGGCCGCGTCCTCCCTGCCTGGGGAATCACCCAAGGTCACAGCCCTCTGCCGCCCACGGACAGCATGCCCTGCCCATGGTAAGGACTGGGAAACTGAGCCCCAAAGGGATGTCCATGGCCAACAGGGTGCAGCAAGGTCTAAGGTGACCTCCAACCATCCTACCAGGTCCCTGAGGTCACAGTTTCCTGAGGTGCCCCCAGTACATCCCTGGGCGCCCCTGCACGCCCCTGCTCGCCCCACCCCTCGGCTCGTGCCACCCCGCACTGCAATGACTCCCTGCGATGACTCCCTGGTCGCGGGCAGGCGGGCAGACGGGCAGACGGTTGCTAAGCGCTTACCCGCTCGCTCTCATAAAAATAAACTCCTTCTGGCTACAGACGCTGGACCAGATCCCCTCCCTTCTAGCCAACAAAAAAATGTTTTAATTTGAAAAAGATCTCCTCCGTGACATTTCTGTGCTCCTTGGCGGTGCCAACTCGGGGCGCTGTGCTCATGTACACATGGGGCCCGCAGACCCCCGATCGCGACCACCACGTCCTCCACCTCCCGGGCAGGGGCCGGCTAGAGGTGGCATTGGAGGCCAGGCAGGACCAAAATAGTCAGGCCCGGCTGCCTACCACTCGGAGATAGTGCCCGGCACACCGGTGTCAGTACCCGGCACACCCCGGTGGTGGTCCCCGGCCCGAGCGCTGCCCCGGGAACACGCGAATGCCCGCCCCGGGACTGCGGGAATCCTGTCCCGGGCGCGCCCCGTTCCTGTTCCCGCGCCTCGGTGGCCACCCGGCCACCTGTCCCCGAGGCGAAGCCGCCCGCCGCCCTCCACCCGCCCCGCACAGGACGGCGTCCGGGCACAACGGCTCGGGGACACACGTGCACGCGGCGGAGACAGCGCCACGCGCTCGGGCTTAGGTCGGCCACACGGCGCCCGCCGGCGGACGCGGGCGCTAGGCTGGGGACCCGGGCACCCCGAG
>NW_004955429.1:16995505-17079041 GCF_000276665.1 Chinchilla lanigera | reverse complement strand
AGGCCGGGTTGCCCGCCGACCAGAGCTCCGGGCGAGGGGCGCGGGCGCGAGCTGGCTGCGCGGAGCGGGCGGCGGGCGACTACTGCGTCCCGGCCTCGCGCGGCTGTTGTCTGAGCAGGCGGCTCTGCAGCGCCCATCCTGCCGGGTGGAAAAATACCGGCGGGGCGGGGCAGTGGGGCGGGGGCTGGGAGGGGCCCGGTGTGGAGGGCGGGGTCAGAGTCAGTCAGGGGCGGGGCCTGGTGGGGAAGGGGCGGGGCTAGGAGGGCGGGGCGGGGCCGGAGTCAGAGCCCCGCCCATGCGCCCGCACACGCGCGCGCACCCGGGCCGGGAGCACAAAGACCCGGCTGGTGGGGCTTGCTCCGTCGTGCTGCTGCTCACGCGGTTGCTCCACGGCACGGCCTCTCCACAACGGTCCCCGAACGCTGCCGCTTCCCGCTGGGCCCTGGGGATCCCTGAGCCTCCCCTGTGCCCTGGGCAGTGTCCCCTGGGCCCCCACTCGGAAGCGGGTGCGGTGCGGGCAGAATGGCTGGGGGGCGTCCTGAGCCTCGGTCCCCCCGCAGCCTGCAATAGAGACGCCGGTCGTTATCCCGGGGACACAAGTCCCGTGATGCCCTCTCAGGGCCACCCAGGGGAGCGCGGGCGCCCCCCAACACACGTCCCAGGCTCCTCCCCTGACTCCGCCCCCGAACGAGGCCTTGGCTCCGCGAGCACGTGGGTGCTTTTGCCTTGCAAACCGAGGCAGAAAGGCCGAGGGCCCGCGAGGACTCAGGAGCTCCCCCTGCACCTGGATCTCCCCGCCCACCAGGGCAAGTAGTGGGGGGTAAGGTGGAGCGGGGAGTCTGACCGGGAGAGGGAGCTGCTGAGCCAACCCTAACCCTAAGTGGGGGTTATGGGGGCACAACCGGAAGACAGCAGATCTGACCTGGAAAGGCCCAGGACCCGCGAAGCCGGGCTCTCGCGGGCTCTAGTGCTTGGGCGCCTCCAATGTAGCCTCTGCAGGGCAGGTGCTCATCAGTCATTCATGGCGTTATTTATTGGTTTTTGGTTTCTTTGAGACAGGGTCTGGCTATGTAGTCCAGGCTGGCCTGGAGCTCTCAAGGATCCTCCTGCCTCAGTCTCCTGAGTGCTGAGATCACAGGCCTGTACCACTATACCCGGCTACACTTAACTATGTTTTGAGACTGGGCCAGGCCATGTTGCCCAGGCTGACCCTGAACACCTGGGCTCTGGGTTCAAAAGATTCTCCTGCCTCAGCCTCAGCTACCTTTCTGTAGCTGGTAGCTGTGCGTCAGACTCCATGCGAGACCTGTAAATGTCAACCTTTCATCCTCAGAGCATTGCCTGAGACCGGCACTAGTATTTCCTCATTTTACAGAACAGAAAATTCAACTGCAGAGAATCAGCCACCCAGGACCAGTGTCTGGGGACCATGCATCTGGTGGGTAATCCAGCTGGAATTCCGGCCCCAGGCCCCGGATGTAACTAGTGGGTGCTTAGCCCCTGGGCCCTCAATTCCACCTCCTGCAATGCATACCAGAAGACAGCCCTAGAAGTTGAGTGTGCTATGTGTGGTTATAATCCCAGCGCTTTGGGAGGCTGAGGCAGGAGGATCTCAAGCTTGAGCCCAGCCTGGGCAATTTATCGATTTAAGGAGACACTTCCTCAAAAAATAAAAAGGGCTGGGGATGCAGCTCAGTGTGAGGCCCCTGGGTTCAATCCTCAGTACAGTGCAGCAGACAAACCTGCCTAAGCACACAGAGTCCCAGAGAGAGAAGAGCAACCATGAAGTGCTCTTGCCTCTGCTTCAGGGAATGCTGGGAAGGAGCTGGTCCCGCAGGGTGGCCACCAGGTGAGCTTCGCCAAAGCCGAGGGACACAAGTGTGACACCAGCCTCCTGCTCTTGTCCTGTTTCTCATCCGTAACTCAGTAGTGAGCCAGCTCCTCACTGAGCTCTGTGAGCTCTGTCCCCAGGGGAGGCAGAGACAGGAGGGTCCTGTGAGCCCCAGAGCAGGAGGCCAGCCTGCAGCAGTGACCCATCTGTCTACCTTTCCTGGCACCCAGGGCCCTGTCCCTGCGTGTGGGTGCCACAGCTACCCGCTGGCTCCCCTGTGCCACCTGCTGGCCCTGGGCCTGGCAGGCAGAGCCTGTGTACCAGGTAAGCCCTTGGTGGCAGAAGGGGCCTTTGAGGAGACACCAGCCTCCAGCTGCTGACCCTACTTCCCGGTGTGGCTCACACTGTGCCCCCCCCACACTCCCAGCCTGATGCCCTGCACCCTCCTGCAGCCCACACCCTGACCTGGGCAGTGCCCGGTGGGACCTGGAGTGCAGGGGACATCAGAAGCCACCACGGATATGGCCAGTGTGGGGGAGCTCGCTTTCTTCTCCCCTTGGTGGGAACACAAGAAGGCCCCAGAGCCAGACCTGCCGGGGACAGACTGAGCCTGGTTCACTGGCCACTGCTGCAGACCCTCCCCAGGGCCGGCCCAGGCCCCTGCAGTCCCTTCCTCCGGAGCAGCTCGTCTGTGAGCTGGCAACCCTGGGCTCAGGGCAGCCCGGGAACAGCTCCCATCTGTCAGCACCGGACAGGAACAGCAGCATTGATTTAGGGACCAGGGCTGGTGGGAGGAGCTGGGGTGACTCATAGCAGGCCCTGAAGAAAAGAGGGCTATTTTGTTTTGTTTTGAGGCAGGGTCTCTCTGTATAGCTCAGGCTGGTCTCAAACGTGTGGTGATCCTCCTGCCTCAGCCTCACCCCACCATACCAGCTAGGATTACCAGTGCATACCACCAGGCCCAGCAAGGGGCACTTTTTGACTCGGGGCTCTCTCCTAGGCCTCAGGGCCTGGCAGTCCGTGTGGGGAAGGGCCCCTACCAGCCACTGGCCACATCTTCCCAGAACGTTGCTGGGCCTGGACATCAGAACCTCCAGATTGACGCGACTTCTGTAAGTAACCACAGGCCATGAGTTCCAGGATGACACAAGCACCATCTGCCGTGGACCACAGGTGGGAGAGGGTGGGGCCTACGGAGGTGGCCAGGTCTCCGGGATCTGAAGATCCTTTAGCCAGGTGTGCACGCACGCCTGCAATCCCTCTGCTCTGGGAGGGTGAGGCAGGAAGGTCACAAGTGGAAGTCCAGCCAGACAATTTAGTGAGACCCTGCCCCAAGATGAGAAATAAAGGAGGGGCAGGGGATGTAGCTCAGTGTGAAGGCATTGGCTTCAACCTGCAGTAGTACAAAAAAAAGAAATGTCAGGTGAAGAACTGCGCACGCACTGACTCACGTGGACTTCTCTTCATCCCCTCAACAATGCGGAGAAGTGGCCGTCCCCACAGGGCTGAGGTGTTAGGAGCCGCTGTCAGCCCCCCACAGCTGCCTCGTGCCTAGCCCGGAGGCCCGGCTTGGGGGCACCTGTGCTACCTCTGCGTCTGTTCCCATCTGACTCGGCGTAGACGGTGCCGGGGCTCCGCTGTCTGTCGTGTCCCAGAGCCTGCAGCCAGGCCAAGCGGTGCCCAGCCAGTGCCCCACCCCCGCGTGGTCATCACAGGGCACCTGTCCCCATGTGTGCGATTCATCTCTTCCCCGGGAGGCCTGAGTGGACTCACGGTGCCTCCTCACCCTGCCTCAGTTTCCTGTCCGTGCCAACAGCGGCTTAGCCAAGGCAACCCAGCCTGGCCTCCTCCGCCAGAAGAGCCCAGGGCCATGTCAATGCACAGATGCCATCTGGCAGGTTGGGGGTCCAGGGCTCTGGGTCCCCATCCAGCCCTGCAGAGGGGAGGCCCCTGCCAGCCACAGAACTTGTGAGGAGAAGCAACTTGCAATGTACCGCAGGTCCCCAAGGATTCCCAAGAACGCCAGCTGCAGGAGGCAGGGCCCTACTCCAGGGCCCCCTCACTCTTGGGAAACTTAAAACCTCCAGGACACAGCTGGGGTGTGCCTCGGTGGTGAGCACTTGCCTGTCATGCAAGAGGCCCTGAGTTCTGTCCCCAGCACCAGAAAACAGATCCTGATGTTCCTGTCTCCCCTCACAAATTTTAACTTAACTGAGCACAAATCCCTCTTTTTTACCCTGTTAAAGAAGGCTCACCACCCCAGGCCTGGTGGCACATGCCTGTTATCCTAGCACCCAGGAGGCTGAGGCAGGAGGATTACCTCAAGTTCAGGGCCAGCCTGGGCTATAGAGTGAGTTCAAGGCCAGTCTGCACTACGTGATAAAACCCTGTCTCAAAACTCAAACCAAAAATAAATAATAAATAAGGTTATCCCAGTAGTGGATGTTGCCTAGAAGGCGTGGCTGGGGTACCAGGTGCCCAAGTAATCACAGCCAACTTCCCCTGCATTCTTGCCTGGGCTTCTCCATGGCCACCTTCTATTTGGTTATTTTTCTCTCCCCCCCAAACACAACAATTCAAACTATTCCCAGCCCGCAGACAATAAACAAAGCCGGGAGGCGGCAGGGCCGGGTTTGTTCCCACTTATGGCCTGATCCGAGGCTACACCGATTGGGCCCCCATGGGTCATCTGAGCCTGGCCTGTATCCTGGCTTCAGTCCCAGAGTCCCTGAGTCCTTTGGCCTAGGTGACCCAGGTACCCCCACGGCCACCGCCTCAGGAGTCAGAGGCTCAGGAGGGCGAGTGACCTATGCCCGGACATACAGCACAGCTGAGACAACCCCTCCCTCCCCGCCTCTCTCAGTGTCCAGCTGTGGGCAGCTGTGGGGCTCCAGACAGGGTTGGGTCAGGACACAGGCTCTGCAAGGGTCAGCTGAGCCGAGCCTCAGTGGGCCCATCTGTAAATGAGGCCAGCGGCAGGGTCTGGCAGCATCGAAGGGGAGGCCAGGCCCAGGCCAGAGAGTGTCAGTCATGCCTGTCACCCTGCTGTGTCACCAAGAGTGGACTGCGGGGCAAGGGGAACAGGCATGGGGACGGGGAGGAGGACAGGAAGGGAAGAGTCAAGCCAGGTATGGTGGCGAACGCTTGCAATCCCAGCTCTTGGGAGGCTGAGACAGGAGGATTGCCCCGAGTTTGAGGTAAGCCTGGGCTACAGAGCAAGACTTTGTCTCAAAAACAAAACAAACAGAAAAGGAGTCCAGGTACTGTGAGGGACGTGGGGGACAACAAGAAGCCACACCCTTGCTGTGCTGATGGGCAGGGTAGGTGGTGGCCACTGGCCCCATGTGAACTTGACCCTGGCTGGGGCATCACAGTTCATCCTCCTTTGTCCCTTGACAACCATACCACCCTCTGGGAGCTGGGCAGAGGAGGGGGCGTCCCCAGTGGGTGTCCCCGTGTGGCCAGGGCTGCGGGAGGGGGTGGGGGTGGGGTCAGAGGGCCCTGACATTCTCCACTCACAACTCTGTGGCAATCACTGGGGCAGGAACTCAGGCACTGTCACCACCAGGCCTCGCCTGGCCTTCAGAGCTTGTAGCCAGCTGTGCCCCTTTGGGCAGCCTGGCACCGACCAGGACTTCGCCCACGCGTGACTTCCTGCACAGCGCTCGGGATCAGTCAGCCTCAGCCCCGAACCTTTCTTGGCCTCAGTTTTCTGACCCAAAATGGGAAGGCGAGCAGAGAAGGGGCTTCCTCAGAACCCAGGCACTGGGGTGTCCCAGACTGTGACATCGCAGGTACTGAGGGACCTCTCAGCCGGGCATGCCTATATCCCCTGCATTCTGAGAGGCTGAGACAGGAGGATCACAAGTTCCAGCCCCACCTGGGCAACTTAGTGAGAACCTTTCCCAAAAGAAAAAATAAAAAGAGCTGGGGTATACCTTATGCTACATGTGTGAGAACGTGGGTTTGCTCCCCAATATGACAACAACAAAAAAGGGGGTACGAGAGTCTCCACTCTTCCTCCTACCCTCTATCTTGGCTTCTGGGCTTTCTGTCGCCCACCCCTCCAGCACCGCCTGGCCTGAGCCTCTTCCCCTGGCACTCCCCGGGAGTCCCTGTGGTCCCCTCGCTATCTTGGTGTCTGTCTCAGATGCCAGTGCTTCTCCCCTTGGGAGGACTTCAGTCCTGCTGGCTGGGGGCCCCCGTGACCTGTCACCTTAGCAGGCAACCTCTGCAAAGACACCGTTTCCAGGTGAGGTCACAGCCTCAGGAGCCCAGGTGAGGTCTGCAGTCTGTGCGGGGGACACAGCGACTCAGGCCAGGTGGGTTGAAGCCCTGGGAAGTCACCCAGGCGACGGAGGCCTACTAGGTGAAGAGGGTCCGCCGAGGGTGACCCTGGGAGAGCAGCTGGGGACCAGGATCAGGCCCAGCCCGAGTGGCATGGCAGGGCACCCGGACCATCTGTCACCTCTGCGGTGGGGAGGGAGGGACCAGACCACGCCAGCACGTGCCATCCCCTGCAAGGACAGTGGGACTGAGGGACCCACTGACCCCTGTCCCCGCCTCACCCTTCCTCTCCTTCTCTCCTGGAGACAGGACCAGACCCTCACCAGTGCTAGACCCGTCTCCCACTGAATTACACCTGCAGCCCCAACATCGTTTTTAAATAAAAGCATTGAAACCATCTGGTTATCAGATCCATGCGGCACCCAACACACCTGCCTTCTCCCCTGCGCACCCCCTTCCTAGGGAAGGAAGTGTCTGTTTGCACAGATTCTCCCGGGAGGGAGCTCCTTCCCCTGGGCCTGGCTCCAGTCTCTGGGGACCAGGGTTCCTCTAACTCCAGCCACGTGGGGCTTAACCACTCAATTTCCTCCACTGGACGCTCTTCCTCCCCGCCTCCTCCCTCCTCCTCCTCCTCCTCTTCTCCTTCCTTGGTGCTAATAGGGATCGAACCCAGAGCCTTGGCACTGAGCTATATCCCCAGCTCCCCTTTTTTTGCGGGGGGAATAGGATCTTGCTGAGTTGTCCAGGGTGGGCCTAAACTTGCCATCCTCCTGCCTCAGCCTCCCGGAGTGCTTAGATTACAGTGGCTAGCAATTTTCTCTCCCATGGTATGACTGACCTCAGGGCTATCCTGGTGTTCACAGCTTTCAATGGGGCCCTCCCTTCGGCCTCAGTTTCCCCACCTGTGCAGTACAGGGGCCTCTCCTGTCTTGGCCTCAACACCCCGAGCTCAATCCCCCTGCTCCAGACACTTCTTACGGGCACACCTGTCCCTCTTGCCTTGGGCCACTGGGCTGCCGGCTTGCTTGCTGGCTGCTGGTGAGCTGCCGGCTGGCAGTTCCCGAAGTCTCTCTAGAGCCTCCCAGTGCTATCGTCCGCTGATTGCTCACCGACAGACCTCAGCTCAGCCCTCAAGGCCCCACATCCACCCCTCCTGCAGTCCCAGCCTCCCCACACCCACCTGCCCTGGGCCCAAGGCTCCACCCCTGGAACTGAGTTCTGTCAGCCTCTCACCGCCCAGTGCCTCTGTCCTCTCGGCTCCTCCCCGGCTGAGGAGGTAGGGACGGGTCCGGTGCCCCATGCACCGCAACAGCAGGCTCAGGGGAAAGGGGCGGGGATGACGCACATGGAGGAGGCCAGTGTTCCCCTGAGGTTCGGGAGCCTGGGAGGCCAAGTCCTCTGTCCCACACCTGGGCCACTTGCAGCAGCCGCCCTCGCCTTCTTCTTACCCCAGGGGAGACCCTCCCACCTTGGCCTGCTGGACACCTACAGGATGACACTGGACATTCGCTGGGACCAAAACTGCACCGACCTCCGGCTGCATCCCAGGTGCCATTCGTGGCCAGGACAGTGGAGCCCCTGGGGTCCTGCACTGGCCACTGCCTCTGTGGTCAGGGAAACTGAGGCTCAGAAGGGAGGGGCTTGCCTGAGACCACACCCATGATGTGGAGGGCACGGTCTGGTCTGCCGAGCTGGCCTGGAGTAGCAGGAGACTGTGCCCCATCCCTAGGGGGTGGCTCCGGCCGACCCTGGCGTAGGTGGCCCCACGGCCCTGCACCCCCTGGTAAATGGAGCCCACGCTGTCTGTCACCAGGCTGGGCCTTACTGAGTCCCCTGCCCCACCTGGCAGTCGCGCCCCGGTGTCACCCATCGGATGCCCCAGAGACACTGCAGGGTGCTGCCTGTGGGGGGCTGTGCAGGCCAGGAGACCAGACGGCTTTTGTGACAGGACGGGGCCCCAACGGTTTCATTCTGTCTCAGTCCGTCGTCGCTGCCATCCTTAGCAACCTTGTGCCCCATGGCTGGGCTTCGTCCTTGCCGCGTGAGCAGGAAGTGTGCGGTGCGGTCAGAGCTCTCCGAGGTGCACGCATCCTTGGGGCTGTGGATGGGGCGCTGCCCCGGCGACATGGTCACTGCTGTGCCTGGCCGCCACCTCCCAGGCCGAGGGTGCAGAGCTCGACGGGCTTCACTCACCCGCTGCCCAGCTGGCGGCAGTGAGGGGCAGAGCCTGGGAAGCGAAGTGTGGCTCAGGGTCCGGAGATTTGTTCTGACACGGGGAAGCCTTTGTCACGCCGCTGTCACCAAGGACCGGTCGGAGGCCCGGAGAGGAGCCTGAGACCTGAGAGAAAGGTGGCCCGGCCCCCGTAAGCTGTGCCCAGAGCCGCACAGCAGCGGGCACCGCCCATCCTGGCTGATGAGGAGGACAGTGGGGCTCAGAGCTGAAAGTGCTGGCGAGGACACAGCACCAGCGGAGCAGGCCGGGCTGCCGAGCCTCTCTGGGCGCCGCGGGGAGGAGAAGGGGACACCTGCATCTCTCAGGCCGCCGTGCCTGGTGAGAGGGCCTGGGCCGCGGCAGGGGCTGGCGGGGACCGCGCGGCGGCTTAGGCCCGCACGGCCTCCTGTGCACGGACTCCGTGACACTGTGGTGCTCCGTGACACTCCGCGCTTCCCAGTTCACAGACAGCAAACCGAGGCACCACAGGTGCAGCCTTCGCCCCGGGGTGCTTGGTACCCGGGCGCGTTTCCTCCCCCCTCGGGACTGCGCTGGCATTAGCCGCCGCCTGGTCACTGCCCCCGGCCTGGACCCTGAAGCTGCCGAGACCCCAGCAGAGGACTCTAAGAGCTCTGGGGTGCCCAGCGGGACCCTGACACTCAGGGGCATCACCCCAGGACAGCCCGATGCGGCCTTCCCCGCCTGGAAGGCTTGGGCTCAGCGTCCCTGGCCGAGGGCCCTCTGGCCGAGCTGTCCTGTCATGTATGGGCAACTCAGCCCATCAGGGCCCACGCCGGACAGGGGGTGACCGCGGCCCAGAGGCTCTGTCCCCGTGCACCGGAGGGGCCCAGGGCAAGTGGACACTGACCAGACACGTGGGGTCATCCGTGGTGAGGCCACAGGTGGAGGCAGCTGGCTTCCTGGGTTCTCCCAGGGAACCTCGGGGCTGGCACTGTCATGGTGCCCAGAGGGAGGCGCAGGAGGGCTCGCCCAGCGCACGCTGTCCTGGGCGCTCACAGCGGCGGCCTCTGTGTCTGTGGCTTGGCAGCCGCACACTCCGCTGCTCAGTGTCAAACCCACTGGCCAGGCACGCGGAATAGTGGCCGACAGCCTGCAGGGGGACGCTGAGTCTTGCTACGTTGCCCAGGCTTGGCTCAGGCTTGGGATCCTTCTGCCTCAGCCTCCCAGACTGTGAAGATTATAGGTGCACACCACGGCTCCCACTTCATTCACTCACTTTTTTTTGTATTCATCTGTGTCTCCCATCAGCAGTAATTGAGTACTTACTGTGTACCTCTCCTGGGTTCTGAGTCAGCAGAGATAAAACAGGCCTTCCCAAGCAGTGAGACAGACACTAACCAAAACACCCGCTTCCCCAAGCCTGGAGGAGAAATGACTTTGTGTGCAGACATCTAGGTGGCTGACCATGAAGGGTAGTTTTCAGCTGGGTATTGAGGAGTGAATAGGAGTTCACCAAGAAGAACCCTAAGCAGCCAGAAAGACATATACAGTGTACCCCAGTGAAGTTGTGGTTCAGAGTTCTGGCCTCAGTCCTTCATGGATTTTTCCTTAGAACTTAACTAATAAATGATCCTAGGATGCCCTGAAATTTCACAGAAACTGCAAACATTCTCTGCAATTTTTTGGGGGGGGGAGGTTTGCAAGTAGCCAATCCAAAAGCAGTGTTCAGTTCTCCTTGCTGATAATTGGCTGCTGCCCTGTAATCCCTTTCCGAGATGCACCAGCATCTCTGCATGGTAACAGCTGGCTGCACTGTGTGGAGCTCTCTGGAGGGTCCTTGCTTCATTCTTCTCGAAGCCCTGAGATCCCCAAGATACAGCCAAAACACCCCGCTCCATCTAAGGCTTTTTTAATACAGTATTATTTTATTAACTTAAATCACATAACTGCAGGAGACATAGATTATTTAGGATTTAAACTATATAAATAGACATTTTTCTGACCATATCCGAAATTCTATTTATCACAATTCTCAGGTGCTCCAGGAGCTCCACCTCTGCGAATTTCGGGGTCCACTGTACAAAGTCAGGGCCACGTGAAGGACGCGACAGCGAGGGCTGCTGGGGCCGATGCCAAGGGGGCATGGAGATCGCAGCCCCCGGCCCCTGGGTGGTCGCTGCCCCACTGCTGCCAAGCCCAGGCCCCTGGATGGCACGAGGGGAGGTGACAGACAGAGTCAGGAAACCAAGGCGGAGGTTGCACCCAAAGGCCCAGGCTGCCCGCGGCTCCCTCCGGCACAGGCCTGCCCTCTCCTCGTCTGGCGCCTGCCGAGCTTCCTCAGCTCCTGAGCAGAGCCTCTCACCGGTCCCTTGTCCAAGCCTGGCCGCCACATCTGTGCCTCCGCTTTAATTCCCTTTGTTCCTGAAAACAAGGAGCGGCGGCTCTGCCCGGCCCCCGCCGGCCGCCTGGCGGGGCGAGTGCCCAGGACCTGGAGGGACAGCGTCAGGGGCTCCAGTGGCTGAGCTCGGGTTGCAGGAGGACATCCAGCTTGGCGACAGAGGGAAGGGACAGCAGGCAGAGGCCCCAAGCGCTGGGGTCTGGGCTGGCTGCCGATGGCAGTAACATCGGATAATGACGGATGCTCAAGGCCGATCAAGGTCACAACTGGAGTGACTGCATCATCGCAGACATCTTTACCCTGGCCTGGCCTCATGGGGGCCAACCGCCAGTACTGGGGACACCTGCTGGGCCTCAGTAACTCACCAGGCACCCTAGCGGCTGTGGCAGCCCCTTCTGTACCCTACTCCCCTGGTCTCTGGCACTAAGAGAAGCCCTAGAAAGCCAGGCATAGTGGCACACATCTGTAATCCTGCAGTCAGAAGGCTGAGGCAGGGGGATCACCATGAGTTTGAAGATAGCCTGGGCACATAGTGAGTTCAAGGCCAGCCGGACTATACAGCCAGATTCTGCCTCAAAAAAAAAAAAGGAAGGAAGGGAGGGAGAAAGAAAGAGGGTTCTGGTGTGGTGTTATCCAGGCTGTTTTCAAACTCCTGGACTCAAAGGATCTTCCTGCCTCAGCCTCCCAAGTAGCTGAGACTACAGATATGCCTGACTGTGTCTGGCTTTCTTTAGCTTTATTTTATTTTAGTGAAGTGTGCACTGCAGTGGTTCTCTAGCGCCGGCACAGCAGAGCTGCACAGCAGAGCGCCACAGCTTGGGGCTTCAATGCCAGGCCTCATCCCCGCCGTGCCCCAGGAGGAGCCCGAGTCCAAGGTCAGGGATCTGCGGCCAATCCAAGTCCTTGACTTCCGTGTGGATGGCCACCTGCCCCGAGTCTTCACGCCTGCCCTCTGCGGTCTCCCGCCCTCTGCTCCCCGAAGCAGCACCTGTCTTGCTGGATTAGGCCACATGTTAATCTCCTCGATTTAGCATAATTACCCCTCCAGGCGCTCTGTTTCCAAGAGTGACACCTGGGAGGCCTGGGGTCCTATGGATTTCTTCTCCTTCTCCTTCTCCTCCTTCTTTCCTTCTTCTTCTTCTTCCTTTGTTTTGTTTTGTTTTGTTTTGACACAGGCTCTCACTATGTAGCTCAGGCTGGCCTTGAACTCACGGCAGTTCTCTTGCCTCAGGCTACCAAGTGCTGGGATGAATCCACAAGCCACCACACCCACATTGAATTAATATCTTCTTCTTCTTCTTTTTTTTTTTCTCTCTCTCTCTCTTTTTTTTTTTTTTTTCTGTCTTTTTGAGATGGAGTTTCGCTATGTAGTTCAAGCTGGCCTTGAACTCACTTTATAGCCCAGGCTGGTCTTGAACTCCCAGCAATCCTCCTGCTTCAGCCTCCTGAGGGCTGGGATTACACAAGTGTACCACCACGTCTGGCCTGAATGAATATCTTCTAAATGATCATGAGTTCATTTTCTGTCCACTAACTGCCAGCAACTTGATTCATTTTGGTCCAGATGGGGCCCACACCAGAGGTCAGAGCCTCCTCCTTACGGAGCCCAGGCCACGCGCGCGCACACACACACACACACACACACACACACACACACGGGCTCAAGCACACGAGCTGCCACCCACGTCCCAGGAGCGCCTCACTTCCTGGGCGACCCTGGGTGCTGGCTCAGTGAACAGGGCCGCCCGGCGGCACCCTCCTGCCTCAGCCAGATGGGATGGGCAGAGCTGGAGGCGTGGTGAGGGCAGCGAAGGCGGCAAAGGCAGCAGCCCTGGTGGACCCTGAAGGGAGCCTGTCCCGCGTACCAGGTTGCTGCAGGCACCGTGCAGGGCCGGCCCGTGCCCAGGACACGTTCAGCGACGGGAGCCCAGGGCCTTGCCTAGCCCCGCTGCCCTTCACAGCCTTGCTGGGCACAGTGAGCTGGTGCTACCCTCAGCTGCCACCCAGGTCTCCTCTGGTCAACAGCCAGAGGCAGCCAACCGCGCCTGAAGTCGTCTTCATAGGGGCAGGGCCGGCCTGGAGGTACCGGAGTGGCTTCTGGGCCCTGCCATGGGGGGCAGAGATAGCTGCGTCCAGCCCAGTGGCCGGGGAAGGCTGGGGACAGGCGCAATGGTGGCCGCGCCGCGGTCCGGAGGCAGTGACAGGCGTCCTCCACAGCGCTGTGTGCCTGCCCAGCTCTGCTGCCCCTGCGCTGGACGCCTGTCCCTGCCGCTGACAGCACTCGGGCTCCCGGCCAGCACCCCCTCCCCGCCCCCGCAGCCGTCAGCAGTGAGGTCCCGGGCGTCCAGCCCCGCCGGGGGCTTTTTGTGAGAGTCCTGTGGCCTCTGAGCTTTGGCTGCAAATAGGACCTGAGTCATCTGGAGTCCGCCTGGCTCTCCACAAAAGCCTGTGAATGAAGGCAGGAGGCCGTGAATGAGTGAGGCCGGCTAGGGGTGAGGACGCCAAGCGCGCACAGCCCGGGACAGCGACCTTTAGAACCCCGTCCCCAGGGCGGCGGCGCCGGCCCTGCGGTGCCTCGGCCCTCCTGCAGACTCTGGCCCGGGACAGCAGGGCCCATCCTGCGCCCTCCCCACCCAAAGCCACGCGTGCCGGGGGTGCGGTCGGCTGGCGGATGCCCCTTCAATTCCTGGGGGGTCTTGGGCCCGAGTGTGGCCTGAGTCCCACACCCCGAGTGTGGGAGAGGGCGGGGCGCCGGTGCAGGAAGCTGGACCCTTGGCCTGCCACACCTGCTGTCAGACCCGTCACCGTCGCCACTGCCCCAGCTACCCGTTGCTTGGGCTCTGGAGGGAGGGGTGGCGCCCCGGGCCTGGTTTTGCAGCTGGGGAGACTGGGCTCAGACAGGTAACAGCGAGTCTACGCCCACAGGGCAGCGAGGACAAAGCCTGAAAGGTCACAGTCCACATCCTTGGTGCTCCACATCCTCTGGCGGCCCAAGAGTCACCCCCATTTCTCTGGCACTGAGGACCGAACCCAGGGCCTTCGCACTGAGCCACAAGCCAGGCTCTTTCTATTTTTTATTTTGAGACAGGTTTCACTAAGTCACTAAGTTGCTTAGGTTGGGCTGGAATTTGTAATCCTCCTGCCTCAGCCTCCCAGAGTACTGGTCTAACAGGCTTGCACCTCCATGCCAGTCTTTTTTGTTCCCAGCACTGGGGATGGCGCCCAAGGCCTTGAGTGTGCTGCAGGGCCAGTGTGCTGCACCTCAGCCGCGGTGTGAGGTTCTGTAATTGGAACCCCCCCCAATCCCACCTCAAAACCAGGGGAGAGGTCTCAGGCCCAATGGACCCTGCTCTGCTTCCCCCAGCATGCCACATATACCTGAGGTTGGAGGGTGTTAGAGGCCAAAGCCAGCTGGGACCTGGCTGCTGTGACAGAAACAGCTCTGCAGCCTTGGGAGGGAAGGGAAGTGCTGACTGCACCCACGGCGGCCAGTTTGTGTCCTGTGGGTGCTCATAATGCCCCACTTGCGGTGTTACCCTCGCCGTCCGCTACACTGGCCTAGGGGATGCCCAGGTACTGGCAGGGCACACCTTGGGGCGTGGCTGTGGCTCATGGGGGCCTGGCCTGGGCTCTATGTCCGGTCTCTGGTCCCATCCTCTCTGGTGCTGTCTCCTGATCTGCTTCCTGCTTGCCACGACCTGAGCAGCTTTGCTCTCCCTCGCCCTCCTGCCGCGATGCTCCTGCCCTGAAGCAGCTGACCATGGACTGGCTCCCCTGAGACCACAAGCCACGTTAAACTCCTTCCTTCGGGTTCTGGGTGTCGGCATCGCGTCTCAGCCATGGGGAAGGGACTGACACGCGGGACAGGGAGGTCCCCAGGACACAGTGTGACGTGTTGGAGCACCGCTGAGACCCTGTGCCTGCATGCATGGGCAGGACAGGCACTGCTCTGCCAGCTGGGAGGCCAGGACCGAGCTGGCCGAGTATGGCCCTGCTGCCCTGCTGCTCTCTGAGGGGATGTGGTGAGGACGGCAGCACATGGCAGTGTGTCCCTGGTTGCTCCTTCTCCTGGTCTCTGCACAGCCCTCTGAGCTCGGAGGCTGCCAGCTGCATGCTCTCCTCCTTGAGATCCCCTCCAGCCCCACCACAGCTCTGCAGAGTCACTCACAACAGGCTTCTGCCCAGGACTGGGGCACCCAGGGGCAGCAGTGACCTCTGGCTCTTCTCTGTCTTCCACAGCCCTGGCACAGTGCCCTGGCACAGACGCAGTCAACAGTTTACTCCTTTTGTTGTGTACGGTGCCAGGGTGGAAGCCAGGCCCTGGTACACACAGGGCCATGCTCACTGTTGACCTGCACCCAGTGCCATGTGCTCCGTGTGTGTGTGTGTGTGTGTGTGTGTGTGTGTGTGTGTGTGTGTGTGTGTGGTGTTTTCAGACAGGGTCTCACTATGTAATTGAGACAGGCTTTGAACTCACTCTGAGTTCGAAGGACAGGGAGGTCCCCAGGACACAATGTGGGAGCGGGCCTCAAACTTGAACTCCCAGTAATCCTCCTGCCTCAGCTTCCCAAGTACTGAGTTACAGGTGTGTGCCAACACACCTGGCTCCATGTGGCTCCTTCAAGTCTCTCTTTCAGATGCTCTGCTCCTCTCCCAGGCCTGGACTCCTCCTTGCCCCTCGGGCACTGCCCAGCCAGGCGGGTGACCCAGCCAGCTGCACCCGAAGGCAACCAGCTCCCCTGCCCTTGCCTCCCCTCCCCACCGCAGAGCTGCCTGCCAGGCTCTCTGCTCGCAGGGCTCTCTCATTCTCTGGCTGACACCTGACCTCGTCCCGTGCCTCTCAGTCTTCAGGTTTGCACTCCACCATCCTTCTCCTGGGATGGGATTTCAAACCAGAGCCAAAGTTAGGCATGGTGGTGCATACCTGTTATTCCAGCACTTAGGAGGCTGAGGCAAGAGGACTTCCTCAGGTCGAGGCCAGCCTGTGAGAATAGTGAGTTTAAGGGCAGCCTGGACTATGTAGGGAGGCTCTGTCTCAAAATAAATAAATACATACATACATACATACAAAATAGAACAGATTATAAATGAAAAACAAACTAAGAAACCTCAAAATCTCAGAGCTAAGCCTAGGTCTGGTGTGAAAGACCCCATGGGTCTCCAAGTGCCCCTGCCAACCCTGTGTGTGGCTCAGCACCCACAGGACAGTCTAGCACCTCATTCTATCCCTGCCAGACAGGGCTCAGGGTGCCAGGGCCTGGCTTCAGGTGGCTACAGTCCTGGTCCCTCCTGTGCCTCCCAGGACCCCTCAAGCCCTCCTCCGTGGGGGCTGGCTTTGGGTCTTCCTCCTGTCCCTGGCAGGACGGTGACAATGCCATCCCTGGCCCAGTCCAGAATTTAGCCCGTGGCCAGTCAGCTAAAAAGCAGGGCATGGGGGCTGCAGGGCAGGGTCCAGGAGGTATGGCCTTGGGACTGACCCCTGCTGCTTCCCAGCCATCATGGACTGAGTGCTGTACTGCTGGGCCCACCATGTTCCTCTCTGTCCTCTGCCTTTTGCTAGGTCCGTAGTCTTTGGGCAACGGGCCCTGTAGGCAAGGAACCATCCAGAACTGTGGGTGGGGACAGGTATCAGGGATGGTGGCTCTGCCTGGCAGACTGGAGCACGAGGCCAGTCCTCTCCCCAGGCCTGAGGGGACGGCATCACAGACCCCATTCTATAAGCAGAAGAGCAGGGCCCACAGACGAAGCTTCCTTCCCTCAGGGCAGAGGCCCAGGCCTGTCTACACAGCCATCAGATTTGGGGACCAGGGACTCTCTCAGGCACAGGGCTGTCCTCATACCTGGGACGCTGCCAGGTCCAGGCCTGGGGGGCAGGGCGGGTGGACAGGTGGCCCTGGAGCCTGGAAGCCACCAGCCCCATGCGCGCACCCTGGCCCACATGGCCACCTGCATCTGGCCCATCAGATAAGGGACTCTGACGTCATGGCCCCTGCACCTGGCGGGGACGCTGCCAGCTCAAAGCCACAGAGCAGGAACGGGAGCACTTGAGGAGGTCGTTCCTGCACCCACTGCGCAGGGCAGCCTGTAGGGCGTGTGCGGCACACACAGGGCCCCATCAGCTGGAGCTCCAGGTAAAGGAGTCTTTCTCAGTAGAATGATTCCCGAGATCACTCGGTACACACTGGTGCAGAACGCGGCACCGTACCTTGGCAACCGGCTGCTCCCGATCTCATGGAATCTGGTCCCTCGCCCAGTGACGCAGACATCCTGCCCCCGAGCTCGTCCATTGTTTGGTGCTGGAGGTGCAGGCTAGGACACGTTGGTGTTGATCGCCCCGTGATGCGCTGCCCTTTCTAGCTGCAGCAATTTGTTTGGTCCTTGCCACGCCTCCCTGAACCGATTAACAAGAGGTGCTGAGGCAAGGCTGGGTTCAGTGTTTATCTAAAATTTCCACTGAGCTAGGCATGGTGGCTCATGCCTGTCATCCCATCACTCAGGAGGCTGAGACAGGAGGATCCCTGAGAGTTGGAGGCCACCCTGGGCTACATAGTGAGCTCAAGGACAGCCTGGACTATATAGAGAGATCCTGTCTCAAAAAAAAATGATGATAATAAAATAAATCTCCCATTGAACTGGCTAGTTAGTCTTTAACCTTATTCCTACCCAGGTGTGAGCTTTATCTCTACACAGAATCCCCAAAACTATGCAAAGAACGCCTGCATCTCAAGGGGGGGCACATTTTCAAAGGGCCCAGGTGTGAGGTCAGGGTGTGGCCGGATGGGAGGAGCTCACCCAGTGTGCCTAGGCTCTGGGTTCCGCCCCTTCACTGCGGAGGGGGAAAAAAACAGACAACTTGGAAATCACAGGTCCCCATGGAGACCCACAGCCCAGTGCACAGAAGAATTGCCCAGGCTGCAGCCAGGGCGGCGCTGGGCACTTGTGAAGTCTCACGGGCCATTAGGCAGATGACTTGGGCATGGCTGGTCCATTTGTGGAGAAGGCAGCTGAGGCTCAGGGGCAGGGGCTTCCTGATTCACATCATCCTGGCCTGGGCTCCAGCCTCTCTTGCCAGTACCCGCACCTTGCTAGTGGCCAGGTTCTGGGGCCCAGGGAGACGATGGAGGTTTGAGCCCTGGTACCCTAAACAGGGACCCTCAAACTCACAGAGGTCCTCCTGCCTCAGCCTCCTGAGTGTTGGGGTCACAGGCATACACCACTGACCTGGCTCTGGTTTTTAAAAAGCATTTCCCAAACCAGGCATGCTGGTGCACATGACAGGCTGAGGCAGGAGGATCCCTGTGAGTTCACGGCCAGCTTGGGCTACATAGTGAGACCCTGTCTCAAAAAAGTAAAACAAATAAAAAGACACACACACACATACACACACATATCCTGGGGATGGAACCCAGGGACTCTTGCCCTGGAGGCAAGCTCTCTACCACTGACCTGCACAGGTCCTGAACATTTTGTCTTTGACAAGGCCCTACCACAGTGCCCGGGCTGGTCTTCGAAAGATGGTTCTCAAGATGCAACAGATGGCACAAATGCACCTTTGGAACGAAGGACTCTCCATTTCAGTCTGTCCCTAGTGCTGCGGCCCAGCTTTGCTGCATAACCTCTGCCGTCCTACCCCTCTGCCAGCAGGGCCTCCCCACACTCCTCCACCCAGATCCTCGGGCAGGCTCCATGGCTGTCCCATGGATTCACCTGTCCTGGGCTTTTCCTGTAAACATGGCCGGCAGCCCTGGTGTTCCATGCCTGCTTTCTTCCCCTTAGCGTCTTCAAGCGCTCGTGCCACGGACCGGTGCGGCCTGTCCCTGCTGCTGAGCGGTCCCGTGGCATGGACCGCCTCCCCCCGCAGCGGTTCTGAAGGATGCAGAGACAGTGCGGAGCTTGGTGCTGGTGTGGATGGTGTCTTCGTCTCCCCGGTCTGCACCAGAGCAGGACAGTGACTCATCCAGTAGGACTTCTCCTACGTTTGGCTCCCACTAAGTTTGTTTTGGAAAAAAACAAAACAAACTGTTTAATGATAATTTTTCTTGAGCAACTTAAAAATACTTTCTTTCAATTCTTTTTTTTCCTTGGCAGTACTAGGGATGGATCCCAAGGTCTCTGCACTGAGCTACATCCCCAGGCTTTTTAGTTTTAATTTTGAGACAGGGTCTCACTAAATTATGATTATGATTATGATTATATGTCTTTTTGAGACAGTCTCACTATGCAGTTCAGGCTGTCCTTGAACTCACTTTGTAGCCCAGGCTGGCCTCAAACTCATGGCAATCCTGCCTCAGCCTCCCAAGCGCTGGGATTACAGGTGTGTGCCACCACACCCAGTTTAAAAATGCCTTCTAGTGCGTGCTCCAGTGGCTTCTGAGAAGGTTGGGCTGATGATCGGGCTCCTGGGTGGAAGACCCTCAGGCTCAGCGCCCCCAGTGAGTCGGAGTCCCGCTTTCCCACTCCCGCCCTTCCGGCACTGAGTGAGGGAAAAGCAGGAAACCAACTGAGAGCTGGAAACAGGAGGACAAGGGCGTGTGGCTGGCCCTATGTCCACAGCTGTGGCAAGGACCATGGTGACACTGCTCAGGGGTGGCCGGCCAGAGGATGGCACGGCGCAGCCTGGGGGAAGGCTCTGCACAGACTCCAGGTTCCGTGTCCACATAGGGCCCGGCGATGGCAGCCGCCGCCCCTGCCGGAGGGAGCTGAGTCACCCAGGACGAGCTCAGGAGCCCATGGCGGTGCCTGTCCCAGCGGCAGGCTGGAGGGACCATAGGTCACGGCAGGAGAAGGGGAAGGAGGGTGGTGGGGCACAGGGACACCTGATGGCAGGGGCACTACCTGGGAGGACACGTGCAGGTGCAGCCAGGCCCAGCCCATCGTGGGTGTCACCTGTGGTGCTCAGCAGTCTGCTCTGTGTGTGTGCTCACGTGTGTGTATGTGTGTGTGTCCAGAGGGGCCTCTGGAAGGTGACAGCGTTGGGGTGGTGCCCATGGGAGACCTGTGCTACTTGGACGAGGGTGGCCCAAATCACACGCTGCAGTCTAGATTTGAATCCAGGGCTATTGGAGCCCTGCTTTCCAACACAGTGGCTCAGAGCATCCAAGAGGGAGAGCTAAGACACAGACGCCCAGGTCCGGCAGGAGGCAAGGTGGCCACCATGTCACCCCTGACGTCTGTGCCCTCAGTCACTCTCCGGATTACACCCGAGTCCATCTCAGCCTGGCCGCTGTGTGTGGTGCCACACAGCAGATGCAGCACGGTTCTCCCAATCTGTACCACTGTCCCTGCAGCCCACGGAGGCCAAATCTGCCACTCCAGCCCCCCAGGAGACTGAGGCAGGAGGGTTGCAGGTTTGACCCTCACCTAGGCTACAACGCAACATAGTGAGACCCTGTCTCAAAATAAAAAATACCAAAAAAAGGCCTGGTGATGCTGGCCAGGTGGCTTCTCCCGAGTGAGGAAACCTATCCCCACATGCAAGCTGAGGGACGTCCTCCCAGTAACACGTTTGTGTGAGCTTGATCTAAGGGTGTTAGTGGACCACAGGCTCAATCCAAAGCACAGTTCAGATTCCTTCGCCGGGCGTGGTGGTGCCACACCTGTAATCCCAGTACTCACCAGGCTGAGGCAGGAGGACCTCCAGGAGTCCAAGGCCAGCATACAATACATAGCAACACCCTGCCTCAAAACATCAAAAAAACCTGAAACAAAACCAATTTAAAATACGTTACCATTCCTCTCACTACCCACAGTCTAGGCACAGTTTGATATCTGCTCAGGTAGCAGTGGAGTCTCCTTCCTGTTTCCCCTCTGCCAGGTCCCATGCAAGGGTCCTGGCTCAGCGCAGGAGCAGACGGCAGCAGGGAGCACTAGGAGGGGATTCTGGACAGATTTCCGTGCTATGCGAGGTGGGAGCAGAGCGGGCCTGGGGGCCTGGGTCTAAGCCAGATGCCCACGCCAGGCAGACAGCAGAGCAAGGCAGGAGTTTCATCCGGGCTGGGGGTGTCCAGCCTGTCTGTGGAATCTCAGGGGGATGGGCACATCAGTGGAGTGTCCCTTGAAGGCTCCCGTCCCTCCATGCCATGCTCCCCTCCCAACATAGGGCACCTTTGTCCTCGAGTTGGTGGCCTGGGTCACAGCTTCTGAGGGGGCCCGGCCCTTCTGGGCTATTTGCCTGGAGCTCCTAGTCCTGTCACCCCTGCTGCCCAGGGGGAGGCTGAGGAGGCCCCAAGGAATGTGCCTCCCGCCCTGGCCCTGCCTGGAATTTCACAGCACATCTCGCAGTCACTAAACTTAGCACCACGGCCTATGCCCCGCACTAGGCCCAAGTGTGCCAGGGGGGAAGCATGAATCATCCTAGGAGTTGACAGCAAAGAAACGCACCGGCCCGGGGAGGCTCTGGGATGCTGGGATCTGTGCTGTCCAGTTTCCTGTGGCCCAGAGATGGAGCCACCGCCCAAGAAGGAGCTGTGCTCTGCACCAGGGGCCGCTGACCATTTATTGCACAGGTGTGTGTGAGGTCCTGATGTGTGCCCATGTCACCCTGAGGGGACAGTGGGGGCAGTGATGCCCTTTTCCTGGAGGTCAGAGTCTCTGAGGAGCTCAGACCAAAGGTTCAGGAAATGAGAGGGAGGCCTGGCCAAAGAGACCCCGGGGGCTTCCTGGGGGAGGTGGCATCTGCCCGACTTCCAGGCCAGCTCAGTGTCCAGCCAGCTGTCTCCCAGGCCGCCACGATGTCGTTCGTATTTTCCCTATTCCTCAGTGACTCTGTACCATAGGAGGATGAAGCTGGCGTTGGGGTTGGGCACAGCTGGTTCGAAATCCCAGCCCCGCCTCCGGTGCCTCCACTTTCCCCCCTGTGACACGAGGGGCTGAAAGTCCTTCCCGGGTTGTGAGCCTGGTACGGGTGCCAGCTGCCACCTGGGTGCCCATGAGCCCTGGATAAGCGAGCGCGTCCCGGGTCGGAGTTTCCCTCCCTCTTTGAGCTGTGCCTGTCCTCCAGAGCTCGTAGGGTGCAGCCAGCACGGCAGGGCGCAGGCCTACTAGGGGAGGACGCTCTGTTTCCTGGGCGGCTCTTTGTGCCCAGATGGGAGCTACCACCCACTGCCTGGGCCTGCCCTGCTCTCCAGAGGACAAGGGGAAGGTCGGCCTCCTGTCTCCCTGTCCTGCATGGACACAGCCTGCGGCTGCCAGCCGCAGATGGACAGGGACAGCTCTCCGCCACTCTTGCCCTGGGCTGGCCCACACCCCACCCATAGCCGCCGCCAGGGATGGGTCAGGGATCCGCCCTGCCGGTGCCACCTGGCCTCCTCCTGGGCTGCTCCCTGGGGGCTGCCTAGGATTAGTCTCACATTCCCTCAGCGACTGGGGTTTATTTTTAGGATTTATGGAGCATCTCCGGGTGGCCTAGGATCAGCTCTGTGTCTTCCACCCCCAGCAGCCCGAGAGGCAGGATCCACTGTAGTTTAGGGTGTGCTTCACAGGGAGGAGCCTGGGGCAGCCACTGGGGATCACAGAGCCTGGAGGGTCAGGGTGGCCTGGACACAGCCTGAGACTCAGAAGCTTCGCAGAGGCAGGAGAGATCAGTGCGGCCTTCTCCCAGGGGTAAGCTGGGCCGTGGTGGGCACGGCCACCAGCCAGGACAAAGCCAAGCTTAAACCCAGGCCAGAGACCTGCATCCAGAACCAGGGCAGGAGGGGAAAGGGTCAGAAACTGCACTCTGCATACCCTGCCGGGGGCCCCATGAAACAGTGCATGTGGCAAAGCTGATGGCCACGTGCAAGGCAGGGCTGAGGGACATGACCTTGCCAGCTCCTTGGCTTGGGACCAGGAAGACACTGGCAGCACGCACCCCATGGCTCTGTCCGCACGTGCAAGCCCCACCCTCTTCTCTAGCGCTGCTGATTGGCTCAGGCCAGGACGCACTGGCCAATCACAGCTGCTGTTCCTGGTCAGGAGGATGGGCAGAGACAAAGCTGATCTGGGCCTGAGTTGTGGGAAGAGGCTAGGTTCTGAGGCCGTAAAGTGTGAAGCTCCGACCAGAGGCAAATGTTTCCCTGTGTGAAACTGCCGTAGATGGCAGCAATTGTCTCCTCTGAGACAGCTTTGCCACCAGACCTGCAATCCTAGTGCTCTGGAGGCTGAGTCAGCAGATCTCCAGCTCAAGGCTGGCCTGGACTGCGGGCATGGCAAAAGGAATAAATTATGTTCCACGGTGACTGTGCCACCGCCTGGGGCCCCACACAGCCTGGCCAGTGTGTGCCAGGCTGAAAGGAGGCAGTCAAGTCTCCCCAGGCTACTTGGCAGGGCCCGGGCAGGGGCGGCATGGTGGCCCCACAGAGGGACATTCCCTATATCCTCTCGCCATGATGACAGGTGGCTTTCACCCCCACTGAGACCCCAGAGGAGCCTCTGAGCTGTGCAGGCCACACTGGGAACCTCTCGACACCTCCGCTCCGGTACTTGCTAGAGCGAGCCCAGGACCAGCCCTGGGGTCTCCGGGCTCAGCCTCAGGACCTACGGTGCAATCGTCCTTCCACCTCGTCTGGCACGGCAGTGAATACACCCCACCTCGGGTCCACTGGCGGCATCCCAGCAGCCCTTGAGCTCTCGCCCAGCCCGAGCAGGCTCTATTCCTTGGGCAGAGTCCAGTGCTGGGTGAGGGTGGCTTGGAGCCCTGGAATCTTTCCTGGGGTCCTACATGGAGGCCAGAGGGGAAGAGATGCTGGATGCATGTCCAGGCGGGAGAGAGGTACCCTCGTCACTCCTGCTGCGCTTTCTCTGCCAGGACAGAATTACAACTTCCGCCCCTCAGAGGCACATGGAGTCCAGCTTGATGCCCAAGGAGTTGGCAGAGCGGTGCACAGGACATGGTCTCTCCAGAAACACGCTGGCCATGCTCCTCACTTGCTCCCCATCTCCAAGACCCAGTTTGGCCTGCAGCTCCACGAAGCGTGTCCAGAACACCACTTCCAAGACCAGAGACTGATGGCTGATGACGTTCTGCCTCCCGACACTGGCTGATCCCTGCCCAAAGGACAGAGGCCAGGCCCCACCCCGCTCCCGTGCCAGTGGCCTCGCTGTGCCGCCCGTCACAGGCACAAGCTCCATTTCTCCTGATCAGAAAAGCCTGAGGAATGTACGACTTTCTAACTCCAGATTTGCTAGTTCAATAGAAACACATGTTTTTCAATTTTGTGTTGGTTTTAAAATTGAACTGACTTGGCCAGGCATGGTGGCACACTTGTATAATCCCAGCTCTCAGGAGGCTGAAGCAGGAGGACGGCCATGAGTTCGAGGCCAGCCTGGGCTACAAAGTGAGTTCAAGCCAGCCTGAACTGCACAGTGAGACCCTGTCTCAAAAAAAAGCTGACTTGGGATCTTTTTAAAAAGTTATGTGAATATAACATGATCACATGTTTGGGACATTTTAAAAACTCAAATTCAGGGCTTTTTGATTCTTAAAAAATATTTCTCTTCCTTGTGAAGGGTAAGAAGGGCCCATCCGGTGCACCAGCCAGGCAGGTGTTTCGGTCACACCTCATCCGGTCTCTGTTCTGGTCCCTGGAAATTCTGGTTGGGATGGTGACCCGGTGACTCAGCTCTCAAGGAGCAGAGCTCGGCTTCAAAGTGCTCACAGGATCGAGGTGGACGGCAGGAGCATGGAACTGGAAGCAGCCGCGCAGCCCCTCTGCCACCCCTGGCTCTGCGATGAGACAGCGTGGGAACCCAGGTGCGGATGGGGACGCTGCGCGAGGGGTGTGTGCTGCTCAGCAGGGTCTCAGAGGCCAGGCCAGGATGTAGATCCTGCCCAAAGGTCGTGTATTCTAGTGCCCTGGTGTCCTGCTTCTGCCTCCTTTCTCAGCTAGACAAACTCCTGTTCACCCCTCAGAGCCCTCCTCTAGGGTCTCCAAAGCCTTCCTTGGCCCCTGAAAGACTCGTTTGCCAAGCTGTCTTGAGCTGGGGCATGGCAGAGTAGTGCAAGTGAGCGGGAGATTTGGAGGGGCCGAGGGATGGAGGAGAGAAGGGGAGACGGGAGACCACGGGGTGAGAAGCGAGAGGACAGGATGAGAGCAGGGCAGCGAGCGCGAGCCGCTGTGTGGAGCAGGGGTGTGCCTTCCGTGCGCTGCCCCAGAGGGCCCCAGCCACACCACACCCCCTGCGCACAAATCAGATGAGCAAGGCTGTCAGAGACGGGGGGGACTCGTGCCGGAGCGCGGTGCTGTGCGTGAGGGACTCCCGCTCCGCCTGCCTGGCCTGGGCTCTGGCCACAGCCACCCGTCTGCATCCTCGCAACCTCCTGATCCAGAGGCAGGGGTTAGCCTGGCAGCCGAGAGGACCCGAAACTCAGATCCTAATAAGAATTCAGAGAACAGGGAAGCAGCACCCAAACACATACACTAACACACGTGCACACACACAGCTGCTAACGCACACAGATCCACGAACAGGCAACATCCACAAACACACACGATGGAAGAGGAAACGGGCCCACAGAGAGACCCTCTGCCCGTGGGCTCCTCCCGCGCATTTCCAACGCGCTTCCTCACACCCTCGAGACTGTGCTGCCTCCGCCCGTCCTAAGAACGCGGCCCCCAGCTTGGACTCTGGGGAGTTCAGCTCGGTCCCAGCTCTGTGGCACCAGGCGAGCCCCCGAGCCCCCTGGGCCTCCATGTCCTCATCCATGCGTGCGGAAGTGCGGAGATCTCCTTTAAGGATGCCGTCAACGGGGAAAGAAAGTATGATGTTTACACACACCGTGGAGTGCTACGATGCCCTAAAAAAGGGTAAACTGAGTTCTTTGCAGGAAATTGGATGCACTTTAAGAATGAGTTAAGTGAATCAGACACATGAGTTTAAATATCACATGGTTTCTTTTATATGAGAAACCCAGGGTGTAAATAAAGAGCAAAATAAAAATACATAAGAGGAGGCAGGGAAATGGGTCTTTCTCAAATGGGGAGGGCACCAAGAGATGGGGGAGGAGGGATGGGTAGGAGCCTGAAAAGAATGGAGATGTGCTATGCGCAGGGCCCAACTACCCGCAAGGCATGCGATCATTGTGTATTGCAGAACTAGACTCATAAAAGGAAATTTTAAAAGGAATAAAATGTGGATTATAAACCGGGAGGAAAGAATGCTCACTAAAGTGCAGCAAGACCTTTGGCGGAACTGGCTGCACGTGGGGATGCGTGCGCGTGGGAGACAAAGCTCGGGGTAGCGCGGGCGGTGGAGGGGGTCAGCCCGGAGCCGTGCCTGGGGGCGGCACTGGAGCTGGGGAGTGGCCTCGGGAGGAGGTCACGGGGCTTATCTGGCCCGGCTGTGTTGTTTATCAGCGTCTGGCGAAGGCCTTGGCTCCAGCTGAGCCTAGGAGTTGCCAACCGCAGGCCCCAGTTAAGCCCTGAACAATGCTGCTCCGCGGCCTCCGTGGAGCCAGATTCCTGCTGTCCAAACCACCCCACTTCCTGCTCCCGACCTGCTGGGAGCCGCAGGAGGCGCCTTTATCCCCTGGTAATGAGCAATGTTAACGCATCCCTGGGCCGTTCCCAAATGCCTCCTCCGCCGGGAGCTGGGCCAGGGCTCCCTGCACCGCTAATGAGGTTGGCACCTTGGCTGGAGGCGCATTCAGCGAGCAGGGTCCCTGCTGCTCCTCCAGCCCCGAACGTTCCAGTTGGACATTGACTTGGGCACTTCAGGTCCAGATGGCGTGGAGACTGTGATGTCCAAGGTTAACCCTCCTCTGGCTGAGGTCTTGTCCCCCAAGAGCAGTCTCCTGTCCTCCACAGAGCGGGTCCAGCTGTCTCCACGTGTCACTTAACTTGGGGTCAGGCCTCAGGTCTTGGATCCGAGTCTCATCCGTCCCTTCCTATGGGTAACAAATCACTGCCCCTTTGAAGATGAGGACCCCCACGGACTCCGCCCCCTGCTGTTCAGCACTGGGCCTGAGCAGGGCTGCCCTCCCCCCGGCCCCTCCTGGGTGCAACCTGGGCCTGCATGTGAAAGTCAGCTCTGCCTGAGCGGCGTCCCCGCCCCAGTCTCAGTTTTCAAGGTGTACTGCACAGTAAAGTTGATTTGTCAAAACTCTTTTGTTCATCTGTGGAACAACAGTACAAAGCCGATGCAGTTTGTTTTCAAAGCATCTTTAGGTCAGAAGGAAGGAAAACAGACTTTCTACAATATGAGACTGAGTCTGTCATTCGAAAGGATTGTTTTTGTTAACCTGGCTGGTTTTAAAGCTTCAGGCTTCCAACGTCTTGTTAAAAGATATTTTTTTATGAGGATCATTGAGCTAGGCTCCTAACTCTTATGGAAAGTGGTTGGCGGAGGATATGTGAGTCTGCACCTGGGCCCACGTGGATGCTTAGGGTCACAGGCTGGCTGCTGAATTAGCTGGAGCACTGTCATGTCGCACGGATCCAGGGAGGACACCGGCTGAGGCTGAGGCAGGCTGCTCCTCCCTGCCTGGCGCTAATTCTGCTATGTGGGAGTTGGGGGCAGGAGGACGGCTGGCACTTGGAGTCCACTCATTTCCCAAACCCAGGTTCTCAGTCTGTGTGCCAACACCCACCCCGCTGGGGCCTTCCACCCAGAAATCTGTGCATGGCTCACACTCCAACTCACACTCCAGCGGCAGATACGCAGTGACACACCTGGGGAAGCTGATGTCCTCCAGATGGCTCACTGCATAAATCTCCATCTTATTTGGCTGCTGGCAACCCCTGGTGTCCCTCAGCTGGTGGACGCAGCACTCCAGTGGTGGGGTAGTCTTCTGCTGTGTGGCTGGCTGCCTGTCCAGAGTTCCCCTTTCTAAGGCTCCCAAGTCCCACCATAACCTGGCTAAGCCCTTGAACATCCTGATTTTAAACAAGGCCACATCCACAGACCCCTGAGCTGTGACTTCAGTGCACTGTGTGTCCCCAGTAGGAATCTGTGCCTGCCGTGCTCACAGGGAGAGCTGCCGAGGAGGGTGGCAGAAAGTGCAAGGGGCCCAGGAGGGGCTGGGGCTATGCACTGCGCTCTGGATGGAGGAGACCTCACCTCTGGAACCAGGGGCGGCTTCCTGGAGGGGTCTAGATGCTGGACCCCGAGAAGGTGATGGTGAGGTTTGTCCCTAAACCAGGAAGGGGCACTGCGACCCTTGCACCTGAACAGCAGGTGTCCAGACCTTGGCTGCCTTGGCTAGGGTGGTGGAAGATTGGAGGGCAGAGGGAGGGCAGAGGGAGGGGGCTCTGTCAGGTGAGGTGGGGGTGTCAGCATCTTGAGAACCGCGGAGAATCTGAAACTGGCCACGCGCCACTTTGGACAAGGGCTCTGCCGCCTCTTTCCACTGCTTGGAAGCCACTGTGCCAAGAGCTCTGTGGAGACGGCGTGGGCACTGCAGACCCAGCCAGCAGCCGCCTGGCCGCCACTGTGCCCCACTGCCCGGAGGCCTGGACGGGACTGGACTCCCTGGGAGCCACCCTGGGTAGCACAGGCCTCTCTTCAGCCTTGCTCCGCTCTGGTTAGGACTGCAGGCCACGGTGGGGTCGACCGTCCCTTTGCTTGTTAAAGCCTTGGACAGTGGTTATTTCTGGAAACTTTCCTACCTTGCTGTCAACACACCCTACGTCGTCTGGGTTTCTTTTCCTCTTTGTTATTTTTGGAAAGGGATACATGGAAGATATCAGCTTCTGCATCAAGTAAAAGCTAGTTTTTTAGTCACTTAATCCCTTGGAAAGATATCAATCATCACTTATTTTCTTGTAAAAAAAATTTAAGGGGAAGGTTGTGTCTGAGGGTCTCTTCATTCCCAGCTGTGGTGTGTTGGGCTCTGCTCCAGGGCTGCGCTGCCACCAAGGGTCACCCTGGCCACTGAGGGTCACCCCGGCATGGGCTCCCTGCTGCTCCTCCTGTGGATGCCCCTGCCCAGGCTGTCCCTGCTGTGCCCAGGCTGCCTGCTTGGCGTCCCCACTCCTCCTGGACGCGCCCTGTGGTTGTGTGATGGTCATCTCGCGCACGTGTAGCCGCAAGTGCCCTGCTGCCACCCCTGCCCCAGGCCAGCTCATCCCTCAGCTGCTCTGATGAAAATCTCAGTCCCTGCTGCCCTGTTTCTCCCAAAGTCCGCGCTCCAGCCCAGGCTTCTTATGTATTACCCTGACAGATGGTTGCCAGCTACTTCACGTCCACTCCTCCTCCTCCTCTTCTTTCTTGCACTCGCGTGTGCATGTGTGTGCACACACGTGTGTGTGTGTGTGTGTGTGTGTTCCATGGCTGCAGCACATAATGATCACATTCATTGTGGGGAGTTGGTATATGGACATAGCACATCTCAATTCTTTTGATGCCCTCTTCCCCTCAACCCATCTCTCGGGCTGAGTTTCAAATTCTATCCATTCTTCAACAGGAAAGCAGTAAAATTCTCCTAAGACTTGCAAGACTCTAGTGATGTAATCTGCACAAAACCCTAGGGCCTGCATTCTTCACAGGGTTCGGAGGCAGGCGAGATCATCGCCTCCGTCTGTAGCCCAAGCAATGGCAGCTCAGGCCGGGTGACAGCTGTGGCTTGGGTATGATTTGAGTTGGTCACCTGTTATGGTTTGGATCAAAAATGTCCCCTCAGTTTCCTGTGCTCAGAGGTGGGGCTTGTGGAGGTGCTTGGACCATGGCGCACCATGTTCATCTATGGAGTAAGTTTGAGGCTGAGTGTGCTGTTGGGAGGTGGGGCCTGGTTTGAGGTGGTCACAGGGGTGTGACCTGAGAGGCTGTGTTCTTGTCCCTGACTCCTCCCTTCTCTCTCTGCTTCCTGGATCTCATGGGTGAGCCACTGTCCCTCACCAGGCCCTCCACCATGCTGTTTCTGCCTTGGAACCAGCTAACCATGAACTGAACCCTCTGAGACCATGAGCCAAGTAGACCCTTCCTGCTTTAACCTACAATGTTGGATATTTTACCCTCATGAGGAGACAGTGAATGACACAGACATTTGCGGAGAGTGACAAGCTGTGGTTTGGATAGGATTTGAGTTTTTCCCCAGGGCTCCTGTGCTGGGGGTTCAGCTCTCAGCGTGGTGGGTTGGAGGAGAGGACAGGTGTGGGCCCCTAGATCACTGGGCACTGCCTTGGAAGGGACTGAGGTCATGCTCATAGGACCCCCGAGCTTGTAGAGTGAGTTGTTACAAGAGCCTACCCATCCCGAATGCCTCCATTTCCAGATGTGGTCTTTTCTTCCCATGTACCCTGCCTCAGTTTCCCCATCTGCCATCAGGGCCTCCTAAGAGGTTGAACCTTGAGGCTTTTTGACTTCTGACCTCAGTCCCACAAAATAGGAGCTACAGAAGCTTCTCTCTGTCACATTAGCCAGCCTCACACATCTTGCTGTGCACAGAAAGGACTAATATACAAGGTCGCATGGCCATATCTCCGGGGTGTCACAGCTGGAGCCCTCCAGGTGCCGAGCAAGTGCTGAGTAAATATGACAGGGGCCACAGAGGCCCCTGTGCTGGGGTCCCCAAACCGTGCTTGTGTGTCACAGGGAGAGGGCGCTCAGCGTCCAGGGAACGTCTGGGGCAGAAGACGGCAATTACAGCACTGGTTGTCAGTGCTACAGGGCACCACGTCCTGTCCCTGGAGCCATGAAGCAACCAAGCCCAAGACCATATCCTTGCCCTCAGCCTTAGCCTTGTCCCGGGCCCCGGGACATCAAAGATGACACCAAGGCAGTGAGGATTTTCCACTGCGGGCAGTGCCAGAGCTACGTCCAGCCCCAATAAACGCAGGAGTACCAAAGAGGCAGCCCCTGCCTTGCCAACTGGCTGGGCAACGCCACCCCACAGAGGTGCACGGCGGTGGGAGGTCAGCCAGGCCCAGCTCCCACACTTGATGCCTGCCTGACGTTTCCTGCTGGGCATTCTGCCTCCTGTCCCTGTCAACACAGTTGTCATCCCAAATTGTGCACCCAAAGCCCTGGCGCCTAAAAAGTGGGCTGAGAGAGAACGGAGGGGAGGAAAAAGCCTGTCATCCGCCTGCCGCCCACACCTGGAGACCTGTGAGGAGCAGCCATGCGTCTCTGGGCATGGGCTCAGGTCCCGCCTCTGCCGCCGGCTGTCTGGGTCTGTTAGATCAGCATGCCGCCGTCACCCACCTTGATGTCACGGTGAGCACCGAGGTCGTGAGTCCTGAACCTGGGCTTCATGGAGCCGGCCTCAGGGCTGGCTCTGCAGTTCACCATGGTATGGCCTTGGGTGGCATGGTGACCTGTAGAGGGGGGTCCTTGGGGTCCTTGGTGACCTTGGGGTCCCCTTGTCCTCGGTTGAGAGCCCCTGGATCACAGCCTGTATGGTGCCTGCTGTGGAGAAAGCAGTGCCCTTGCTGTGAGGACGGGCCCACACTATCTACTCCGGAAATGGCCCCGCCCTTCATTCTCAGCTGTAGTCTGGGAACCTCCTAAGTTGGGCAGTGAGAACCCAGCAGTGACCACAGCACCTCAGGGAGTCCACAGCCAAGGACAGGTATGTGGTTTCTGCTCCTTGGGGATCTCTGTATCCTTGGGCTGGGGATGAAGAAGCTAAGAACCACACAGACATAAAAGTTTGGCTTGACGTCCCCAGGGCAATGCCAGGGAATGACCTCAGCTCAGTGGGCCCCATGCAGGGGCTGCCAGGGGTGAAAGAGTTGGGCAATAGACAGGGAGGTAGAAGAGACAGGTGGATTTGGATCAGAGCACACTGCCAAAGGCGGGCAGCGGTGAGTTTCCAAGAGAGGACTCCCACAGGTAAGTGATGGACTGGGGATCTTAACAGGGCTTAAGGATATAGACAAAGGCAGCAAATATGATCATCCCGAGAACAGCTTTTCCCGGGCTATTCCTCACCTCACAGGACCCATAGTGTGTATAACATTAGGTCTGCAGTTGCAATTCAGACAAGCACTCTGTAGCTACAGGCCTTCAGGTAAAAAGACAGTTGGACAACACCCTTACCTCTACAGAAGGTAGGTGGGGCTACTGGGAGAATGAATGAACCTCACGCAGCAGGTTTGCTGGGGCCTTGTAATGCTTATTGGACAGAAGCCTTTGATCTGCTGGGCAGGGCAGATGTCTTTGACCTACCTGGGACTAGATGTGTTTGACCTCCACTGGCCAGGGAGACTTTGACCTACTCAGACCAGGATGTGTTTAACTGGAGCTCTTCTGATACTTAGTGTTAACTTTTTTGCTCCCAATGGGCAACCTTTACATTGATCTCAATCTCTCTTTTCTCCGAAGGGTTTTCTGTTATACTGTGCTGTTTAAAACTTTTGGTGGTGGTGGGATAATTATGCTTGGCGTGCAGGGTTTGGGGGTACACTGAGCCTGAGGCCTGCCTGTGTGGGGGGGGTCTCACGAAGACCTCCCACAGGAAGGTAGGACTCCCGTCTGCACAGCTGTCCATGAGGTGGGCGGAAACAGGAAGTGCACCGGGCCTGAGAGGGAACCCTGGTTGTTGGTCCAGCAAGTAGGCCCCCAGGATGGTCAGTCTTAGGGCTCCTCTGTCATTTTGCCACAGTGTGGACAAGGCAGCCAGTCACAGGGTGGGAGGGATGACCTGGGTTGTCACCAACCGACACCCTGATGGCCTGAGCAGGCCCTGAGGCCCAGGAATGAATGAACGGTGCTCGTCCAAGCCACTCAGCGACCTGGGTCCAAGTCCCTCAGGCTGCTCCTCCCAGGTCTGCTGGGCGGTTTGGTCCCTGGGGCCTTGGAATGGTCCCAGGCTGGATTAGAGTGGCACTGGATCCAGGCCTGGATGCAGCCCTTCCTAACTGCCCCACACGCACGAGAGGCGAACACCACGAATTGTCACTGACAGAGCTCTGACCAGGCACAGCCCCAGGGTCCTGCTCAACACAAGCTCCAGGGAGCTGAGCTTCAAGACACACCTTTCTGCCACGTTTCCTTGGATTGAAAGTTCCTTGTGAAAGAGAAAGAGAAAAACCCTATGTACCACCCCTCTGCCAGCTTCTTTCTTTCTTTTTCTTTCTTTTCTTCCTTCCTTCCTTCCTTCCTTCCTTCCTTCCTTCCTTCCTTCCTTCCTTCCTTTCTTTTTCCTTAGTGGAAATTGAACCCAGGAACTTCTCACTGAGCTACATCCCCAGCCTGTTTTTTACATACAGGTTCCTTTCCAGGAGATTTTTTTTTTTTTTTTTTTTTGACAGGGTCTCACTATGTAGTGTAGGCTGGCCTTGAATTCAGTTATGTAGCCCAGGCTGGCCTTGAACTCATGGTGATCCTCCTGCCTCAGCCTCCTGAGTGCTAGGATTACAAGTATGTGCAACTATGCCCAACCCCAGGTCAGCCCATTTTTTAAAAAAAATTATTTATTTATTTTGAGACAAAGTCTCAATAAGTTGCTAAATTACCAATGAGGGGTTCAAAATTGCAATCCTCCTGCCTCAGCCTCCCTGGGATTACAAACGTATACCACAAGGCCCAGCTGCCAACTGCTTTTTAAGTGCCTCCCATTCTATTGCCTCCAATAACTCTAGCAAATTAACTAAAGCTGGAGTCATCAGCCTCATCTTGCAGGGAAGGAGACAAAGGCACAGAAATGCAAATGAACTGCCCAAGGGTCCACCAAGATAGCACTGGGAAGTAAATCATGGTTCTGCCACAAGTATGAAACTGCGGTACCAGGAAAGGAGGAGGCCAGACGGACATCTGTGGGGAAGGTATTTCCAGGGGCCGCAGCAAGGCTGCTCACAGCCTCCAGGGCTCAGGGCGTAGGCCAGCTGCTCCTTGTTCAGACTCAGGTCTGACGGTGGTGGGAGGCTGGGCTCCTGCGGGTGCCTGGGTCCTTGTGGGCTGCTGGGCTGCTGGGCTGCTCCTGGCTGGGCTCTGCTTTCCCCAGTGCAGCCAGGAAGGTCTCCCCGGGGAGCAAGGCCAAGGGCCCTGGGCGGAGGCCGCGCTCTCACTGCACACATCACCACCCCTTCATGGTCAGAGCGAGGCTCAGAACCCAGAGAGAAGCGGACGCTGCCTCTGGGCTGGGGCCCCACTCTGTGTCCTCATGTAGGCTGGACCTGGCGGTGAGCACTGTGGCCATCCTTGTCATCAGTCACGGAGGAAGCCCCACAGGCAGCCATGACTTACGGCAACGCTGAGGACCAGCAAGGTCCACGTGGACACCTTGAATCAGTCATAGATCAGAAACACCCTTTAAGAATGGCATCTGTCCCTGAGCCAAGCGTAGTGGTGTACACCTGTAATCCTACCCCTCGGGAAGCTGAGGCAGGAGGATCACAGCAAGTTCAAGGCCACCCTGGGCTGCATAGTGAGTTCAAGACCAGCCTGAACTACATGGCAAGACCCTATTTAAGAAAAGAAATTGCATCTGTTGTGAACCTCTCTAATTGCTGCTTCCTAGACACCCAGGGCAGCCATTTACACAGCACTGACTTCATCTCGGGTCGCACGGAGGACATGTGGGACGCTGTGCAAGACGGGAGCCCCTCAGACTCCGGCCCTCAGGGACAGAGGGGTCGCCTCCTGGGAGCTGAGTGATTGATGCGAGTCACGTGGCCTCACTCTCTGCCTCTGCTGTGGCCCTACATGGTGTTCCAGCTGTGTCTTTACAAAGAAACACTGAGAAGAAACAAAGTTGCTATCCTTCAGGTGTCTTTCCCCACATGGGAAGTGCTGCGTGCCCTCAGCACTGTGCTCAGAGATGGCAGTGCCAGGCTGGGGGCCTGGCTCTCAAATGCCCCATCGTGGGTTCTGCTCAGTGCTGGAAGGAACCAGGCAGCCTAAGATGTTCTGATGAACTGCGGGGTGCACAGAGTCACAGCCGCAGCGTGGGCGGCATCCTGTCTTCCCACTGAGTGACATCCATGCAGACTCTCTGGAGACCCCCAGCACGGAGCTGTGCTGCCTGGGTGCGGGGCAGCGGGGAGGGTTTTTCTTTTTCTCATACTGGAGAATTGAACCCAGGTCCTCTGCACTGAGTTACATCCCAGCCTTGTTTAATTTTTGAGACAAGGTCTCACTAAGTAGCCTGAGCTGGGTTTGAACTTGTAATCTCCTGCCTCAGCCTCCCAGAGTGTTGGGATTACAGGTGGGCAGCACTCCCCGCTAAGTGATTTCTTCTGTGTATGCTGTGTACCCCTGAGGTTTTGTGGTGTGGCCATGGAATCTCTTCAGAAATAAGCAGATAGAGAATAGAGAGACAGAAGCTGAAAATGATTTGTCTTTAAAGCACATCAAAATTTTAGAAAGATGGAGTGCTTCGAAAGGCACAAGAGAAGGTAGATAAAAGACTTTGATTCCAGCCACTGGTACACTCTGACCAGTGGGTAAACTGCTGGCTGTCTCTGAGTGCATTTCCACCAGCTACATGGGAGAAGGGCCACCATGTTACACATCTCCCACTCACATCAGAGTCCATGTGGCTGGGGCCCCTGGCTGTTGTGCAGTGCACACTGTGAGCAACTGGAGGAGGCAGGCTTGCTGTGAGATGGAGAGAGCTGAGGGTGTCATGGTGGGATAAAAAGGTGGGAAGAAGGAAGTCTCTTTTCTGTGGAGGAGCTCCAGTCTTCGCCATCACCTTTGGATGTTGGTCTCCAGTCCCTTCAACCTTCCAATGCAGGCTCCTTGGCTTTATGACACCATCTCATGCTGGTGCTTTTGCAGTTGTAGCCCTCATGGTCCTTCCACCTTCAACTGCCATGGGTCCTCAGCTCTCCGATGCACTGACCGCCATCTTGAATTCTTGGTCTCTGATCTGACAGATAGCCACTGGGACTCTCCCGGTTCTCATCTTGTAAACCGATCTATAAATCCTTTGCATATAATTTGTATAAAATATGTTCCTCTAGTGAGCCCAAATTAACACAGATTTTGGTGCTGAGATTGGGAATGTTATTGCAGACACACTGGACTACAAGGTTAAGAAGCCTTTAGAGTTAGTTCATGGACGGAGTTTGGAAAGTTTTGGAGGATGCTGGCTAGAGAAACCCTAAAATGTGATAAATTGTGCTTGATGGGAAGATTCTGGCCAGAGCTCAGAAGACCAGAATTCCAATTTTTATAATGCAGAGGGTAAAGATTGTCTCAGGAGATTTCAGTTGGGAATGAAGAATCCATTGGCAGTTGGACTCAAGACCATATGTGTTATGCTCTAGCCGAAAATTTGTCTACATTTTGCTTGTGTCCTGAGACTTCACTGAAATTAAGGACAGTGAACTAATTAATGCGGGGGAGGAAATTTCAAGGCAGCCTAATGTTGAGGCTGTGGGATGGAAACTGCTGACAACTCTCACCCATATCTACCATGAGAAGCAGAGCGAAAGAGCAGAGCTGAATAATTTGAAAAATTTTGCTAGTGGCTAAAAAGGAAGCTCCTGGAAAGTTGGGGTCTGTAAGGTTTTGGTTAAGGAGATATTCTTTGCTAAAATGATTAGAATTTAAAAGAAGCAATGAACCAGGCATGATAGCACTTACCTGTAATCTCAGCACTTGGGAGGCAGAGGCAAGAACACTGCTAGGAGCTCAAGGCCAGTCTGATCTGCATAGTGAGACTCTGTGCAAAACCCAAACCAAAACTAAATCGATAAAATTAAAAGAAGCCACATACTTTAATTCAGGATGATAAGAAAGATGTCTTGAGGACATTTCAGGAATCATCAAGACCTTGTCTTTCACAGGCTCAAGGATGCAAGGTGAGAGTTGCTTTGAGAAGAGAGCCCAAGGGTACAAAAGTGAAAGACTTTGCTTTGAGAAGAGAGCCCCAGGGTGCTGTGTTCTTTCTGGGCTCAAGAGGGAACTATTTCCCAGAGGTTAGACAGCCAGGCTGTAGGAGGTCTCTGCAGCCATGATGCAAGGGGCCCTGGCTACTGCTAGAGTTGGTTACAGACCTTGGCATCATCCATGTGGTGCTGGTTTTATGGATGTTGAATGCAAGAGCTGTGGGGTCAGAGAAGCTTCCACCCAGATTTCAGAAGGAAGGCTGTGAGGCTAGGCATTGCGGCCCAAGAAGGCAGTGCATGAAACTGTGAGTGTGAAGCCGGAAGCACAGTGGAAACCCCAGCTTCTCAAATGAAGTTGGAGAAGCCAGGAATATGGAACATCTAAGGAAAGCCACAGGTAGTGATCAAACCCAAGAGAGAGGGCATGAGGGCTACAACTGGCAATGCCACAGCGCTGGGATTAGAGGCACTACCATGCTCAGTGGAGTTTGGATCTTTAATCCCCTCCAAAAGCCTCATGTGGAACCTTGGTCACCAGCCTGGTGCTGTAAGAGGCAAGGTTTGGGGGGTGGAAGCCTGGTTACTGGGGTAGTGTTGTTGAGGGCATGTTGGGACCCCACCCCTTCCTGTCCATCTTTGCCTCCTAGCTACTATGAGGTGACCAGCCTTCCTGCACTGCAAGCTCCTGCTGTGATGTACTCCTACAGGCCCAAAAGCCATGGGGCCATCTGACAGCAGACTGGAGTTTCTCAAACTGTGAACCAGGGCCTCAGGTAATTTGTCACAGCCGTAGAATGCTAACACACTTCTGTTGTCCAAGACAATTAACCTGCAGCCTCCAAAAATGTGCTAGAACAATAAGTTCCCTAGAGAGTACTTTGCAGCGATCTGCAAAAGTTATCTTTCTACCTGTGTGAAACTAGGCTATTCTAGATGAGAAAGGTGCCCAGCTAGATGGTCTTATGCAGTGCATAACCTGAGCCATATCCGTGATTTCCCACACCTCTGCACCAGATGTTTAGAACCACAGAGTTATAAAGTGGAGCAAAAAGGAAGCACATTTGGACATGGCTGCACTTGGCTACACAGAAGCACACACACCATACCCTGGGGGTGACCATGCTGTCCAGGTTCCCCTCAATCTGCCCAGCCTCGTAGGATGTGAATTCTAGTCCATCCCCCACCAACAGGGCCTGCTCACAAGTGCACATGTTCTGGGATCCCGGGGACTACAGTCTCCACCACTCCCGGACCCAAAGCCCTTGGGCAGCCAGCGTCACCTTCAAAGGGCAGGGCTGATCTGCAGAATCTCGCTGCTCCTCAACTGGGAAGCATGGATTAAACCCAGTGCGTGGCTGGTTATGTAACCTCTCGCCCCACACGGCCCCTGTGATAATCAGCCTTAGTCAGCTGACTGTGGCCCCAATCCCCGGGAAGCTGCTCCGCTTACATAAGGTGTGACATTGCCTGGAGGTTTAAAACAAACCCCTACCCCCGCACCCTCCCCCACTTCTTCTCCCTGCCCTCCCAACCTCCCCTGCCACACTTCTGACACACAAGGCTCCCCACCCTCCAAAAGTCCATCAGATACCAAGGCTGCTTAGCCAGTCCAGGCTCAAGCACATACAAGCTGAGAGAAGCCTGTGCTCATCAGAGGGTTCAAATTATCAACTAAAAATAAATCACCTAGCTCTGTGATGACAGCCAAGCCAGGCGGTGAGGGGGCTCTGCCTCAGAGTTGCAGATGAGCTGTGGCCAAGTGGAGAACTTCCTGCCACCAGCGTGAAGGGCAGCCTGGGGAGGTAGTGAGTTCCCCGTGACTGGAGGCGAGTAAGCAGGGCTTGGGGATAAGGCCAAGATTCCTGTACTAGAAAGAGCCTGAACCATGACTGGCACTGACACAGGGTCCGCTGTGTGCCAGAGGTGGTACCGTGCAGAGATGGCAGAGGGCTCCATCTCTAGTGCCAGATTCTGTCTCTTAGCTTTGGGAGCCCAGAGCTCACAGAGGAGCCCAGGGCTCAGTGAGCAGAAGCGTCGCTCTGTTAGCAATATCCTCAGAGCGCAGGAGGGTGAGCAGAAGCCATGACTGTGCCAGCGACACAGCCTCATTCGTTTCCTGGGCCCTGGGCACAGGTGACCCTGAGCAGGTGGAAACTCCCACTTGGCACCACACAGGGACACTGCGTGGCATGCAGACACTGCAGCGCAATGCCAGCCCAGCCCGCGCTGCTCCTCCCGCTAGCCACTGCCTGACAATCCCCACCCCCGCGGCCAGCAGTTCCAGCATCCTTCTTGGCCCACAGGCCCCTCCCTGGCTCTGCCACTTCCCAAGGATGACCGTCAGTCCCATCCTTGCTGAGACACAGCCCCAGAGAGACGTGGAGATGCTCCCTGCAGTGTGCCAGGGTCTATGAGTGCAGTCTTAAGAGGGGACCACGTCTCCTTGGTCCAACCACCAAGTCTGTCCTTCAATGAAGAAGGGACACTGGGCTGGTAAAGGAGCGGCTCATGGAACCTTGGCCAGATGTCAACATGGGGGACCCCACGATACTGCTCTGTGTCCTGTCACACGGGCTGGGTTGTACAAGGCAGGGTGGGGAAGGGCCATGGCATGCACCTCGGAACAAAGACAGGGACCTACTCCTCGCTCAGGGGCCTTGAACACCACAGACGCCAGCCCTTCCAGAGGAGCCCAGGGGTCACTCGCCGAGAGATAAGTCAGGTGAGTTTCCAGTCACCCGGGTGGACCCTGAACTGCCACAGCTCCTGGGCTGGACTTCAGCCTTTCTTCCTGGCACGGGAGCTGCAGGCTGCTGAGCATGCACAGATGCTTGGCCTCAGATTGTTTCTTGCAAACAAAACCTTCCCTGGAATCCCAGGCTGTCGAGAAGAGGGAGCACAGGCTGTCTGGGGGGATGGGCCGCGGCCCCTCTAAAACGACACACGGCTTTGTGTGCGCACACGGATGCTCCCAGTTCCCTGCCGTGCCTGGTTCTGCCAGCTCTCCGTGGGCACCCTGCCTGGGAAGGGTTAAGAGCAACTGTGGTGCCCACGATACTCCAGGATACTGTGATTGTCACATCTATTTCTGTCACCTGTTTGCCTTCGTAACACCGCGTTGCTGTGGCTGACATTTAAACGCGTTTGCATCGCAGGGCCCACACCAGCTGGCACTGGGGGGCGGAAGGTGGTGAGGAGGCTCCGCCCGGCAGATGGAGTGGGCGAGGCTGCCCGGATGGTGGTGAGGTCGGGAGCATCAGGCGTTGCCTGGGAACACAGGAAGTGCTGTGAAGAGAGCCGATGCTGCTGCAGAGCTGGGGTGCACAGGACCGCCTGGTTCCCGCCCTACTCCTCGGGTGTGTGGTGTGGCCCGGGCCTCTGACCTGTCGCTGCCCTGGCCAAGCCAGGCTGGCAGTGAGCCCAGGGCGGCCATGATGCCAAGCTGAGGCATGGTGATGCAGTTCCTTGAATGCGCTTTCCCACAACAATGGGAATGAAGTCTTTCAAGACTTTTAATGACTTTGCCCAGTGTAGCGATGCACACCTGTCACCCAGCGCTCAGGAGGCTGAGGCTGGAGAATCACTGTGAGTTCAAGGCCAGCCTGAACTACACAGCAAGACTCTGTCTCAAAAAAAGCAAAACAAAACAAAAAATTAAATGGAACAAATATTAAGAAAACAACAGCCCAGGAGGACAGGAGAGGAGGTGGTGACTGACAATCTGACAAAAGTGCAGTGGGGTGAGAAGGCCGGGAGCTGGAGACAGTATGGAAACCACCACCCTGCAGGGTGCCATGGCTTGGGCTCTGCCAGAGATGCCAGAACTTGGGGAGGGTACCCAGGAGGGGCCCAGGCAGTAGGAAGAGCATGCCCATCAGGCACACACACATCTTTGGGCACACGAGTGGGTCCCTGGGGATCAGGGTGCCCGGGAGACCAGGGCAGGGTCTCCATGTGACCTTGTGTCTTCACAACGCTGAGGCACATAGCTCCTGTCCACCTTGGGCACCGCTCTGAGCCCGGGAAAGGTTTGTCTCTTCCTTTTCCTGCCAGGTCCTGCCCAGGCAGTGGCATGACTTGGCTCTCTGGCCTTAGGCCCTGGGTTTTGAATCCACACAAGCTTTGGGCTCGAAACCTATGCAGTGCACAGACCGAGTCTGCTAACTCAGCCACAGGCTCAGGGCCTCCCATGCGGGTAGGACCCGGTAACTCTCTGGACTGAGTCTCAGGTGCATGGGGTGGAGGCGTGTGGGCTCAAAAGCACAGACCACAGAGTGTCTCCAGGTGTAGCAGCCTTCGCTGGAGCCCTCTTGTGAACAGTGAGCTCCAGGTCACCTCAGTCACCAGTCATTGTCCCCGGAGATGGTGTCTGATCTGCCAAGCTGGCTCTATGCCCTCCCAACCCAGGCAAAATAGGCACCTGATTCATAGCTTTGACCCAGCTGCTGGGCCAGGGATATAGCTCAGTGGTACAAGCACTTACCTGGCAAGTGCAAGGTCCTGAGTTTGATTCCTGGTACCAAAAAAAAAAAAGAAACCAGACCCTGCTGCCATGAGGGTGGGAGTTTCTCAAAGAAGAATAGGGCTTTTTTTTTTTTTTTTTTTCCAAAAAAGAGAGTAAAGAGCACCAGGTAGGCAAGGAAAACAGATGTCCCTGTGCCACCCTGTCTCCTTGTGCCTTGGTCTCTCCTGAGGCAGGGCCAGGACCTTTGAGAATAGTTGAGGGGGTTCAACAGTGTCCATGGTGAGGGCCTGGCTCACAGCAACTCACACCCCATAAATGTCAGCAATTATTCAGAATTGTTTTCTATTAGGGGCACAAAAACAAGCTACTCTTGGCCAGATGTTCCTGAAGGATGCCACACACCCCTCTCAGGGACGGCTGCAGAAGCCTTGGGGTGGCAGCTGTGGGTTTGGGTCCGGGTCCAGCTTTGGGGTGTGTTGAGGCAGGCAGGGGCCTCAGCCTTTGGCCCAGTGGTCACAGCTGTGGTCAGTCTTGCCTGGGTGCAGAGCTGGATTTAGAGGCACCACCAGGCTGGGGGTGGAGGACAGGACAGCCGGCCTGGGGAAGTGGCCTCCCTGGGACTATGTGCTTCTGGCTGGCTTGGACCCCAGCTCCCTGAAGCCTGCGGCACTGCCCAGAGCGGGGAGCAGGCGGCGGCCATGGGAGCGGGGGAGTCACTGTTGATACCAGCTGTGTCCCCTACAGCTTGTCCTGCTCCCAAGCCTGCTCCCTGTCTGTGACTGATGAGCCACCGTGTCCTCATCTGCAAAACAGGAAGCAAGTGCCTCCCTGGGGGTGGGGCCATGTGGACCCGGTGAGGTGACGTCACAGAGCTCGCAACAGGGTCTTCAGGAGAAGCAGAGATCCCACAGCATCCCCTCAGCATCACGATCATGGCGGCCACAACCTCCTCTGCACCCTCACTATGGGCTTTGGCCCTCGGGCTCCTGGGCAATATTGAAAGGTCTGTGGATGGGGACGACCCGGGCTCCGGGACCTCAGCTTTTCTTAGGTTTTATTTTGAGACAGGGTCTCGCTAAGTCACTCAATTGCCCAGGTTGGCCTTGAACTCACTATGTAGCCCAGGCCGGCTTTGAACTCATGGCGAGCCTCCTGCCTCAGCCTCCCAAGTGCGGGGATGCCAGGTGTGTGCCACCTCACCCTGGTTTTTATTTTTCAGACACCAGTTTTATTGAGTCAGACACCAGTCTCTTGTCACCATCTTCACAGGCGCACCCCACAGCTACCTGGGCACCGGGCAACCCAGCCAAGTGCACCTTAAAGTGACTCAATACATAGATTCTGGTGCATCTGTGGGCCCCGGACAGCAGGAACTATGGATCTGGAGGTGCCTGTCCTTCCCCGCTACCTACTCGTCAGTTAAGGTGCTCAGGAGGTGACCAAGCACAAAGACGGAAACTGAGCCTTTGAGGGACGCAGGAGCCTGATCTGGATTTGAAAATGCAGCCAGTTGCGATCTTTAAATTAAAGTGTTGTACTTTCATCTCTGACCATTGATCCCTTAAACAAAAATGCAGAGGGCCCCGTTGTTGGGAGTGCTCTCAGGACAGGGGCTTCCAGGTGTCGGGTGGGGATGCGGCTTTGTTCCTGGCCCCCACTCAACGCCTAGGGAAGGCAGCCGGGCCACAGGTCACACAGGACCAGAGGCGGGACCAAGGCGGTGTATAGGGACAGCAGCGTCAACCCGAGGCCCTGCTCATGTTTCACCCGGTCAGCCCTGAGAGGCTCCATGGAGCCTGCATGGCTGCTCGGAGGCCCCAGGTGGTCCCTGCCCTCATGGCCCGGGTCAGATGGATGCTACGTGCTCGGTGGCTGGGCCTCTCCTGCCGGCACTGCCTGAGTCAGGCTGTCCCGCTGCTGCGGGGTTGTGATGTCTCAGTGTGGCCCACAGTGGTGGCAAGGCTCAGTCCATCCATCTCCCCAGCATACGGGCCTGGGGCCGTCACGCTCCTCCTGGGCCTCCTCCAGGGCAGAGTCACAGGGGCCCTCGGGGCCGTACTGCAGGGGCTCGTCCCTGCCCAGGACTTCTGCTGGCCTCCCGGACAGCCTGTGAGCGCTCCTCAGGGCCGCAGAGCAACCAGGCTAGGGCTCCGCCAGCACAGCAGGAGGGTGTCCTGCCCCCTCCTCTGACCTGGAGTCTGCAGTAGCCGGTGGCCAATGAAGAGGCCAAGAGCCAGACGCGCCTGGAGGCACACGAGAGGAGAGACTCAAAGCTAGGAGAAGAGCAGAGGTGGAGGCTGAAGCACCCTATTGCTGGGGAGCAGAGGCACCTTTAGAGGAAGCACGGGTGATTTTCGGGGTGGAGGAGCATGGAGATGCCTAAGGCACCACGCAGTGCTAATGTGGAAGAGTTTAACGGTCCTGGGTTAACGCCCTTCCACGCCAGGACCTGAAGCCTCGTGCCCAGCTCGAGGTCTGGGCTGGGCAGACCCAGGGCTCCAGGGACTCTTCCCACCTGCTGCGGGCCACCGAGCCTCAGCGGAGAACTTTGGGGCTGAGCCGCCCGCCGAGCAGGCCCCCCTCCGCCTCCACGCCGTCCTTGGCCAACCTCAGACTGCCCGGTCCTTGTCTCAGAGGCGGGCGTGCAGGTGGGGTGGCAGAGGGTCCCCCCATGCACAGCAGGAGACCACAGTGGCATCTGCTGGCATGGGGAGCGGGACACCAGTAGCTGTCTACAGACCAGAGAGACCGTCCAGCTGAGTCCTCAGAGACAGGGCAGCAGTGAGAGCACAACTCCTAGCCAGGTTCCCCGTGCGCCCAGTTCTGCATATTTACACAAAACTGCCTTTCACAGGTCTAGGAGATGTACTGCGCTTTTGTTGCTGTTGTTGGTTTTTTGGGGGACAGGGTTGGAGATGCTGGGGATTGAACTTAGGGCCTTTGCACTGAGCTATATCCCCAGTCCCTTTTTCCTTTTTTTGAGATAGGATTTTGCTAAGTTGCTAAATTGCCCTGGCTGGCTTGAAAGTGTGATCCTCCTGCCTCAGCCTCCCAGGAACCACCTATAAGAGGCTCATAGGAGAGCTCAGAGCTCTCAAGCAAACCATGTTACCTTTCTCCATCTGCAAAGGCCAGAGCCCTGATGGGGTCCTCCCTGCAGAACAGGTGCACTCAGACTCTGGTGAAGATGCAGGAAAAGGAGCTGTGCATATTGTTCTGTTTGCTATCTGAGACAGGGTCTCACTATGTAACCTAGGATGGCCTGAACACACAGTGATCCTCCTGCCTCAGCCTCCTCAGTGCAGCACCACGCTCCGCTGAGAAACTACGCCTTCTGTAAACATGTCAGCTGTTTGGCTACTAAGCTCATTTCTGGGAGATTTCCCACAGACACGTGGAGAAGGATTATTCACTACAACATTTTTGGGAGGAGTATGAGTGTGGATATTTAGGCCTCGACAGGGAGCTGCCTGAATAAATCATGCTTCTTCTTATGGTGGCAAAGCAAGGAAGCTTTTGTTGCCCAATACAGAGCTGTCTACAAGAGGTATTAAAGGAACAGGAGAGGCATCTAGACACAGCGATCCATAAAAAAAAAATGGATAAATCAGACCACATCTAATTTAAAAATGTTCTGCAAAATCTCTGCTAAAAGGGTAGGAAAATAAGACACAGTTTGGCAGCAAGCATATCTGGCAAAGGACTTGTGTCTCGAATACATTGGCACGCTCGAAAGGCAAGAGCAGAGCCGGGCTCCTGTCATCCTGGCACTTGACAGGCTGAGGCAGGAGGATCACCATGAGTTTAAGTCCAGCCTGGGCTACGTAGAGACCTTGTCTCAAAAGCAAAAAAAAAAAAGTGAGTAGTAAGAAATAAACAGGCCAATTAAAAATGGGCAGATCTCCAGACACTTCACCGAGGAGGTGGCACGGATGGGCAGAAGCTGGAAGAATGATGTCTGGCATCATGACATGGGCTCCAGCGGGATGAGGCCTCTCCACAGATCCTGCTGTGGTTTGGCTCCTGTGTGCCCAAATGCCTGTGTGTTGAAGGCTGCGTCCTCCGCCCCGGACCTGGAGAAGTGGGACGTAGGACCCAGCTGTCCTTTTCTCCTTACCTGCTGTGAAGTGCACTTTGTCTGCTGTTGCTTGTCCCCACTGTATGTGCTACCTGCCACAGGCCCCAAGCACAGGCTTCAAACGGTGGTTGGAGACCAGGACCGGGCCCCAGCGAGACTTTACTCTCCGCAGCTGGTGGACGCAGGCACAGTGGGCCTGGCTCACACCGACCCTGCACACGAAGGGCCGCTCCGAGCAGAGCACACGCTCCCTCTGTGACCACGCTGCCCCCGGGTGTTTATGCTCAGGAGCACGGCGGCGTGTGAACGTGGACACTCAGCAGTGCTGGTTTCATGCGCACCCACCCACGGGGCCCAGGGCCAGCACTGGGCCAGGATGCGATTACAGAGTGGTGACTCCAGGGAGCTGCTCTGTGGCCACTGGCGCAGTGCTGGAACCCGCTGGTTACACAATCTGTGTGAGAATATTCGACAGAACTATGCACAGAAAACAAAACCATCCCAAACCACAGCCGCGTGTAAACACCAGCGAGATCCAAATAAGGCCTGGCGCTTGGCTACCATACGCCGGCTTCCTGGTTACGCAAGATGGTATCGAGGGCTGGAGGGACAGGGACGGGGAGCGCTTGGGGCTATCTCTGCAACTCCTGATGGGGCTTAAATGAGTCCAAAATAAACATCTAAGAAGGAGGGATGGTTTGAAGCTGCTTTGCTCCATTCCATTTGTGTGTGCTGTAAAAGCGTAACGGCCCACAGGCAGTGCTACCTCGGTGTGAACTGCGCATGATCCTAGCGCGATGGGCACTTCTGGGGTGGCAGAAAAGGGGCCTCCGTGTGGATGCTCCAAAGAGACGCAAGCTACCCTGAGGTGAGGAGCCTGATTTTCCGGTTTTCCTCCTGAGCTGTTTTCTTGGTTTGGTTGGGGGGGTGGTGCTCAGGGCCACAGCCCTGCTCTTTAGAGCTGAGTTTCACGCTGTGGCCTGGACTACTGGCTGCTGTCAGTAGTGGTGGCAGTGTAGGAGTCACGGGACCTCGGGGCCCAGGTTCTGCAGGCCGCACCGTCCCGGGCCCCACAGCGACCCTGGTGGAGGGCTTGGGAGAATGCCTGCTGGCCCCGGGGTGGTGGCAGGTGTGCTCTGGGCATCTCTGAGGGACACTAACCCCAAACACGAGGCTCCACCTGGACTTGACCCTCACCCACAGGTCTCTCCACCCAGGTCCTTCTCCCTGAGGGTGACAGGATTTCCATATACGAATCTGGGGACGCAAACATGGGACAGCAACAGTCATCTTCTACAGCTTTTCATTCATTTTGTGAAAAGCTGAGAGTGGGGCCCCAGGCAGTCGGGGAACTGAGAGCCAGTGTTTTGTCTCTCAGTTTCCTCCAAGACTGGTTGTGGTGGCCCATACCTGTGATCCCCCAGCATTTGGAGGCTGAGGCAGGAGGGTGGCCAGCCTGGACTACTTATGGAGACGTTGTCTCAAAAAAACCTAAATAAATAAATAAAATTTAAAAGTAAAAGCAGTGGGGCTGGGGATTTAGCTCAGCGGCACAGTGCCTGCCTGGCAAGTGCAAGGTCGTGAATTCAATTCCCGGTACCCGAAAAAAAACAGAAAATAAAAATAAAAGCAAGTGAAACTACAGTTTATTTAGGGTTTCTCTCAGCGTCAGCCTCTCTTTGTGCCCTCTGCTTCCTTCTCAAAAATGGGGAGCAGGGCGGTGCTTCCCTCCTAAAGTGTCGCCAGGCTCCAGTGAGCTCAGACTGGGTCCCCCAGGAGTGACCTCAGAGCCTGGGAAGGGCCTAGATGGCCAACAGCAGGTGGAGCCGGAAGGAGAGACCTTGCCCCAAGCCTTGCTGAGCCTCAGTTTCTCGTCTTGACATTTCCCGTACGAGGGTCTTAGCCGGCTGCAGGTGTTGTCCAGGTTGCGTAGGGCAAGCTGTCGGGGTGTGGTTACCGCAGGCAGGGATGGGCTGCAGGTCTCTGAGTTGTGGGTCTCAGCTCGCTGGGAGCCACAGGGCGGGAGAAGCTGGCCGGGGCCTCCTGACAGCAGGAACCAGGGGTCTCACACCCTGTCTTGGTTCTCAGCTCCAGGCGACACCAGGACTGAGTTTTGTCTTTTTCCTGCCAGGCATGGGTCCTGGGGTTGTGCTGAGCTTCAGCCAGCCCTGCACGGGCATCCCGTGCCCGAGTGCTGCCCCTCGCCAGCCAGCCCCACGGTGAATCCCACACAGCCCGGACCCTGCAGGGTCAGGGGCGGCCAGGCCAAGGCTGCCTGCGCCACCCCCGCGGGTGCCGGCTCTCAGGCCCTCCTCCTCTGCACTACCCTCGGCAAGTGGCCCCAGGACAGTGCTGGCAGCCACGCCGGCAGTCCCCGCCTCATCCTCTCGGTCCTTAGCCCTTGGCCTGCACCCTCGGGAGACCCTTCCTCAGGTCTGGGGTCTCAGTGGGTGCTCCTCGAGGCTGAGTGGGGATGGGCCATGCCTCTCTCCAGGGCCGGGGTCCTCACCCCTGTCCTCGGCTCTGCAGCCTCCACAGAGATTCAGCAAAGGCCCGAGGCTGAGGCGTCCCTGGCGTCTTTGTTAGGGCTCCCCCTGCACCCAGAGAGGTTGGTGCTGCCCTCTGTGTCATGGTGAGGAGGTGGGGACAGGGCTGGCTCCTCCTCCCTGACCCCAGAGCCCCCTGTGGCCTGGCTCAGGGTCCTCCATGATGGAAAGACCCCAGCTTCTTAACTTGTGTGATGAGCCCGCCTGGGGACAGCAGTCCAGACTGTACTATGACCCTGCCTGAGGGGAGCGCCTGAGCTCCAGGATTCATCCTGCTCCAGCATCCTGGCTGTGCGTATCCTGGGCTGGTGTGCAACCTCTCTGACCTCAGCTTACTGCTCTGCGGAGCCACACCTCTCTGTGAGCCTGGCAAGACTGCCATGAAGATGAAGTGAATTCTTCTCCTGGGTTCCCAGGGGATGGCACACCCACTCACCGCCTGTGAGGAGAGGGAGGGGATCACTAACCAGGCAGGTTTCCCAGGGGAGGAGGAGGAGGAGGAGGACGGTGGGGGAAGGGAGAGACAGAGAAGAAAGGGGGAGGAGGAAAGGGAGGAATAGGAGGGGGAGGGAGATGAGGAAGATGGAGAAGAGGAGGAGGGGGAGGAGAGGAAGGAGAGAAAGGGGGAGGAGAGGAAGGAGAGGAAAAAGCGGGTGAAGGGGGAGGAGGGAGAGGAGGATCACGAGGGGGAGGGGGACTCAGCGCTGTACCCACAGAAAGCACTGGCACTGCTGTGCCAGACAGGGCCACTGGGCGTCTGGGTGCCAGTGAGGGGCTGAGGTCACTGATGGGCCTGCTGACAGGGGTGGGGCAGGGAGAGGGCCGGGGGGCGCCACCCACAGGGACCCCTGAAGCACTGGCTCTCCATCCTCTCCTGCCATGAGGGGACTACAGAGGCTGCTTCACAGCGGGCGCCAGAGTCCTGGACCCCAGTAGGCTCGTTTCCCAAGAGGCCGCTGTCCTGAGCCCTCCAGGATTCCCAGAGGTGTGATTTTATCAAATATTGTTTGCATAGCAATTTTGAGAATACAAATATACTACAGGTCTGCACTTGATGCTACCTAGGGTCTCTTTTGAAATGCAGTCATTTTAAGATTTGATGAAACTACAGCCAGGTGTGGTGGTGCCTGTTATTCTAGCACTCAGGAAGCTGAGGCAGGAGGATGGCAAGTTCAAAGCCAGCCTGGGCTACATAGGGAGATCCTGTCTTAAAGAAACAAAAACAAAATAAAACAAAAAAAGATTTTAGGAAACTATCCTCCTTTCTTACCCGGACCCAGAGTTGGAAGCCAGCAATCGGCAATGAAGCCCATGATATATATCTATGTGCCACCTGCATGCTATGTTTCTTCACATTTAAACTTTAAATTAAATTTAGACCTTTTTCTTTTAACTATACTTCCTACTGAATGATAGCAGTGTCTGTAATTATGGATTTGAAGGACAAATAATATTTTTCTAAAAAAACCTATCAAATATGATTTGATGAGCTGTATGGTATTGTACATCTAAAATCCCCACCCGTGGGAGGCTGAGGCAGGAGGATTGCAAGTTCAAGGCCAGCTTGGACTACATAGTAAGACTCTGTCTCAAAAAAGTCAGACAGGGGCTGGGGATTTAGCTCAGTGGCACAGTGCTTGCCTGGCAAGCGCAAGGTTGTGAGTTCGATTGCTGGTACCAGAGAAAAACCAAAAAAAAAAACAAATCAAAAAAGTCAGACAAAACCAAAAGCAGCAAGAAACCAAAAGTGCTTTAGTAATGTGGATCCCGCCCCCGGTCCCCACACACTAACAGGGATTTGTAGACGCAGCCTCATACTCCAGGGCCTTCTCATCCTGCAGGGCAGGAGCTCGAATGCAGGATTTAGGGAACAGCAAGGTCAGGTGGGCCACAGTGCTCTCCTGGGGGGCTCCGAGTGGGCTGCACCCTGCAGAGCAGCAGTACTGTCATCTAGTGTCCCCAACACATTGGGACAGTCGGGGACACGACAAAGAGAGAGATGACTGGGAACTGAGGCTGCCTGGCCGCACAGAAGTTGTCAACGGGCAGCACAGAGGCAGCTCAAGCATCCCCTTGAGGGCAGGAGGCTGGGAGGTCTCACGGTGGTCAGGGACACGGCCAGGCAGCCGAGAGCCTGCTCTCCTGGCAGGGAAGATGCCCCGCAGGATGACGCACAGTGCACTGCGCGGGGCCACACCACGCGACTGCCTGCGACGCGAGTTCCTGCCCACCTGAGCACCCCACCCCCCTTCGTGCCTGCTGCTCTCCTCGCCCTGGCTCAGTGCTGCCCCCAGCAGAGCCTGGGTGACACAGGTTTCATCTCCTGGCTGGGCAATAGCGTGACTTTGGCTGGAGAGAGTGAGTGGAAGCGGGGGGACTCAGGGCAGAGCTCGGGGATGGGAGCAGCGAGCGAGGAGGGGGGTTCCGAAGGGACACCACCCCCGGGGCTGCAACCGCAGGCACCTGGCAGCTTCCCGCCTGGCACCCTGCATCTCGGCTGTATGAGGCGTCCGTCTTTTCCCCCTCCAGACCCACCTGCCCCACCATCTCAGGCCATGAGCTGCCCGTGGGGCTGGTTCTCCACACAGTGTCTGGGTCTCCTCTGCTGAAGGAGGTGCAGCCTTCCTGCTGGGGGTGCCACGCTGGGACAGTGTGAGCCCAGACCCTTGTTACTTCAGAGGAAGAGCTAGCTGGAGAGTGAGGCCCAGGTAGGGGAACAAGCACAGAGATGTGGAAAGACATTCCTGCCTACCATGTCTGAGTGCCTAGATGCGCCACACCGGAAGCCGTTTCCCCCTGGACTGCAGCTCTGTGGACTTTTCTGACCTGGGGGCTGGGCTGCTTTGCCACCTCCATCTGCCCCCGTAACCCGCGGGTTCCTGGCGTCAGCGCTGCCTGGCTGGAACCGAGACTGCAGTGAGGGAGGCTGGGTGGGAATTGAAGAGTTTGTGTCTCTGAGCCAAACCAGAAATCTGAAACCCTGCCAGCCCCCCATGGCTCCAAGGCAGCGCCTCAGCATCCAAAACCCTTGGAAAGGGAGCCAGGGACAAGCACGGCCCGCAGCGGCGGCTGACCTTGGTTTCCTATGGCTCTGGAAGGACGTGGCCTCCGCCTTCCCAGACCACATGGGGAGACTGGGAATCCATGCCATGAGTGGCCAGGGGACGAGGTGATGGGTGCGCATGCGTGTGACTGCACGTGTACACACGTGTGTATGTGGGCGTGCACATGTATACAGCCTGGCCGCCCCTCTGCCACTCTCTTGCTCTCTGTGCCAGGCCTGACTGCTCCCCAGGTGCTGGTCCCTGGCAGGGGACCTTGGGGTGGGCGGGGGACACAGAGCTGCTGGTTCTGTCACCCTGTTCCTCCTAAGAACAATGCACGAGGATGCCCAGCAGCCCGGAAGGCAGGGCCTGTGTCTCATACCCTCTCCAGCGCCAGGCCTGGCACAGCGCCCGGCCCAGCTTCTGTGAAATACGCGATTTCCATCTGGAAAACAGAGCCAACGGGGCCTTGCTGAGAATGAGCGATCGGAAGCGTGCAAGGCCGGAAGGGAGTGATCACTCGAGTGTCCCTGATGCGTCTGTAGGGTACACCCTGGCCCTGCTGTGGCCTCATCCGGCTCCACCTGAGTCCTGGCCTGAGCTGGCACAGACCCTGCCTGGCTCTCCAGAGCTCAGGGTGAGGCGAGCTGAGTCAGCAGCCGGCACGGGAAATGGCTCCTTGAAACATGGCACCCATTCAGATGCAGAAGCTCAGAGAAAGAAGCGTGGGCAGGCATAGTGGCACATGCCTGTGATCCCACCACTTAGGAGGCTGAGGCAGGAGGAGCACCATGAGTTTGAGGCCAGCCGGGGCTACAGAGTGAGGCCCTGTCTCAAGAAACCATCAAATTAAAAATAAAAAAGAAGTATAGGGGTGAGACTTCTTCATATGATAAAGGATATCTGCCGGATGCAAACATATGCATGCACATATACACGCGCACGCATGCACACACACACACATACACACACACACACACGAACACACAGCTGAAGTCATCACTAACAATGAAAGACCAAGTGCTCTTCTCCTAAGCACAGGACTGAGAAGAATGTGTCTGTTTGTCCAGCAGAGCCTGATCATTCCAAGGAATCAAGACCATATATAAAACAATAAGGATAAAGCCTCAAAGGACACACGGTGCCCTCACCACCTGCCTGGTTTGAGGTAACAGCAGCAGACGGGCGGTTGGTGGCTGCATATGCCGTGTGAACCTCGGCAGGCATCGACACCAGCAAACATTGGACAAGAGACACCTTCAGCGTCACTCCATGACAGCCACGTCACCAAGCACGCACGGATTAATCTAACAAGGGGACACGGGGTGGAAAGCACAGAGCACCAGGGAGGAGTGAAAGAGCTCCCGGACTGAGGTCCGAGCATGCGCCTTGACCCGCTAAGCTAGCACTGCTTGATGACGTGTCACATCTCCCCGGTGACCTGGCTCAGCCCTGCCCGGAGGTGAGAGACCAAGCACACGTGGGGTCCTGACCTTGGCCCCTGCTCCGTTGTCTGGTGTCTGAGGTGCGAGTGACACTGCCCCTGCAGTGATGTGGCCCCTCCAGGACACTTAGCACAGGGCCCGGCGCCTGGAGGCTCTCAAAACACAAGGACCACGACATGGAAGGCCAGGCTCTCGGCTGCCCCGGTTCTGCTCCCCTCTGTGCCCCAGACTTCATGGGTGCCTGCGCCCAGGCGCCTGGTTCCTATCCTGGTGCCCACATCGCTGCAGCCTGCCGCTTCCTCCAAGGACCACCGAGAAGGGAGGACGGGACAGGGACCCAGAGTCCTGCCCCAGAGAACCAGCAAGCACTTCCGGGAGAAGCCAATCCAACAACATGCAGACGGGATTCAAGCCGGGGCACTGCGTGTGCCTCCACGGTGCTCCCAGCCACAGGGGTTACTTGCCGCCAGGGCCAGGTGAGAGCCCACAGCCCGGGCAGCCACTGACCCCAGTGCTGATCCCAGCACCACGATGCTGTTCAGACACCTGGGCTCTGGTGCACAGGTGTGCTGGGGTGAGGGCTTCAGGGTACATGTCCCAGACTGTTAGGTCCGAACACGTAGTTCATTTCCATGACACTGAGTGCTGTGCAGGGTTCTGTTCCGTGGGGTTGTTGTGTAGAAGAATCTCGGTGTGTTCTTCCCTGCTGGTGGACGTGCAGGTTGCTTCTAGTTTGGGGCAGCACGTTGCGCACACTGAAGTAACCATCCTGTGTGGACCCAGGCTGGCCATGGGGGACTAGCCTGGCACAGCTGATTGAAAGTGCAGCGGGGGAGGACTGTAGGAATGGCTTGATCCCGGTGCCTCCAGCCCACTTCCCACCGTCCTGGTGCCTTTGTCTTGCTGCAGGCAGAGCGGCTGTCAGGCTGCTCACCTCCCCACCCCTCCTGTAATCTGCCCTTCTCCTCTGCTTGTTGCACCGGCAAGCATTTATGGAGGTGGCCGCATGCCAGGCCCTGAACTCTGGATGGGAACTAGTGTGAAAGATCTGGCCTGGCCTGGAGGAAGTCACCGTCATATGGGAGGACGGGCAGATGCCACCTAGGCTCACCCACGAACCTGGCCACACCCGGAGCTGCACATGAGGCCAGGGGATGCAAGCCGGAGACCAGCGGGATTGGTGATGGCCTATTTGGGAAGAGGCGGGTCAGTCTCTGTTTCTGTCTGGGACTTTCTGCTGTGTCACAGTGAAGACTTCCAGATATGCGTGTCCACAGGGGCTGTTTGTGTGTCTCTGTGCAGGCGTGTTTCTCTGCAAAACACAGCGGGGGACAGTCCCGAGGCTCCGTGTCCCGGGTTGGGGACGTGGTGTCCGGTCAGTGCTGTCTCTGCCCGGAGGCTGTCTCCTCACCCAGACTGCCAGGATGCAGTGTTTATTAGCCAGAATGAAGGCATCCTGTGGCTGTAAAACAGTGCAGAGGTCCTGGTCACAGCCTGGGTGGCAGAGCATCCCTGAGGACAGCCCCGGGGACTGTGGCCTCTGTCCCCATGTTGCTCTATGACAGGACTTTCTGACCACAGGTTCTCCTCAAGGGTGCTCAGTCCCTTTCATTGTTCCCTCTGGGGCAGCCCAGTGAGAGATGAGCTGAGCATGAAGACCCTGCCCCGCCCCGCCCTGCTCTGTCCCTGTCCCTGTCCCCGTCCCACAGACTGGGTGAAGGGATATTCGCTGCTCTGTTCCTGACAAGCATAACTATGGGTCGAGGGGCAGCCGGGTGATCTGGCTTGGAGGAGGGGCTGAGGATCAGGCTGGGACCCAGCATCTCTCGTCCTTTTGCCAGCGGTGGGATTCTTATAACGTGCCTCCTACAGCTAGGAGTGGGAGGCTGAGGCAGGAGGATGGAAAGTCTGAGCCCAGCCTGGGCAACTTAGTGACTCAATGAGACCCTGTCTCAAAATAAATAAATAAACAGGGCTGGGATATAGTTTGCCATGAAGGCCCTGGGTTCAATCCCCAGTGCTGCAAATAAAAAACACTCCCTTCCCTCACTCCCGGCTGAGACCCTGCAGCAACTGCCCTGTGACAGAGATGTCATGAGAGGGTTGAGGTCACTGTGGTGTGTCCATCGGCAGTGACAGAGGACACCAGACAGCACTTCTTGTATGTCCAGCCAGGCCTGAGTGTGGCACTGTCCTTGTCATTGTCACTGACTCTGCCGACCAGGCTGTGATGACCGAGCTGGGTGCTGGGTACTTGATGTGCTGTACTGGTCACTGCGTCTCTGTGATGTGGAAGCCTAAGCTTAACGACTTCCATCCATGACTGCTTTTTTCTGAGACACGGTCTTGCTGTGTAGCCCAGGTTGGCCTTGAACTCATGGTGATTCTCCTGCCGCAGCCTCTTGAGTGCTGGGTAACAGGGATGCATCACCATGTCTGACAATCATGACTGTTTAGGTAGCTTAGGGTTGGCCTTGGGTCCATCAGGTACCTGGGCCCCCTGCTGCTGGGAGCTCTGTGCTGTGTCCTGCAGCTGAGGACCACTCTGTATCCGAGGTTCCCTCGAGGTAGAGTTGGCCCTGTGTCGCTGATCCTCAGGTTACACTGGGCTTCTTCCTGGGGTGGCTTGGAGTTCCTGCTGGGAGAAGGGACGCTCGGCTGGCCCAATGGGCCACAAAGCCGTCACTGTGGAAGACGTGGAGAGAGTGTTGCCAGGGACAGGAGGTACCCAAGGGCCTGGCACAGGGGAGGAAAAATGCAGAGCGGACACCTCATGCAGTCAGGCCTGCGGTCGGCTCACAGGCCCACCGTACCCTCACAATGGGTGCCCCTCCTCATCCTCCTCTGCTCATGTCACACAGATGTGCACTCCTGGTGTGCCATCAGCCCCGATGCTTCCTGCTTTAATCTGACAGCCTGGGGGCTGGGGATTTCGCTCAGCGGCACAGCGCCTGTCTGGCAAGCACAAGGTCGTGAGTTCGATTCCCGGTACTGGAAAAAAAAAAAGTAATAATAAATAAATAAATAACCTGACAGCCTGAGGGGCACAGCTGTCCCCAGTCACCACAGCAGTGGCTTCAGGTCACTCCCACAGCTGCCCCTGCTGAGGATGCCCAGGGCCTGTACACAGAACTAGCTACCTTCACACGTGAGCCGTGGGTACCGTCCCGTGTGAGGTCGTGGGCTGCACAACACGCTGGGGTCACCCGAACACGCCTCTGCCTGTGCCCGTGAGAGGTGCCATGGCCCTCTTGGTCTCCCCGGGATGAGCTGTCTGGTGGCACATTTCCCAGAGCGTCTCCCCTTTCCTGAGCATGGTGTGGCTGTACCTTACATGGTTACCAGGGGCCTGTAACACCTGATGCCATGTAAACGCCACGGGAAGAGCTGCTCTGCAGTGTGTTTTGGGGACACTCCAAGGACACAGCCTCTGGCAAGCACCCAGCTGTCATTTGCTGTTCCTACGGCCCGGTCACCTGGCACGCAGCGCACACACTCAGGCCATGTTTGCGGAGTGACCGAGTGAGTGACCAGAGGTTCACAGGGAGCCATCATTGGCTCCCAGCCACACTGGGGGGCCAGACCCCCGCATCAGGGTCCAAAGGGTGGAGCTGTAGAAGGTCAGGCTCAGGGTTTCAAAGGCTTCCATCCGTTCCATTGGTTCCAGCCCTGGGGGCGTCACAAGTACAACATGGACTTCGTTGCCTCCTGCAGGACCAACCCTTCCTACAGAGTTTCAGCAGCTCGGGCCCCAGCTCCTGGTTAAACACAGGTGCTGGCTCCCCCGGCTTCTGGTCCCGAGGAGACAAGGCGCTAAGGGGGTCAGCTCTGGCTCCCACGGCAGGCCACCTGACACACTGCGAGGGCCACAGCCTGTGAGTCAAGCTGGGCCAGCAGAAACAGGAGGAACTCAGCAGCAGCCTCTCCCTGCGCTCCTCACGCATCCAGGACACCTGAGGCACGGCCCTCTGGGGACCCCGTGTGCTGAGCAGCTCGATGCTCTGTCCTGGCTGCCTCCTCCCTGTCCCTGCGCTCTTGTCCCTCCCTCCACCCATACCCACTGGCCTCAGCCTGCAAGGAAACAGAGGTGCCTGAGCTTCGCCTCAGGGTCTGTGTCTAGGCAGCCTCACCTAAGATGAAAAGGAGAGTCTGAGAAAATTGTCAAATCACAACCACTCAGAAAAACCCAGGCCTGGTGTCCCAGTGCAGCCATGGTTCAGAGCAGCAGCGACACTTAGAAAATGCAGCAGAGCGGGAAGTGGACAGCCACTCTGCGACGGCGCTGTTTAAGAAGTCCAGCCCACACCGATCACACGGCCCAGTCTCCCACTCCTCAGTGTTGAGCTGGGAGGGGAAACCAGCAGACTCTCCACACAGCTCACAGGGCTGCTTCACACTCCAGATGGCAGCGTGTTTGACCCTCAGAGCCCTGTGCAGCAGTGAGATGACGGACGTTGATTCACGCAGCACGGACAACACTCCAGCACCAGAGGCCACACTGTGTGAAGAGGCTCCGGGCCACACAGGCAGTGCCTCAGGTTGCTGGGAGCTGCACGGGGCACCCCAGCCAAGGCAGAGCAAGTGTTTGGTTCCTTTACACAGAACCCTGAAGCGTGCACATAGGTCTGCAGCAGGCCAGGTCGGGTGGTCTGGCACAGGGCAGGGTGGGCTGCAAGAAGACGCTCGGATGCTTCTGGGTGACAGGTTTTGGGTTGTTCCAGGGATTGTAGGCCATAAGCAAACCCACCAAATTATCAGGGCAGTGATGTCTCTTGTTTAAAGCATTTCGGCCGGGGAGGAGCGCATCCAAATTCTTTGTATGAAACCAGCGTAACCTTGGCACCAGGAACTGCCAGGAAGTGCCCATGCGTGAGGGGCTTGGGTCTGTGTGTGCACTCTGGGGTTATTATGAATTCTGTCAACCATCAACACAGCAGTTGACCTCAAGGCACAGTTTTGATGACAACGTGTTCCTGCGGATTTCTTTGCTTTTTTTTCTTTTTGGTTTTTTTGAGGGAAGGGCTCATGATGTAGCCTAGGATGGCCCCAAAGTTGCTTCAATTCTCCTGCTTCAGCCGCCCAAGAGCGGAAATGACAACTGTGCACCACGTTAACACCAGGTCGGCTTTCAGGAGGGGAGAGGAGGCATGGTGGCCTCTGTGGTTGATAGCCAGGGCAGTGTTCTCAGAGAGCTTAGGACCAGGAGCCTCAGAGCCCTGATCACTGTCCCTGGTGCTCCTCAGTCTGGCTCTCCCAGCGGCACCCCTATTTTACATGCCCACAGCTACTGCCTTACCTGTCCCTTCACCCCAAAGCCTGTGTTCTGAGCTCCTAACCTACAGATCCCCATATATGACTATGTTTGGAGGCAGTACCTTTATTTTTATTTACTTATTTTGGGCTTTTTGAAACAGGGTCTCACTATGTAGTTCAGGCTGGCTTTGAACTCACTATGTAGCCCAGGGTTACCTTGAACTTACAGCAATCCTCCTGCCTCAGCCTTCTAAGTGCTAGAATGACAGATGTGTGCACCACGCCTGACCCTGGAGACAGCCTTCAGAGAGGTGATTAGGTTAAAGTGAGGCCACTGGGGAGAAGGGTGCCCTGATCCTTCTGCCTGGCAGTCTCGTAAAGAGAGGATGAGGACACACGGAGTCCTGGGGCAGAGTCCTGGGGCAGTGTAAGCAAGAGGAAGGCCGGCCAAGGCAACAGGCACCCGGTGCTCAGACGCAGCCTTAGAACCATGAAAATACTCGGCTGTGGCCCAAGTCCCTATGGGTGACTTTCTGCCTGCAGCCCCAGGAAGCTCACTGCTCCCTCATCAGCCTCTGCACCTCTGTGACCCAGGAAAGGGGCTGCACAGCCAGTACCACAGCCTCCTCCTCCACCCGCTGCCTCGGTGCTCAGGGCCTTTCGTGTGCTTGGCGAGTGCACTGCTACCGCGCGGCATCCCAGCCCCAGTGGGTTTTTAACACCAGGAACACACTTGAAATCCACCCTGCACTGCCCCTACCCTCCGCTTTGGGCTCCTGACTCTCTCTGAGGACAGGGTGCCCCTGGGCCAGCAGCACCCTCGCACACACCCGCCCAGGGGCCCTGTCACGCCAGGCAGAGTGGGCTCAGCCTCCCAAGCTCAGAAGGAGAACTGGGGCACAAGAAGCCAGTGACTTCGAAACACTAAGGAAAAGTCACAACGGAAGCCTCCTCACACGCAGGTCCACTGACCAGCAAAGGCCAGCGTGGCAGGGCGGGAAGTGCAGAGGCCGCATCTGCTGTGCTCAGCTACGACGTGGTGGCTGGGGCTGGCTCAGTCTGTGTTCTGTTGCTGTGATGAGATCCCTGAGCCTGGGCACTTCACAGAGGAGATCACTCAGCTCCCAGGTTCGGAGGTCCAAGGAGGTGGCCAGCATTACTATGGCCTGGTGAGGGCCTTCTGGTGGTATCACCACATGGCAGATGGCTCCTAGGGAGAGTGCTCTGAGAGGGAGGGATCTGAGACAGGAAGCAAGTGGACGGAATCAAGGCAACTAGGACCTGGTTTTTGAATAAATAAAACTGTCAAGCCTCTAGCAAGACTGTCAGAGAGAGGGGGAGGGAAGTCACACATTACAAACACCAGGAATGAAACAGGATGTTCTAGACCACAGATCATCAGCACAGATCCACAAACACAAATTACACAACACAGAGGAAACGGACCAGCTTCTTAAAGCATGTAAACCACCACGACTTTATGTGAAACGGATAATTCCAACCACAAGTTCTGTAACTAGTAAGGGAATTTAATTATCATTTTTTTTAAAATGGCAAAACAAGAGGTTTCTGAAAAGTCAAGGAGAATCTGTGCCATCTTACTGCTCAGCATTCCTGGACCGTGATGAAGTTCGTGGCGCCTACAGAACGGCCATGACTGGCCAAGCGGCTCAAGGTGTGGAGGCCCTGGGCTGTGATCAGCGCCAGTTGCCCTGGGCCTACAGCAAGGGTGCGTGTTCTGGTGGGAGTGTGGAGGGCAGAATGGCTACCTCAGGGCCAGGAGGCTACTTCACAAGGAAGGGAGTCTGTCCTACTTTGTTACAAGTATAACAAAATACTAGCTGGGTGTGGTGAGACACCCATGTAATTCTACCTACGTGGGAGGCTGAAGCAGGAGGATTGAAAGTTTGTGGTTAGCCTGGGCAAAAAAGTGAGTCCTGTCTCAAAATTTAAAGGGAGAAAAAGGGGAGGGTGTGGAGGTGTAGCCTAGAAAGCTCTTGCCCAGCTTGTATGAAGCTGGGTTTCTCACACAAAATGCTGGATACTTCATAAAGGAAAGTTGTTTGCTCTGTTTGCAGTCCTGGAGGCCACAAGTCCAGGGCAGAACAGCTCGTCATCTAAGCCCTGTTGAGGGCCCTGTCTGCAGCCCGTGACCTGGTGGAGCGCCGCGGTGGGTGTGCCTGTGAGGGCTGTGAGGGGGCAGTCACAGGGCAGATGGGAGGGTTGGGCTCCCTCACTCCCCTCCCACTAGGCTCCCCCAGAAATCATAAAATGCTTCCCAAGGGTGTAGCCCCCAGTGACCCCAACTCCCTCCTGTGCCCTCTTGAAGACTCTGACGCTTCCCACACCCCCACGTGGCTCAGGGCCACACAAGATCCTCTGGGGGACAAAGGAGGAGGAGGGGAGCGCCGCCTGTGAGCTGTTCAGGGATCTCCCGGCTGTGGGATCTGCCTGGAGCTGGCGTGACCTGGGAAACTGGATCACCAGGAGACTCCACCGGGGCGCTTAGCAAAAGCTGCCTGGGTGTGTGGAGACCGGGTGTGCATGGTGCTAGCTCAGGGTGGAGCCCGGACAGGCGGGCTGAGTCTGAGGGCTTCGTTGGAGGCCTGGGCACCGCCCCTCCGTGCACAGGGATGACACCCCGCTCCTCACACTGCCTGGTCCTGCATGAATCTGCCCTTCCTGAACCTACAGAGCCTGGTGCCAGCTATGCCGTGCTGAGCAGTGGTGGAGGGCTCGGAGGACAAATGGATGTGCTCTCAATGCCCCCTTTGGCGGAGAAGAGTTGAGAGCCCTGTGTAAGGTCTGCCCTGAAGGGGAGGCAGGTAACAAGCGCCCACTCTCATGCTGGTCCCAGGGCCTCTCTGTGTCTGCTGTTCTTAGCCAGGCCTTGGTGACTTCAACTCTGTACCACTCAGCAGGAGCTGGCACGCAGTGGGTGCCCAATAAGTGCTGCAGGGACAGCTCTGAAGCACACCCTGACTCCACCGCGGAGCCTTGCGCCACCCAGAATCCTCTCTGCTTGTCCCTGCCCTCATTTTCACCATCGCTTTACATAACATGGGTGGTTTCACCTTCTAAAAAAATACTAACTCAATTACTCTGTGAATATTTATCAGAACCAAAGGAATGAAAATAAGCTCCCGCAGCGCAGAAACCCAGATGTTTGGGGTTATTTTTCCAACACAGTGCTCAACTATTTTACTTATTTACTGTTTTTCTTAAGACACAAGGCAGACTGTGCTGTGATGTGGACAGAGGCCCTGTCCTTGCGTCCCCTGTCCCTCGGGAGTGTGGGCACACTGGGCGGCCACCCCGGGCGGCTGAGGCGGGACAGACCGGCAACGGGAAACAGCTGTGTGGCCCATGCTGTCTCCTCGGCCCCAAGCGGGGACGCGTGCTGCAGACGAGGGACAGGCGGCGACAGCCGGACAAGGAAGTCCCTTGCCACGGACCAGGCAGAGCGGATCCGCCTGGCTTGGCTGTGAGGTCACTCAGCAGGGTCCCACCAGCCACGCCGGGCCTCCTCCTCCCGGCCACTGGAGAGGACGCTGCCCAAGGAGTCCTCGGGTGCCACCTCGAAGCGGCCTCATAGCTCTACTGTGCTGCCCACAGCCTTCCTTGGCCTTAAAAATGCCACTCAAGGAGGAGGAGGAGCTGGCCTGGGCGTAGGGGGTCAGTGGCTTCTACCCTGAGGAGGAAGATGTGCCCTGCAGTGCCCCAGCAGATGACACATTCACGGTGGACAGGCTCATCCCAGGAAAACGACACCCCCAGAAGCTGCTGGCGGGTGATGGCTCCCCAGCTTCCGGGCAGCGCCTTGGCAGCCAGTGCTCCAGGCCTGGCACGGCTTCTCACAGCTCAGCCTGCAGCCTGGGTTCCTCTTCGTGAGCATCTGCAGTGGCCTGAGTGGCCCCCAAGGGCCCGGCCACGACCCTCACCACACACTGCTGTCCCTCGTGACTCACATGTGCCTGCTGAGGCTCTGCACCTGGGCCGCCATCTCCCACCTGTGACCCTCGCCCCCCAGCCCCTCCTCCCATGGGCCCCGCTTTGCTCTCCTCACAGCACCACGCAGCGGGGGTGGGCGGCTCTTGCTGCCTGTTCAGCGGCCGCCATCACCCCAACCCTGCTTCCGGGGCCTCCTGTCCGCAAGGCAGACATGGTGGGTGGGTGTGTGAGTCTGTGGGCGCTGCACGGGGGCTGACGGGCCTCCCTGTCCTCTCAGGTCTCCTTTCTATCGGCCGTGCTGCTGTCAGGGACACCTTGTAAAGGTGAACATCAGGTCTCGGTCCGTCACCACAGTAAGCTGTCTAATAATTCCCCTTGCTCTTGGAACAAATCCAGACACCCTCCCTGCCCCAAGACCCACGGAGGGCCCCCCGCTGCTCCCAGCCCCCAAAAGAGGTCACTGCCACGGGTCACTGATGTGACCCAGAGGACACTGCTTGGCACAGGAGGTGTTTCTGCTCTGATATCAGAAATCGGGTGCTGTTCCAGGAATTCTCTTTGAATAAAAAGAGGCCACAAACACCGATGGCCAGAGGCTGGGAAGATGTCCAGGTCCCTCCTGTCACCTCACACGGCTGTGCCCTCCCGTGACATGTGCTCCGGTAGAAACAGAACAGACCAGTGCCAGACACCAAGAGGGTGCGGCCTTTGGGCAGGGGTCACAGAAATAGAGAGCTTTCCGGGCTGGTTCCTAAAAACAGCTTCAAGTCTCAGCAGTGGCAGGGCTGGCGCCTCACCCAGCCCGTGGTTTCTGCTGCTGTCTCCACCCTTGCGATTCCATGCGGAGAACTTCTGCAGGGGGGCAGGAGTGCAGGTGACCCGAGGGCCACACTGAGGCGGAGTATGGCCTCTTCTCAGACGTACCTGGAGATCAGTATCACAGGGACCAGAATGCAGCGCCAAACACCCGCTCGATGTCAAACAAGGCGGTGACAGAAGCCATAGTCGCCACCTTTTCCCAGAGGACTCAGCAAGGTATTTCAGTTTTCAGTGAGGAAACACAGTCCACGGCTTTCTGCCCTGGCCTCTTGCCCAAGTCCTCTGGGGCTGGGGTGCCCTGTGGCCCAGCAGCCTCAGCAAGGCATGGTGAGCTCCCACGCCGGGCCATTGTCAGAGCCAGCCCGGCACCCGCGTGCATGTTTTCAGGCTACGACAGCAACTTCCTGGTGCCACTGTCCTCAGTCCCCTTCATCTCATCTCCCTGTGGAACCCAGCTCCTGTCCCCAAGCCCCTCTGCTCCACTGGTGCCGGCCTGGGCCTGGGGTCTCTGCAGTGGGGGGACTGCTGGGTCACGGTAGCATCGTGGAGAGCAAGACAGATGTGGCCTCCTTCAGGGACTGTGCAACTCCTCGGTGACATCTTGGCCCTCTCGTCCTCCTCGCCAGCACACCTCCAAGGACAGGCACTCCATCTTCCTGGATCACCCCTTTCACTTTCTGACAACTTTATCAGAGCACTCAAGCTGTCACCAGGTCGAGAGCCCTGGCGTCATCTGCTTCCTGCAGCACAATGACAGAGTGCAGGAGCCTGCGACAGTTGTCAGCCATGTCACCTGCCATTTGCTGGGGCCAGCGCCTGGCCTGTGATGGAGTCGGTCACTTCCGCTCTGCACCAGCGCAGCTATGGCTTCTGCCACCAGCCGTTCACACTCTAGCAGATAACTGCTGGCCACAGCAGGTCTGGAGCACTGCAGGAATCCGGGCTGACCAGATAAAGCCCATTATCACTGCAGCCGCAGTGTACAGGCTCACTGAGGACTTACAGGACATTTTGTCAACATGTGGGCTTGTCCCGGGAACACGGGTGTTGGGTCTGACATGAAGGACCGGAGGCTCCGGAGATAGCAGGCCTGCTTATCAGCCATGGTGCCCGAGTGAGGTCAAACATCAACACCACAGCCGTCCCAGATGAAAACAAGTCCTAGAACACCAGGGCAGGAAGATCCCCGAGCCACTGGGGATGGAGGAAATGAGACCCAGCAAGGGAACCAGAGGGGACCACAGTCTGCAGGCAAGGCTCAGGTCTCCTAGCAACAAAAGAAGGCCCTGTCCCCTTTGCAGACTGGACCAGGCATAGAAAGGCAAGGGGAGAGGTCCAGAGTCAGTGACAATCTACTTCTCTAGAACCACAGTTTATTATGCTGTTTCTGGATGGTGTCTTGAATGTATCCTTGAGATCCAGTGAAAATGGGGTAAATATATTACTTGTTGCAGGCATAATGGTGCGCACCTGTAATCCCAGCACTTTGGAGGCTGAGGCAGGAGGATTCCCATGAGTTCAAGGCTACCCTGGGCTACACGTTGAGTTCAAGGTCAACCTTGAACACACAGTGAGACCCTATCTCCAAAAACCAAAAACCAAAAAAATTAATCACTTATTGATTTAATCTCTCAATTTTATTGAGCACAGCCTCATCCATTCTTTGGCAGACTTGTTCCAAGCACAGGACCACGGGGTGAGTCATGCACATGGTTCCCTCTTCATAGGCCCTCTGCTCTAGATAAGGAGATGGGCAATAAGCAGAGAGACCATCAGGGGAACAGGTGCTGTGAAAACAAAGGAAGCTAAGGCTGTAGGAAGTCCTGAGGGAATGGGTGTGCTGTGCACAGCAGGGAGGTCATGAAAGGTATTACGGAGAGACTGACGTGCAGAATTGGAAGACACTTAGGCCATGTCTTGAGAATGTATTGGGAAGTTCTGCAGGAGTAGCAGCCATGCACAGGCCCTGGTGCAGAGAGTGCATGGCTATCCTGGAATGGCAACGAAGCTGGGGAGCAGAGGGAGAGAGGAGGAGAGGGCAGGAGGCGAGGGGACCTAGAGGGAGGCAGGGCTGATCATGCAGGGCTTGTTTGTTACTGTGGGGATTTAGGGTTGTCCTGTGCATATAGTGGATGTCGCTGCTCGAGTTTCTTGCGCAGAGGAATAACGTGGCCTGGCTGACTCTTTGAAAAGTCACTCAGGCTGCAGAGCTGAGACAGAACGGCAGGAAAGCAAAGGCAGAAAGAGGCTGATTTGTATAACGTGGTGGACTGCTTGGCCGAGGAGTCAGGGGAAACTAGCATTTGCGGCCTACTCACAGCATCAGGGCTGCTGCTTCCTGCAGTGGGGAGACAGCAAACAGAGCAGGGTGGCGTGAAGAGCGCTGGGGCTCTGGCGCAGGCTGTGGACAGGACACGCCCTGAAGGCCCGTGTGGAGGTCTGGTCACCAGCCGTGGTGCTGGACAAAGTTACGCAGCTTTCAGGAGGTGGCCTTGTGGGAGGAAGCTGCTTCTCTGAGGGCACGATCTTGAGGGGGGCACTGGCGTTATCCCAGCCCCTTCTGCTCTGTTTGTGCTTCTTGGTCACCATGAGGCCATCATCGTTGTCCCACCATGATGCTCTGGGTCACTGTGGCTCAAAGGCAATGAAGATTGCTGACCTCGGACTTGAGCTCCGAACCTCTCTCTTGCTGGGAGTTGGTCCTCTTAGGTGTCTCGTCACAATGCAAACCTGACCAACGCAGTTTGACATATCTACAAGATGCGATTAGAGACTATGTGAATGTTCAAGTTCCAAGAATTTATTACACAACACACACCTAGCTTTAATCCTCCTTGAAGTCCTCCCCCTCCTTTTGAACACACTCATCCCACCATCCTTGCTACTTTCTGAAGCGCTCTCAAAGCCCCCTTTTCTGTCTTTAGATGTGCTGTTCTGGCGGCCTTGAAGTCCTGAACTGATTCAAAACATTTTCTTTTCATGGTCATCTTGATTCTGGGGAAGAGCCAGAAGTTGCGTGGTGCCACACCCGGTGAATAAAGGGATGAGGACACAGAATCATGTTTTCACGAGCTGCCTTTTGCTTGAATGGAGCTCAGCAACAGCATTCATTGTATTTTTTATCACACCTTGTAAAGACACACAGGAAAGAAGACTCCAGAGCTGCTGCAGAAATTGGCAAGCACAACGGGATTAGTGCATTCAAGGAGAGGGGGAAGACTCTGAGGAAGATTCATAGCAATATTTCTTGCACTGTAATAACTTTTCAAAGTGTAAACACTCACCAGGTGTTTGGATTGTCCCTGTCTAGTCACTCAAGTGGAGGTTGCTGGGGGTGGAGGCCAGCGGAACACAGAGACCAGGGGTCCAGGAAGAGGCCCAGGTCAGGACGTGGTGTGGAGGCTGTCAGCTTGCAGGAGGCGCTTAGAACCTTGCAGCTGAGATGAACATCAGCCTCGTCAGGGACAGCCTGTGCGGAGGTGAGTGAAGGAGGCCTGAGGCCTGTGCCCTGCACACTGTTCAGAGGTCCAGCCCATGAGGAGACACCGGTGGAAGGACCGAGAGGGTCTGAGTGAAGAAGGAGTTCCTCTGGAGGGCAGCAGACAGTGCTTCAGGGAGGACAGGGTCGATGCTGCGTCTGAGATGACGAGATGATGGCCTCTGACAGCTTGGAGGCCAGGGTAGCCTTGAGGGAAGTCTTGGCTGGCACCACAGGTACAGAAAGTCTCATTCTGAGACCCGGAGGACAGCAACCAGAGACAGGGCTAAGGTGGTCTTTTCCTTTCCTTTCCTTTTCTGCATTCCCGGGATTCAACTTGGGGCCCCTCAGCAAGCTACATCTCCACATCCCCGCCTTCTTACTGTCCCCTCCGCCTTCCTCTTCCTCCTCTTCATCTCCCTCCTGCTCTTCTTCCTCTCCCATGGCCTTGGTTCCCCCTCTTCTTCCTCTTTTTCCTTTCCCTCCTCTTCCTCCTTCTTCCCCTCCCCCTCCTCCTTCCTTTTCCTCCTTCTTCCTCTCCCTCCTCCTTCTCTTCTTCCTCTCCCTCCTCCTTCTCTTCTTCCTCTTCCTCCTCCTTCTCTTCTTCCTCTTCCTCCTCCTTCTCTTCTTCTTCCTCTCCTCTTCCTCTTCCTCTTCTTCCATGGTCTCACTAAGTTGCCCGCCTCACACCTGTGTGTCTCCTGCCTCAGCTTCCCAAGCAGCTGGGGTCACGGCTGTGCACCACTAAGCCTGGCCAGGGTGGTTCTTTTAAGACTTTTGATGTCAAGAGGAGCAGAGAAGTGAGAAGGTAGAGGGGCCGTGGGGTCAAGAGTAAAGTCCTCTCTCCGAGTTCTGGGTACACAGGCCCTAACTCACCTCCTGTCCCCATCACAGGACCAAGGCCTGCGCCTGGACTTCAGGCCCATGGCAACAGTTCTCTTTGGTTTACTGGAGACAGGTCCTCCCCAGAGAACCCGCCAAGCCATGGCGAGACGAGCAGGAAGGAGAACAGCGGTGCCTTCTGGGACAGAATGATGGGAGAACGTGGGGGGCTCTGAGGAGCTCAGTGGAAATGGCTTTCGGGTTAAACCCTCAGGGTCGCTGGCCAGGTTACCAGTGACAGTGGAGGGAGGAGCTCGGCAGACAGAGCACAGGCTGGGCCCAGGGTGGGGACGGAGGTGGTAGCCCCTGCGTACGGGGTCAGAAGATGGCTGCTGCTGCTGATCTTCACTCCAAGTGGAGCAGGCCACCGTGTGGGAAGCAGACCATTCTGTCCATCTGCTTGCCCACTGTTTGGGGGTTGAAAGGGAAGCAAACTCAGAGGAAAGACAGGAGACTTCTTTAGGAAGGGAGGAGGGACAGGATGTGTCTCAGCCTGGGCTCCCCTACACCAGACTTGAGCCAAGGAATTGAGCACAAATAGTTTACCTCCCGCTGAGAAGGCCTTGTGGGAGCCAGACTGAGGTAAAGAGGAAGGGGCTGGGGAGGAGGGGTTGGCATGCCCGTCACCCTCTGGGCAGCAGGCTCAGCCACCCAGGAGCTCCAAATGCCAGCTTAGGGCACGGCCGGGTCCTGGCATCCTGAGCGACCCCGCCTGTGGGGAGAGGCAGTGCCAGCAGCTGGAAGAGCCCTGGGCACCGGCACAGGGCTGGCAGAGGAAGGCAGCCAGTGTGCCCCGTGGGCGGCCTGGGGATGTGGGTGCGACCCGGTGCCCAGGATTAAGCCCTCTCCTTCCTGCTGCGGACTCTTCCTGGAGGTGGTCGGCCCCACCCGGGGACAAAGACGGCCAGTCCAGCAGAGCCCAGATTCCCCAGGGTTCCTGAAGTGAATGATAGGGACAGATCTGCCCGCTGGCCAGCACTACATGGGCAGAAGCCGTCCTTCCGCAGAAGGGGCACAGGGACGGCCCAAATCCATCAGAAGCAGCTTTGCTGGAACTAGAAAAACTAAACATTTATAGTAGGTGTGAACATGTTTAATCAAAAAGATAAAATAGCAAAACCTCACCAGCATCCTGATAGCAGAGCTCTGTGGTGTTTGAGTGAACCCAGCTGGGCAACGGCTTTGGAGGGAAGCGCCCACATTCCGGGCGGGCACAGATTCCCGGTGCAGAGGGCAGCAGAATGGCCCTCTTCGCAGGAACTGTGGCTTCGTTCGGACCCATCTGGTGACTCCTGAAGAGCGGGGTCACCTCTGCGCTGTCTCTAAGGGCCGAAGCAGCTTCCCAGAAGACATTTGTGAAGAACACCGAAAGGCATGCACATTAACCACTTCTCCTTGGGGCACCAGAACATAGCCGGGGCAAACTGTGGACAAAGCAAGGGCTCAAGGGGGCTGGGGATTTAGCTCAGCGGCAAAGGCGCCTGCCTGGCAAGCGCAAGGTCGTGAGTTCGGTTCCCGGTACCGGAGAAAAACAAAACGAAAAAACAAAACAAAAAAAAAAAAACAAGGGCTCAGGAACAAAGGCTGGAAATCGACTGGGACACTTGGAGAAAATAGGGCTTTGAACTGCTGCCACATCTGCCTGAGGACCGAGGGGTCCACGGCCAGGGCTGCGGAGATTAAGGCAGAGCTGGAGACACCCGGCTTGGGCTTGGAGGCACGGAGTTTTTTTCCCATTTGGCTCCAGACAGAGAATACAATTCTGTGTCTAAACCGCTCACCGACTGTAAGAACAAAGGCCTTGTGGCTGCACATGACAAAGGACAGAATCTTCACAAAATTAATGGAGAAAGGAGAACTAAGCCAACAGCGGTTACAACAACCAGCAACAATAGACTCCAGTGAGGGGGAGGGAGATGTGACGACCGGAGTTGCAACACTCTAAGGAAAAGTGTTCACTTTGCTTTTTTTTTTTTTTTAAGTGTTTAATTTTCAACCAAAAATTATGAGTCATGCAATAAAACAAAGATGCCCCTCCCCCAAACAGGACGAACATAATGGAGATGACCCACAAGAAAGCCAAGACTTTGAACTCACTGCACAAAGTCCAAGGCAACTTCAAATCAACCCAAAGAGCTACAAAAGCCATGAGGTTGATACACCAACACATAGAGAAGATCAAGACAGAGATAGGACTCATAAGGGGGCCAAAGAGCATTCTGAGGTTGAGGTCCAATGACTGAAGTGAAAAAAGCTTTCAGGGAGAGTCAGCGCTTACATGAGCAAGCTGAAGAAAGACTCAGAAAGCCTGAAGGTGGATGCGCTGAGATTTCCCTGTCCGAGGAGATAGAAAAGTGAAAGGAAAAAAAGCAGCACCCAGAAGATGGGAGGGACAACCCAGAGACACCATCATTGTCACCAGGAGCCAGGGAAAGCAGAGAGAATGGATGACGGCCATGTGGCCAGTGTCACACCACACGTCCAAGTGTCGCAAGCAGCCCCAAGATTCTCACTGAGACACATTGTGTCACACTGCTGAAAACCAAAGCCGGACCCCTAGAAGCAGCCAGCGAGAGGTGACTCATCATAGAGATGTTGTCCTTACTGATACTGACGGCTGATGTCAGCTCAGAAACCAGGGACACCACGGGACAGAGGACGACTTCTTCATGCTCTGGTCAGGCAATGGTTCTCTGTGCAGGAGGCTACCCTTCAACAATGCAAGAGAAATGAAGACATTCCTCAGGAAACAGAAGTGGAACTTATTCTCTGCTGGGAGACTTGCCTTATGAGAAACGATAAAAGAGGTCCTTCTGGCTGAAATGAAGGGGCATGCTTTAAACAGTGACTTGAATTCATATGAAAAAGCAAAGGCTGTCGATAAGGTAATTTTCAAAAACTAAACACAGAGATGTTACGGGACCCATATTCCCAAAACAAACAGGATCGTGTGCTGTCATGGTGCACGCCTACCCATGTCTAGAGCAGTGCCAGTCACAGTAACTGAGCTGTAGAAACAGCCTAGCTGCCCGTCCACAGGTGGATGGATAAAGAACATGTGGTATATGCATGCACATGGTGGAATATGACTTGGCCATAAAGAAGGATGGAATCCTGTCATTTGTAGGAAAATGCGTGGCCTAGAAACCGTGATATTGAGTGAAATTAACCAAACTCAGAAAGCTAAACAGCACATGTTTTCTCTTATATGAGAAGCCAAATCAATAAATGAGAAAGGACGGGAAACCAGGAGTGGACTTCTCAAGATGGGTAAGGGGACATGCAGGTGGGAGAAGAAAGGAGAAAAGGGGTCAAAGGGATTGACGCTGTTTAAGATGTGTTAAGTCCATATACCAACTCCCCAAGATAAACCCTGCCATCATGTAATTTTGACCTGTACCAATAAAATACTAAAAATTAAACAATATGTGTATAATTATGTAAAATATGAATGCTATATTAAATCAGTACATTATTTTTATCTTATAAAATAATATATTTATAGTTCTATGCTTATATTTATAACAACTATAACTGTGCAATGAATATATGGTATAATAAATATATCATTATTATGTATTTATAATAATAAAGAAATGTAAGTCAGCCCTAAATCATCTATGATTTGTAACTCTTCTTTTTTTCTATGTAATTTTAAAACTAACATAAAACAATGATTATGAATATATATTGTATGTTTGTACAACATACAAACATACAATTTGTGACGATATCACAAGTGGACAGGAATGACAGAGCTACACAGAAATAATGCTTTGTATAGTATTGTAGTTAGTTGTATTAATTGAACTAATGTAATTGTTACAAATTAAGGTATTAGTTGTAATCCCTAAGCAACAACTAAGAAGATAACTGAAAAATAACACACACACAGAGTGAAATTAGACTCAGGAAGTCAAACATCACAGAGATAGAGAGAGAAAGAGAAACACATATAAAAATGATACACTAAGAAAAACCTAACAATAGAAAGCAGTAATGTAGGAGGAACTGAAGAACACAGGGCCAGGGATATAACTCAGCGGCACAAGCGCCTGCCTGGCAAGCACAAGGTCCTGAGTTCAATTCCTGGTACAAAAAAAAAAAAAAAAAAGAAGAAGAAGAACACAAAATATATAAGGCATACAGAAAAAAAATAACAAAACTGTAGGAATGGCCTTCCTCACCAGTAATTACATGAAATGTGAACAGTTCAAATTCTACAACTAAGAGACAGGCACTGAAGGAATGGATTAAACAAACAAACCATAGTCAAGCTACATCCTGTCTACAAGAGACCCACCCACTTCAGAGCCCAAAACACACGAGGCAGCAGGCGCAAGGGTGGGGAGAAGCGTCCACGCACACGGTAACTGCAGGGCTGGGAGGGACACGCTGATGGGAGACAGAATAGACTTCAAGACAGAATTTGTTGGCTGGGGGTGGTGGCGCACGGCTGTAATCCCAGCACTCGGCAGGCTGAGACAGGAGGATTGTTGAGAGTTCAAGACCTGCCTGGGCTACAAAGTGAGCTCAAGGCCAGCCTGAACTGCATAGCGAGATCCTGTCTCAAAAAGACAAAAAAAAACAAGAGACAGAATTTGTTACAAGAGACAAAAATGGACGTTACATAATGACAAAAGGTCAATTTATCAAGGAAATATGTAAATTATATGCCAATATCCATCTAAAAACAAATACTCAAAATATTTGAAGCAAACACTGTCAAAACCAAAGGGAACAATAGGGGCTGGGGATTTAGCTCAGCGGCAAAGCGCCTGCCTGGCAAGTGCAAGGTCGTGAGTTTGGTTCCCGGTACCGGAGAAAAACTAAAAAACAAACAAACAAACAAAAACCAAAGGGAATAATAGATTATTCTCCAATCATAGAGATTCAACACCTCAATGCACTGAAAAAGTAGACAAAGATGAAGTTTAAAAATCTCTGATAATCTCAAAGAAAAAGGATTTGAGAAAACTCAATACCCTTTCATATTAAAGAACACTCCACTAGGAATAGAACAGAAATTCTTCAACATGATCAAGGGCATCTACAAATAATCAGAGTTAACATCATACCTAATGATAAAAGATTGAACACTTTCTCCCTGAGGAAACAAAAAACGAGGGATGTCTGGTCTTACCATTCCTGCTGTATGAGTCAGTTTTCGGTTGCTGGGACAAATGCCTGATGTACAGCGCTCAAGGGAGGGGAGGTTTGTACTGGTTCAGCTTCAGAAGTTTTAGTTGTGGTGGAGCAAAGCCACTCACCTCATGGAGGCAGAGAGAGAGAGGAAGGACCAAAGAGGAAAGGGTCAAGCAGAGATTATCTCCTTGTCATGCTTTAGGAATCTGCGTAGCAACTCTCACATGAGTCAAGTTGGCAGGAAAATTAACCATTGCACCATCATACTGTTCAATGTTGTGCAGTGTAAATTCTGCCCAGGGCAATTCGGGGGTGGAAGGAGAGGGTAGGAGGAAGGGAGGGTGAAGGAAGGAGAGGAGAAGAGAGGTGAGAGAAGAGAAGAGAAGAAGGAGGAGGAGGAGGGAGGGAGAGAGACTGAAAGGAAGTGGGCACAGGAAAGGACCCACAGACGACAAAATATTCCCCAAAGTGATCAATAGATTCAGGGCAATCACATCAAATTCCAACTGCCTGTTTTTTCACAGATGGATAAGCTGACCCTAAAATTCATATGGAATTTCAATGGACCCCAAATGGCTAAAACAGTCTTGAAAAATAGGAGGTTGTATGATTTACACTTGTCAATTTCAAAACTTACTGAAATATTACAGCAATCAAAATAGTATGTTAGTGTCTCAGGATCGGCCCATAAACCAAAGGAGTAGAATGCAGAATGCAGACCCAAACCGTACACCTGCAGCTGACTGATTTCTAGCAGGTGTCAAGGCCCTGTAAGAGCAAAAGAATGGGTGACAGGGCAGGCTCTCAAAAAGGAATGACGTGGGATCCATATCTACAAATTAACTCAAACTGGATTGAATTCCTCAACATAAGCTCCAAAGCTGGAAAACACTTAGAACTAAAAATATTAGTAAATTTTCATGACCTTGATTTGGCAATATATGATTTTAGATATAACATCAAAGTGCAAACAATGAAAGAAAGGTAGGTTAGAAGGACTTCCTCAGAATTAAAGCTTTTGTGCACCAAGAATAGCATCAAAGAGTGAGAAAGTAACACACAACGAGAGAAAATATCTCCAGCTCATATGCTTAAGAAGGAACTGATATCTGGAATACAGAAAGAACTCCTAAAACTCAACAACAAAACTATTCAATTCAAAAATGACCTACGGATAATGGCCATTTCTCCAGAGCACACACAGAAGTGGCCAATAAGCACATGAAAAATGCTTGCGATCATCAGTCATGGGGAAATGCTGATCAGGTCAGGCGTGGTGGCGCACAACTGTAATCCCAGCACTTGGGAGGCAGAGGCAGGAGGATCTCTGAGAGCTGGAGGCTAGCCTAGGTTACATAGTGTGGTCAAGGCCAACCTGAACTGCATAGCAAGACCCTGTTGTAACAAAAAGAAAAAATGCTGATCAGAACCATGATGAGATGCCACCTTATGGCCACCATGATGGCTCTGATTTAAAATTTGAAAAATGACAACTGCTGACCAAGATCTAGTGAAACTGGATCTTTTATATGTTGCTGGTAGGACTGAGAAATGGTGTAGCTTCTTGGAAGAATAATTTGGCTATTCCTTAAAAAGTTAACCGTAGGGAGCAACCCATCCTGTCTCTTAGCTATTTCTGTTCTTCATTTCCCATTCCTATTCCCCATTCCTTTTCTCCATTACATTTTCCTACGCTTAACCTCAAAAAAAAAGTTTAGCATAGAATTCACGTATGACCCTGCAACTCTTTTTTTTTTTTTTTTTGGTGCCAGAAATTGAACTCAGGACATTGTACTTGCCAGGCAGGCACTTGTGCCACTGAGCTATATCCCCAGCCCTGACCCTGCAATTCTAAATATATGTTCAAAAGAATTGAAGAAAGGTGTGCAGAGTAAAACTTGTAGAACAATGTCATATCAGTCTTCACTATTCATAGTAGACAAATGGATAAACACGATATTGTATATACACGTAACGCAATATTGTACAGCCATAAAAAGGAATGAAGCACTGATCTATACTTCGACATGGATAAGCCTTGAAAACATACTGAAAAAAAGAAACTAGATTTTTACAAAGAGCACATTTTGTTACATTTTGTTTATAGGAAACGCCCAGGATAGGCGAATCCATACAGACAGAAAACAAGTTAGTCATCAAAGGCTGGAGTGACAGAAGAGTAGCGATTGACTATTATTGGGTGCAAGATTTCTTTTTTAAGTAATGAAGATGCTCTGGAATTACAGTGATGGTTGCACGAGGTTGTGAATGCACTAAAAGTTACTAAATTGTGTACTGGAAGTGACTATAATGGTGAATTTTATATCAGTAAAAATACACAAGGGCTAGGAGTTTAGCTCAGCGGCACAGCGCCTACCTGGCAAGTGCAAGGTCATGAGTTCGATTCCAGGTACTGGAAAAAAAAACAAAACAAAAAAATACACAGCACCTCAGTCCTGTAGAGCATCAATGCTGCGCAGGCACCGTGGCTGTGCTTCTGAGAGTCTGCCCAGCATTCTAGCTGACCAGCTAGCAGGTTCTGGGAAGACCACGTGTCCATCTTTACATATCTTCTGTGATGTAGTGGGTTTCCTGGTGCGTTCACTTGGCAGCCCCCAAAGAGGAGCTGGAGAGATTGTCGGGTACTGCAGCAGGGAAATGCGCTCTCAAGGAGCAGGAGGAGGAGCAGAAGCTGGTGGCGGGAGTGGGTCTTGGATAGGCAGAATCCCTGAGGCCCAGTGGAGTAAGGATGGGGTATAATGATACCTTGGTTCGCGAATTCCTGTGTTTGTAAGCAATTCATTTCAAAACAAAAGCACTTGGCAAAATTTTACTTCCATTCACTCTGCATCAGGTGACAAACATGACCACAGCCATCTTCCCCAAATCGTAAAACAAATTAAGTTCATCAGCCGAGGTCTTGCTATACTAACAGCACATTCTTCAAAAAAAATTCTCAAGTTGATACCTAATTGGTTAACATTATGCTTTCTAAATGATTATTATATAATCATATGAGTAAATACACTTAATTTTAAATGGAAATGAGGTTCAAACCCAGGAAAACCTTCCTAACTGAGCTATCTTGGGCAATCCTATCACTTTGGGGATGGCAGGAAAAGAGAACCGACATTCACCTACCATTTATTACAGTATACTGTAAAAATTATTTTACTTAATTACAGGTGACGGTTATTAGTCTCTTACTGTTGCATAATTCACAAATTGGACTTCACCACGAACGTGTCTGGATAGGAGAAAATTGGGTGGAGTTTCAGGAGAGTCTTTCCGTGGGTAAGGGGGCCTGATGTGATTGACATGTCTTTAAAAGGAAGACTTGGAGCCAGGCGTGGTAGTGCACACCTGTAATCCCAGCACTCGGGAGGCTGAGGCAAGAGGATAGTTGTGAGTTTGAGACCAGCCTGGGCTACAAAGTGAGCTCAAAGCCTACCTGAACTGCATAACAAGACCTTGTCTCAAAAAAAAAAAACCCAAAAAACAAACAAATAAAAGGAAGATTTGGGGAAGAGGAAAGAGATCAGGGGAGAGGGGAGGGAGGGCAAGAGAAAGGGAGCAATGGGGAATAATCAAAAAATGTTATCTGCAGGTACAGATATGCTATCTTAGTCACTTTCCTCATTGTTAAGACAAAATACCCAACACCTGCAATTGAAAGGAGGAGAGGTTTATTTGGGCTCATGATTCAGAAGTTTCAGTCCTTGCATGGCTGGCAGCATTGTGGAAGGGCCAGGCATGGAGAAAAACTTCTCAGGTCATGGCAACCAGGAAGCAGAGAGAGGAGAAGGGTAGAGGCTGGGAGAGGGACACCGCCTTTCAGGTCGTGCCCCCGTGCACCCACCTCTTCTGGCTGGGCCCCACCTCCTAAGAGCACATTTAGCTACAGCACACCCATGGCCTAATACTCTTCCAAAACCCTGCCAATGCATGCATGAGGTTTTCTTAATCTAAACCATAACATTACACCTTCAGCCCCAAAGAGACTTGTGTGCATATTTTTATGCAAAATTCATTTAGTCCATCTGCAAGAGCTACCAAAGCCCTGAAGTTTCAGCCTTTCTGAAAAGTTCAACTCCAAAGTCTTTTCTGAGACTCAAAGCAAACTCTTAGCTGTGAGTCCCTGTAAAAATCAAAAAGAAATCAAATATTTCCAACGTATAATTCCCATTCCAAAAGGAAGGAATATAGTGATAGGAAACCAATGGCACAAAAGCAAGACAAAAATCCAGCAGGACAAGCATTACTTCCTGCAGCTCCATGTCTAGCACCTGGGGCAAGCTGTGGTGAGATGTGAGCTCTAAAGGGTTTGGGCTGCCTCACTTTTATGGCATTGCCAGTTGCTGCTCTTGTGTTTTCTTTCTTGGAATGGCTTTGGTTGCTGTCTGCAGCCTTCCTTAGAGGTCCCACATTCCTGGCTTCTCCAGTTTCCTGGGGTTTTCACCATATTTTCAGCTTCATTCTCACAGCTTCATGCACTTTCCTCTTACGGGCATACTGCCTGGTCTCCCAGACCTTCTGGAATCTGAGTGGCAGCCTTCCTGACCTCAGAACTTTTGGATTCTGCATGCTTATAAAACCAGCACCATGTGATGATGCCAGGGTCTGCTGCCAGCTTGGGCAGTGGCCAGGTCCCATTGGATCATGGCTGCAGAGACCCCACATGGCCAAGCACTGTGAAACAAATCTGGAAGAAGCAATTCCCTAGGCAGCTCTCTAGGCCCTTCTCAAGTGGAGTGACCTGGTACACTCTTGAAAGCAAAGCCCTTCACTTTTGCAACTTTGAGTCTGTGAAGGGTGGGATCCGGCAGATTTCTTAGATGCCCTCCAGGCATCCTTTTTATTGTTCAGATATAAAGTACTTGGCTTTTTTTTTAAAGTCTTTTCAGCAACTAAGCTCTCCTTGGCCAAAACTTTGCAGGCATTTCCTTTCTGGGGAAATTGAAAACTTTTGCTCCAATTTTCAGTATATCTTTTTTTTTTTTTTTCCCAGTACCTGGAATCGAACTCATGACCTTGCACTTGCCAGGCAGGCACTGTGCCACTGAGCTAAATCCCCAGCCCCAATTTTCAGTATAAACATGTCTAAAAGCAGCAAGCAGTATCCAGTCTACAGACTGAACATTGGGCTGCTTTGAAATTTCCTCTTCAAGATTAGTCAGCTGCCGTTAATGTCAGGATAGTCCTCCCTCACTATATCATGGTTCACTTACTGCAGCTTCATTGTATCACAGGGTTTTTTAAAAAAATATATCTAATTCTGTATTGCAGAGTTTTTGCTACATTGTCGGATTTTGTGGTATATAGGTATTTATATAATATTTATTATTTTAATTATTTTTACCTGAAAATTTAAAATGATATAAAAAAGTTCATTCAAACATATTAAAAGAATATTAAATCAAAACAAAATACAGTATGTATTTCATCAGCAGTTGAATACTGTACTGTACAGAATGGAATTGCTGTGCACCACTACCACTTGTGCAAGTTTGCCAACGTGAGATTGTACGTGGCACACTATTGGCTGATGGAATGAAAGGCAACCAACCACAGCACTGTGTTCTGTATCCTGGGTGCTGATTGGCTCAGTGACTGTTGCATCAATCTGTTTGCTCTCCCGCACTGTGCCCATATGTTCAGCATCTCTCCTTGTCCACTTCACATCGAGTACCCATATAGAATTTTACATGTTGTTAAAATTACTTAGGCTTAAGAGTGTAGAAAGTGTTTAAGAGCACATGAAGTGTTTACAAGAGTGTGGGAAGGGTTTATAGGAGTGTGGGAAAGGTTTATAGGAGCGCAGGAAGGGTTTATAAAGCCTTAAAATATATATAAATAATAAATATAACACTGCTACTTCATGGATTTTCACATATTGTGGGGATCTCAGGAACACAACTCCCATGATAGGTGAGGGATCACTGTATTGTGCAAAACCTCAGGGCATGAGAAAAATGAAGATAAACTTCCTGCCAGAGCATAACACATATGGTCTCTAGCCCAACTGCCAATGGAGTCTTTGTTTCCAGTTGAAATCTCCTGAGTCTTGGGTTTTTACTGTCTGCATTTTTATCAGCATTCTGGTCTTCTGAGTACTGACTAGAATCTTGCATCAAGCTTGGCTTATATAAGTATTCCAGGACTTCTCTAGTTGGCATTGCCAAACCTTTCCAAGCTCCTCTTGCAAGCAAGTTCCAAAGGCTTCAAAACCGCATGGTCAAGCAGTCACAGCAATGACCTCATTTCTCAAGTACCAAACTCTGTCTTGGTCTTAAGTCACTTTCCTCATGGCTGGGACAAAATAACCAATACTTACAACTTAGAGGAGGAGAGGCACTTTGTCTCACATTTCAGAAGGTTTGGTCTTTCCATGGTCAGCATCATGGTGAAAGGGCCTGACACGGAGAAAAGCTGCTCACATCCGAGCAGCCAGGAAGCAAAGAGTGAAGGGAGGAGTCAGGAAGGGAGAAAAGCCCTATTAAGTCATGCCTCCTGCAACCCACCTCTTCCAGCCACTCACGCCTCCTAACAGCACATCTAGCTCCTCCAAAAGCCTTGCCTCTGAGTGCGTGAGGCTGGGGGCAGGGGCGATCCATTTAATATATGCTAAAATGAAACCTGCTATTCTGTATAACTAACATGCACTATTATAAAGAACTTAAAATTAAAAAGATGCCAACTTCTCTGCTGTCTTAGTACCCACACCATGCCCTCCTCTGTCGGAACTGGCATCTCCTGAATTGCCTTTGCACCAACAGAGGGACCCAGCTCAATGCAAAACCTCCTGCAAGTGCTGTGTGCCAAGATGCAGCATGGTTATGAGTCTGGGGAGCATCAGGCCCACTGAATAGGAAAAGACCAACCCAGAAAACTGAAGCGAATAGGAGGACACTGTAGGCGGGAGACCAGGGGCCCAGCCTTGTGCCTGCTTCATTTTCAGGAGGAAAAGAGCGGCCCAGGAATGGCCAGTCCATCCACACAGGCCATTAGAAGGGATCCATGACTTGAGTTAGGCTGAGCACAGTGAATCCTGGAACTTTGGTCAGAACCCCAGGAAAGAGGTGAATGGCTAGGCTGACTGTCCACTTGGTGCTGTTGCAGCCATCTTGTCACCCTGAGGGGAACAGTTGGCCGAGAATGAGTCAACAGCAGGGTGAGCAGAGCCAAGGGGAGGAGCAAGGCACACTCCTGACTCCCAGATGCAGCCACACCTACAGTTAGCTCCCCATTCATATTTTTCCTAAGCCAGTTTGAGTGGTTTTTTTGTTGTTAATGCAAAACCCTGGTTAATATCATCTGTTTATCTCCCACGGCTGCTCTCTGCTTCAGTTTTTAATTGAAGAATGTGCCCTTTGTCTATGTGATGATGGAGAACTCGCCCAGCTCGGCCCGGACCGTTCCCTCCTTTTCACACTGACCCATACGAACCTCCCGGCCACCTGCTCATGGATGCCCAGGGTTTGGACAGCCACCATCGAGGCGTTAGTTCTCTGCTAGAAAACTTCCTCTGAAGTCAGAAATGCTGCGCTCATTACCCACATGCCTTCAAAGGAATCACGACAGAATCCTTGAAGAATGCAGGGCCGGGGGCTGCAGGCATCTCCTCACGGTGGGACACTGAGGCCCTGTCTTACGATCACACAGTCCTCCATGGTGGGCCCGGGATTCGACCCCATGGCTTTCCTTGAGCCATAACCTGTCCCGATCACACATCAGTAACGGTAACCAGCAGCCGCTCTGCCAGGGAACGCTCTGCCAGGGAACACTTTGAGGCCTGCTTCCCAGTCACCAGCCTTCCCACTTTCACATCTTCAACCCAAGAGCCACTCTAATGAGCAACCTACAGCCTGAGAAGAGGCCAAGGGGCCTGTGTGGCTCACTCTTTCCAATGTAGGCGCAGAGGTCACCGGGAGGAAGTGCATTTATCTCACCCTACGCTTACCTGGTTACCTCTTTCAGTACTGTAAGCTGCAGAATCATTTGTCTGGTACAGTAGGACCCAGATCAGTTCGTGCTTTATTTCCCGGCTATCTCTGCCAACAGCCATTTGCTGGTCTCCTGAGGGAGGCATCGCTGGTGAGAACGGAGCCTGGGGTTTGGGAATGCAGCGCTCCTGGTCCAGGGCGCATGAACCAGGTGCATATTTGGATCACCTCCCTCCAGACATCACTTCCAGGGCGGGGGGCTGCCAAAAGTGATATTTCCCAAGGTGTTTTCCAGTAGGCGGTTTTTAGAAATCAAAAAGAAAGGAAAGAAAAAGAGGAGAGCGAGAGAGACAGAGAGAGAGAAGGGAGGGAGGGAGGGGGAGGAAGGAGAGAGGGAGGAAAGGAAAGGGGAGGGAGACCCCCCCCCCAGTCCTGTCATTTGGAGGCTGCTAGGCAGATGCACCTGGATAGCAATTGGCACCTTTACTACAGGTCCTGGAAAGTTGTCTCTCCTCACGTACCGAGCCGCTGAGCAGGGACAGCACCGGCGGCTCCTAAGCTGACCGAACACAGAAGGGGACATTATCCTGCAGAGGTGTTCTGCAAAACAAACCTTGAGAAAAGTTAGATTCAGAGACCCATGGGATCCTTGCCAGCTCTGAGAAGTGAAACGAACAGTCTGCCTTAGACTCTGCGAGCAGCATCCAGGCACATAAACAATAGCAAGAGAATAGCAGTCAGCGCGGCTCGTGGCGTTCAGCTGTGATTTAGAGAATGACAGCCCAGGGAACGGGCCAAACAGCACGGCCAGACGGAAGCGGCAGGCAGGCAAGCCACCCGCGGTGACACTGCTTGGAAGCTCAAGGACATACAGGTTATCCCCGCTGTGCCACCGAATCCTGGGTGAGGCATCAACTCACCATCTCTTGGCTCCAGGAAAGTGCCTTGGAGACTCTGCTGCAAAATCAGAAAGGCTTTGAACTTCTTGCAAGAGATCCAGACCCAGAAAAACAAATGCCTGTGGCAGGTCTGCTGCCTGCAGGGAGGCAAAAGCAAAGACCAGCAAGCATCTCTGGAGTCAGCTTGAGAAGAGATGAACATCTGAGCAACCTCTGTTACTGATCGTGAAGGTGCACGTGATAAGATGGGCATCTCGTCAGGGAGCTTTCTCTGCTGCCCGATGCTAGTGAGCATAAAAGGTGCCGGAGAAAGGGAATCATGACTTCTTTCTTGGCAGAAGTCCTCCAAGTTTATTTTCACGCAAAATGGAATTTTCCTGTTACGGGAGATTCAGGAAACAGCAAAGTGGGGTCAGAAGGTGGCTGCGGAATGACCTTTCCTCAGGAATGTGCGGCTGGGTGGGGCTGGCGCAGGTGCATGGTCAGCACCCAGGGCCAAATTCTGCAGTGGCCACAGGTCCCCTCTGGGGAGTAACCTCCACTTTATGAGCTCAGGCTTTTTTAATCTAAAAAAAAGAAAAGAAAAAAAAACATTGGGTGAGGTTTGGGGGTGTGGCTCAGAGACAGAATGTGCTCAGCACAAGAGAGGTCCTGGGTTCAACCTTAGGTATTGGGGGGGGGACGGGGAGGGGGTCTCCAACTTTAAATCAACACAGAGGCACTAGCGTGAATGGAGACCCAGAGTTGAGGGACTTGATTTGAATTCTGACTCTGCCGTTGGTACAGCAAGCCACTTCCGCTCTCTACCAGCCTTGGTTTCTTCATCTGCGCCCACCTTGGAGAATGTTGTGGTCCTGAAACAAGCCATGTGTCACATCAGCCCACGGTAGACAGCAGTAATTGGGAGCTGTTTCTACGGGGGCTGTCGTGTACTCTGAGATGAGGGCCTGGACAAGCTGACATTGCCCAGTTCCTCCCGCTGTGATCCACCTCTCTGGGGTCCTGAGGCTGGACTCTTCCAGTCGCTCATCAGTGGTGGGTTTCCCACCGCTAAAGCCACATCCACGGGGACCTCGGGGCTGCCCAAATCCCTTTCACGCAGCAGAGTCCTCGGCCCATGCAATTGTTCCAAAGTAGGAGAGAGGAAGTAAAGACAGGTAGAAAGGAGACAGGGGAAATCATGATTTTAAAAAGCTGTACTTGGGCTGGGGATTTAGCTCAGCGACAAAGCGCCTGCCTGGCAAGCGCAAGGTCGTGAGTTTGGTTCCTGGTACCGGAGAAAAACCAAAAAATAAATAAATAAATAAATAAATAAATAAAAAGCTGTACTTGTAAGAAGACGGCCACTTCCGGGACCTGGTGGAAGTTCCCCTAGGTGCTCCACATCAGCATTTTGCATTAAAATAAGCATCTCCCCTCGAAGATCTGTCCTCCCACCCCACCCACCCACACATTCCTTAAGGGTTCTGTAAGTCCATAAATTAGTTTAGTTCAGGAAGTAAACAGCACAAACCTGATCTTAAGATAAAGGGAAGAGTTGAAAGAATTCCAAGAATGCTTAAATTATCCATCTAAAAACTAGGGGCCCATACTGTCAAATGGGCCATTACCCTGCTGGGGGGGTGGGCGTTCTTTTCCGAAGGTTTCCACCCTCAAGAGAAACATAAATGTTCCCAGCTCCAGAAGAAAGCTCGCCTCTCTCTTGAGGGCTACACTCTACTTCCTTGAGTGTGTACTTTTGAAATTCTTCCTAATAAATCCCTTTTGGGCTCTTACTGACTGGGCCTGAAAATTCTTTTTCCACAAAGGGAGACAGCAAGCTTACTCAGTAGGAGGTGTAGGGTGGTAGCACCCTGCTTTTTGCTTTGGGAACCTGCAGGGACCCTGTCAGGGACACGTTCTCTTGGTGAGCCAGCAGCAGGAGGTAAAGAGCCACCAGGACTAGGACTCGGTAAGTCTCCTTGAAGGCTTTTCCATATTTTGTTTCCCGTTTCCCCTTGTCTCTGAAACATAGCTCTCTTTCCCTCCCTCCCTACCTCTCTCTGCCTCTCGCCCTCTGCAGCCTTACGGTTTTTCCCTTCTCAGCAATTAGAGGCTCCCAAATCCCTAGAAAATGGGTGCTTACACATAAAACGCCATACAGTTCGGAATAATGTGTCTCTATATGTTGGCTTGAAGTACACATACCTCATGTTATCCTCCAAGAGTCCTGTTGAAGCTGGGTTGTGGGGTGAGTGGATATCCATGATATAGCCCATGTGCCTTCTGTCCACCTAGCTTAACAGTGAGCTCATTTAAATTAGTTCCAAGAGAAGGGCAAGGATGTCTTTAAGGTGGGTAACCTGTTTTGCCCAGGTTGTTAGCCAACTAAAATAACACTTTTTTCTTAACACAATTGGTTTTGTAAATTCAATGCCCATTGTTTTCTGTATTCAATGAGTTTTTCCTTGGTCAAGGAGAATATAATACACATGGCTTCACTATGCTGTTTTGGTTTTCATGAGTAATCTGAGGTAGTTGTTAAAATGAGTAAATAAATAAATATAAATGAAGTTAGTGGTTATAAATATAACAACATCTGAGTCATCTGTTGCTAAATTCCAATATTCTTGACTTCTTAAAAGATAATGTATTTGGGTCTGTTAAATGTTTTCGTCTATTATTAATATATATAAAGATTAAGATTGTTTTCTTAAGTTTACTAAGACAAGCTAATACTGAAGTTAACATTCTAATATATAATTCTATGTTTACACAATATTAAAATTTCCCCTAAGTGAGGGGCCAGTGGGCCCGAGGAACTACGGCGCAAAACTCCCTGCAGTGGCTCACACAGCAGCTGCCCGACAGTTTGCCTCAGCTTCCTCAGAAGACAAGAGGCTGCTCAAGTTTCCCCCATGGTCTTATTGTGCCTCACTCCAACAAATGTTATTAAAACTTATTATTATATATTATTAAGTTGGCTGTAATTAAAAAGATAAAGCTTTCCATGTCTAAAACAGTAAAGTTTTCTTAAGATGTTCAAGTGCTCTAGGGCAGGGGATGTGGCTCAGTGGTAGAGCTCTTGCCTTGCGTGCACAAGGCCCTGGGTTTGATCCCCAGCACCACAAAAAAAAAAAAAAAAAAATGCTCTTAAAATATAAAAACTAGATTAAGGGACAAAGGTTTTATATTTTATCAAGATAACTTCTTGTGTTTTCCACTGTTA
>NW_004955429.1:16962866-16995250 GCF_000276665.1 Chinchilla lanigera | reverse complement strand
GAAAGAAAGAAAGAAAGAAAGAAAGAAAGAAAGAAAGAAAGAAAGAAAAGATAGGGGCTGGGGATTTAGCTCAGCGGCAAAAGCGCCTGCCTTGTAAGGTCGTGAGTTCAGTTCCCGGTACCGGAGAAAAACCAAAAAAAAAAAGAAAAGAAAAAAAAAAGAAATAAGAGATAAACAGAGTTTTAAGGGTCAAGGTTTATTTATATATTGGTGCGGGGTTCATTGCAATACCCAACAGGTTGATGTCTGCTTGAGTTGATTCAAGAGGCAAAGACCGCTGACCCCAAGGAAACAAAACGTTTGGAAGATGGATGTTTCAACAGTTTCGGAGCAGAGATGGACCTTGGGCAGGGAGTATTGGTGTCAGAGAAGCTCCCCTGGGGCCAATCAGATAAAAGCTATTCACTCAAACTGTCACCATGCCTTTCTGGCCTGCCTCACCACCTAGAACAAACGTCTGTACTCAGCAATACTCTATTTATTGCCTTTGTTGTTCCTCAGTAAATCTGGGGGTCCGAGTCAGTTCGGGGCTTGCCTCCATTCCGGTGAAGACCCCTGACCCCCAACAAAGATATTCTCTGTCTCTCGTGTCTTCATTCGTCTCTCTAATGGGGCTTGCTGGCCTGAACCGGGCAGTTGGCTTGTTGTACAATGTTCTCAGTAATCAGTTTATAACTGGTTAAATGAAGAATATTATTTTATAACAGGTATAGTTAGAAAGATGCAGATGTAGGTGTAGATACAGATGTCTGAGACAAGAAGCATGTGTATCTGAGGATGGAATATTCTGCAAGCATGAGCTTCCTCTAATGTTAAGTTTTAGAATTGAAATTACATAACTTTAATGCACGCAAAATAAGCAATAATTGTTCTCTTTTATACAATATGTTTCTGGTACCACTGCTCTTTATATTTGGTACAATTTAATTCTGTCATTTAAACAAAGCTTGATCTACACCTATAGGCTTTGACTGAACAAGCACTTTGTTACTGTATAAATGAGATACACATATATTGGACAATGAAGCTATTTGTGGTCACTAGCAATGTTCCTAAACTTCTCAGCGGTCTAATGGTATCCTTTGACTTATATTCGTGCTGTTATGTTATGTAAGCCTGTTAAAGGAGTCTACATTTCCCCTTAAGAGTAAAAACGAAGTTCATGTATATATATATTTGCTGCATAGCTATGACGCCAATTATTGTTAGCTTCTTGTATATTAAATACATTTATGTTCTCCATGTGTATAAGCCTTCTAAAATGTGAAACTAGAATACTTCACCATACTGGTGTCCTCAAACAAAATTGTTTGTAATGACAGACATTTAAAATGCAGGCTTATGTTTATGTGATTGTTTTGTAAGTGCGTTAGGATAGTTAGATGTGCAGAATACTATGTAGTCCAGGCAGCACCACTGCAATGATCACAGAGTGGGTGCTCATCACCTGTCAACTGCATCTGTAAACAAGCGTGTTCTATTTACACAGTTTATTTTAAAAGTGTACAGTAGCTCGGCCTGGTAGTGCATGCCTATGATCCTGGAACTCAGGAGGCTGAGGCAGGAAGATCACCACGAGTTCAAGGGCAGCCTGGGCTATGTAGTGATTTCAAGGCCAGAGTGAACTGCATAGCAGGATTCTGTCTCAAAATAATAATAATAATAATAATAATAATAAATGAAAGTATTTATTATTGAAATATGAATGAAATTTAGGTAAGATTCATTTATGTCATTTAACATTTTGTAATTAGATATCAGTAACCTATTGTTATTTCATACTAAAATGGGAATTGAAATGTATTTTAGAGACATAAAAAGAACCTGATGATTCTGGTATAATAATAATGCATCATGATTCATACCCTAAAATGCTGTTTGATCTTCTTTATTCTGAATTTTCCTTGTAAACCTTTATAACTGTTACCTGTTATTCTGCAGGACTATGACTGCTAAAGGACAACCTACATGTCCCTTACAGGACAGACAGAATGTGACACTGACTCCTCACCCTGGAGCTGACCATGGTTAATGAAAGGTAGCTCTTCCCTAGTCACGCTTTATATTTCAAAGTGCTACAAAATAAAAAAAAAAAAAAAAAAACCCTAGTCACGCTTTATATTTCAAAGTGCTACAATATCAAAAAAAAAAAAAAAAAACCTCTAATTAAGATTAAGACCCACTGCTGTTACTTCAAGACTGGTGTCTTAGTTACTTTTCTCGTCGCTGGGACAAAATACTCAATGCCCACAAGTTAAGGAAGAAAAGATGACTTAGCTCACAGTTTGTAGAGGTTTCAGTCCATAATCAGCTGGCTCCAAGGCAGCACAAATGGCAGATGGGCATCACAGAGGCAAAACGGTCCACAGTGGGCAGAAGGTAGCAAAGCAAGGAAAGGAAGAGACAAGCTTCTTTTTGTCCCTTATATTGTACCAGGCTACCAGGATTTGTGTGATGCCAAATCCATCAGACTGACTTCGTAATCACCCACCCTTGATCCTAGCATTGCACATGAATCAGTCACACACTCTACATTAGCCACCTCTGAAAAAGCCCCACCTCTGACTGCATGAGGCTTTGAGGGGACATCTCGACCCAGGCCGTGACAACTGACGTAGCTGACCTTGCAAATGTTCAGCTGAGGCCTGGAGACCCAAGCTCAGGAAGATAACCGGGCCAAGAGGATGGCCAGTATTTTGGCCCTTACCCTGCAAGGTTAGCTATGACCCAAGGCAACGATTAGAATCCCCCAAAGGATCCTGCCACTCGGGTGAGTCACCCACCCTCCCAAACACGGGGATCATTGACCCCCCAAGGACAGGAGGCAACCAGTGTACATGTTCTCCGTGCTTCCAAGGGCAGCCACACGGTCGGGCGAGACAAGGATCCACCCTGGAAAATGACACAGCTGGTGGAGGAAAGACTGGAGAAGCTAAGAGGCTCTGCAATGGCCCCAGCAGTAGTCCCTGGGGAGCCTTAACTGACCTCGGTGATGACATCCAGCAGGAAAGTATAACAAAAAAATTAGAGTGAAAGCTAGGCTGGATACAAGAAGGGGCTCCAGCCCCGGCTGGCAGTCTCCAGCTACACCTATAACATCCATAGCTGTAAGAAGTCACGATTCCCAGGCCCACGAGCCCTTCCAAAAATGTGTCCTTCAGCCTCTCTTATGTATTGACATTATGCTGTTTTCATGTATTTTCAAGAACCCCTCAGGTAAAGGCTTAAATGTGCCATAAAATAAAAAATGGCGATAGAAATGCTCTAGCTACTAAGCTTTGTTACCTTTGTGGTATAAACTGACTTTCTGTTATCTACTACACATTTTATGTTTATGTTATCTGGAGCCAGTGCCTACAAACAGTCTCTAAGTCTACGAAATAGAGACCAGATCCAGGTTCTGAGCCCTATAGTAGAAACTTTAATGGCCCAATGATCACAAACGAACATAGACCTTTATTTAGTGTAGTCTTTTGCTATTGTTTTAATGAAAATAGGAGAACATTAGAGTTTTTGGACAAAATAGGGAGCAGTGTGTATGCTGTTAAACCCCACTTGCTGTGTCTAGGTTAACCCCTCAAAACAAATAGAGGATAATATGAATGGTTCAAGGCTTCTCACAAATGCTACTTAATTTTTTCTGACTTCTACAACTTTTTAGGGCCACAGTGCACCAAAATTCTACTTTTAATTTCTGGTCCCTGCTTGTTTGTTAAACATGGTTACACAATGAGGTTTAAAAGTCCGTGACTTTCTAATGTCCTTGTCCACTTTTCCAGACCATCAAAGGTGAGGGTTCATCAAACAAAACCATCTAGCTGTAAGAGGGATACTTCTGATCCTTAGCTGGGCAGGGCCGGCACACCCCTTAGCCTGAAGTAGGTATGGCCACTCTTAGTTTTTTAAGACTCAGGGGTCAAAGTCTTGAGGGATGGAGGATGAGGTGGGGCAGAAGAAGTAAAGGTAGGTAAAAGGAGACAAGGAAAGTCATAATATAAAGAATATATATATATATACTTCTAGGAGTACTGCAACTTCAGGGACACAGCGAGTTACCCACGGCAATATGTATCGACATTTTTGCGGTTAAATTATGCTTCTTTCCTTCCAGACCCATCACACCCCAGATTCCTTAATGATACTGTAAGTTTATAAATTAGCTTAATTGAGGAAGTAAAGAGCAAAATCTGATCTTAAGATAAAGAAACATGTTTGAGAGAACTCCAAGAATGCTTAGATTATCCATCTAAAACAACACGTTGGCCCATACCTGTAAAATGGGTCATTATCTTTCTGGCAGGTCAGCTATTTCTACCCTTCAAGAGAAACATAAATGTTCTCAGCTCCAGAAGAAAGCTCACTTCTCTCTTGAAGGCCTGCACTCTACTTCTTTGAGTGTGTACTTTTGAAATTCTTTCTAATAAATCGCTTTTGGGCTCTTACTGACTGGGCCTGATGATTCTTTTTCTGCAACGGGAATCAACAAGCTTATTCTGTGGCCAGGGTAGGTTTGGGTTCCTCATCTCTGTGCTGGGACCGTCCGGGCCCCTATCCCGTGACAATTCCTGTTGAACACTGCTTCGTCAGAGGCATATGATGCATTCTCCAACACGTAATGCCGCCCCTGTGGTCTCAATGTCCCCTTCAGGCTCACCTTGACACTTAATTGCCTTTGTCACAATATGAAGAGGTGGGACCTCTGACCGGTGATTGGTCACAAGTGCCCTGCCCTTAGTGCTGTGCCCATGGGAGGGGCGCGGTTATCAGGAGTGAGTTTGTGGCAAGTCCGGCCTCCTTTGCCACTCCGTGTGCTCACCTGTCTCCTGCCCCAAGATGACACAGACCCTGGTGCCATGCTTTTGGACTTCCTGGACTACAGAACCGTGAACCCAACAACTTTCTTGTTTATAAATTCCCCTGTCTGTGGCATTCGGCAGAAACAGCAGAAAATGAGCCAGAACATGACCTGCCTTCCTCTGGCCCATGGCCGGCCGCAGACGCGAAGCTGTCCTTTCCTAGTGTGATTTGATCCTCAGGCTTGGTGAGGTCTGCAGGATCTCACCTCAGAGCCCTTTGTCCCCTTTCCTGCTGCACGGGAAGGATTGGGGTCCTGAATCTCGGGGTTGGAGGGAAATGAATGGTGCTTACCCAAGCCCGTCCTCTGCTGCCTGACTTTTCTCCACTCTGTCCTCTGCCACTTTGTCCAGCCTACTTTAGCTCCAGGATGGGGCTCTCACTCGGCAGAAGGCTTTTCACTATCCACATGGCTGCTAAGCAGCTGCCTGACTCGCCTGAAAAACAAAACATGACAGACGGACACGGTGGCACATGCCTGTAATCCCAGCAGTCAGGAGGCTGAGGCAGGAGGATTGCTGTGAGTGTGAGGCCAGCCTGGGCTACATAGCAAGACCTTGTCTCAGAAATAAAAAATAAAAATAGAAACAAAATGTGACACTCAACAGTCACAGAAAAGCTTCTGGGATAAACTGTGAACAATGGTTCCAAAGAACAATACTGTATTCTTGTCCATCCCTCCCCCAACTCTGAACTTGTGGCTGTAAAAATGGAGATGCAGGGCGTTTTTCTCTGGAATGACAAAACTTTGTTAATATGTCTCTTCTACTCACTCACCTGCTGCCCATTCCCCCGAGCACCCTCTGCTTGTGATGCCCACAGGGAATGCACTTTCAATTTTCAACATAATTGGCTGGCTTCCAGAAAGGGCAGAAGCATTTATGAGCACAGATCAATTTTCCCTTCCAACAGGGAACTCAGAGCAACCTCGAGACCCGAGTCTGTGGTAGCAGAGATCAGGGAAGGTCACCCTGCAGATCCAGGGAAGCTATGGCTACATCCCAGGAATCCAGGACCTCCCAGCATGGCCTGGCCGTGGATCTCCCAAGACAAACATTTGTCTTGCTAACTGGAGCAATCTGCTGCGGCCCTTGCAGTGGTTTCTGGAGGGTGAGACTGTAAACAGAGAAGCCGGCTTGGAAATAAGTCCGGTGATTAATTGGCAGAGAAAGCTTTCAAATAGGGCAAAGATCAATGAGCTGAAGAGAAATAAAATATCTCCGAAGAAATTTCCTGCTCCCGTACCTTGTTTTGATTCTCCTTGCTCCGTCTCTTTGTGAGACATTTTTGAAGTGAGTTTTTATTTTGGTACTTTGTGTTTTCATTTTCACGGCGATGTTATTTGATTGTATCTCCAGTTTAGATTACTTCTCATGTTGAATTGAACTTGACCTTTGCCCACTGGAGCTGAACACCCTCTTGCTTAAAAGTGGGACCAAGAGGCCATGAAATAATAAAAAACACAACCAGGAACGGTTGAGCTGTGGCATGTCATGCCTCTGCTGAGAGCATTTGCCAGGGGTGAGCGCTGGGGTTGGAGACACAGGTGGGTGTGTGGGCTCCGAGGGAGCCACCAGGAGGGGAACAATGCACAGCAGCTCTCTTCCTTGTGGTCCCTGTCCCCAGCAGTGGACAGAGCTGCCCGTATGCACGCTCTGTGACTTCAGCAAGCAAGGCAAACTTTCTGGCTAGCCTGGCAAGGTTGGGAGTAGGCCAGGGTTTTCTTAGCACCTAGCAGACAGCAGGACTCGGCACGCATCTGCTGCGTGAATGAACTGAAGAAGGATGCTACCAGCAGTGCTGTAGGATCGTGCGAGGATTAAGTGAGAAACTGGAAATAAAAGCCTAGGAACAATCCCAGCTGTTAAGGAGACAGAGGCAGGAGGGTTGCAAGTCCCAGTCCAACTTGGGTGACTTAGTGAGACCATATCTCAAAATAAAATTTTAAAACTGGGCTGGGGTCTAGCTCAGTGGTGTGTGCCCAGCATGTGTGAGGCCCTGGGTTCCATCCCCAGCACTGCGACAAATGTCCATCACCACCAGCACGGCCTTACTTTGTCAGACTCTGGCTTTGACACCAACCCAGAGAGGCACCTGGACGCCCCATCAAGCCCCCCTTCGGTCTGCAGGTGAGGACAGTGGCCCTGGGACACGTAGACTGGTTGTCCCTTCACTCACTCATTCCACATCAGCAGAGGTGATGCTTGCTGTTGGTTAGGGACTGGACATGACGAGACCGACGTGGTCTCTGTGTTGACAACATTTACACTCACGCCGGAGGAGACAAACTTGTCCATAAGAATAGTTTTGTCTGCAAAGAACCATGAGAATAAGAAAATAGGTAACGTGATTCATTGCCTCAGGGGTGAGATGACAGGGAGGGTCTCTCTGTGGAGGTGACACAGGAGCAGAGACTCATGTGGCTGAAGAGACAGAGCCATGCTGAACTTGGAATAAGAGTGCTCTAGGACACCACTTCTCCTCTGGTTTATTTTGGCACTGGTCCTCAGCCATCTTTTCTTTAGTAAAAGGCAAGAGAGTTATATGATCTGAAGAGAAACCAGAGTATCTCCATCAATCTTTTCTTGCAAGAAGGCTGGGGAGGGGATGATTTTTTAAATTAAGTTTATTGGTACATTTTAGATATACATAAGGATCATATTCATAGGGAATTTGTACCTGTACATGATATATTTTGATTCCTCTTTTTTTCCCAGTCCTCTACCCTGAAGAAATGACTTTTATCTTGATATTATTTCAAACTTACAGAGAAGTCCTCAGAATTACACAAGGACTTGTCTCTTAGACCTGCTTATGTTTTGCCCCATTCTTTGTCCTGTGTCTCTCTCTGTAAATATATAATAACATATTAAACCCACACACACACACACACACCTCTTTCTCTCTCTGTAAATATATAATAACACATTAAAAAAAAACCACACACACACACCCCTTCCTAAACTGGAGATACAATCTGGATGTAACATACACACACTGCCCTTTGACTCCTACATTCAGTGTGGACCCTAAGAACATTCTTCTCTTATGGAATCGCTGTCCATAGCTCATCCGCAGTCCATGCTTACATTTTCTCAGTTGCTCCAACAATATTCTTTTTCAGTTAAGCATATTTTCCAGTTCTGGGGCATGTGTTATGGCCTGTATCTAGATGTCCCCACGAAGCCTCATGCATTCCTAGGTGGAGCTTGGGGAGGTGGCTGGGTCATGGTGTGTGAATATGGATTAAGGATGTGTGATCACTAGATTAGTCTATTGACTGGTTTAGCATAGTTCTGGGTGTGGATGCTGGGAAGGCCCACCCTGGGTGTGGGTGGTACCACCCAAAAGACATATAGCCTGAAGGGAATATAAGGGGAGAAGAAGGAAGACTGGCTTATTTCACTGCCTCCTGCCTGCCCTGCCATGGACTGTTTCTCCTCTGCAATGCCCTTTGGCCATGTCGTCCTCTGCTTTGGAGCCAGCCAATTATGGCCTGAAACCTCTATGAACTTTGAGCCAAAACAAACCTTTCCCCCTCTAACTTGTGGGTATTGGGTATTTTGTCCTAGCAATGAAAAATTAACTAAGACGTTAGCTGTCCTATCTCCTTGGTCTGCTTGAATCCGGAATGTCTCCTAGCTATTCTTAGTCTTTCTGACCCAGACATTCTTTAAAGCATGCAGGCTGGTTACTTTGTGGATTGTACCTCTATCTAGGTTTCCCAGTGCCACCAAGCACTTGACTCAGGGTGTGTCTTTCTGGGCAGGAGGACTCCAGAGGCAGCACTGGCAGCTTCTCCGTGCCCCAACAGGGGCACTATATCAGTGTGGTCCAGGATGGGTCATGGAAGCTCTGTGTGACTGGGGTCTTCTCACTGTGAAGTCTTTATTTCCCTGCTGTAATTAACCAGTCACTTATGGGAGGTGATTTTACAGCATTATTTTAACATTCACAGGTAACCGGTTTTTTTTCTGTCTTTGTTTTTACTCGTTAGTTGGCATGTTAGCCTGCTTTCCACTGCTGTGCCAAAGTACCTGAAACAACCAACTTATCAGGAGGAACCTTGCTTGCTGAAGTCACAGTTTATTTTGGCTCAGGGCTTCAGAGGTTTCCACCCATGGTAGCCTGGCCCTGCTGCTCGGGACCTGTGGCAAAGCAGCATGTCACAGCGGGAGCTCTTGGTGGAGGTGCTATTCACTTCCTGGCAGCCAAGAAGCAAAGAGAGAAATTGAAGTGGGCAGGGTTCCTATGTCCCCTTCTAGGCCACACCCCCAAATGACCTCATTTCCTCTTCAGGCTTCACCTCTGAAAGCCCCCACCCCATAGCACTGTGGCTGGTATTAAAATCTTTAACATGTGGGCCTAACAAGATATGGTAGCACATACCTGTAATTGGGAGGCTGAGGCAGGAGAATCTCTATGAGTTTGAGGCCAGCCTGGGCTACACAGTGAGTTCAAGGCCCCAGCCTGAACTATATAGTAAGACCCTGTCTCAAAAAAACAAAACAAAACAAAACAAAACACACAGGCCTTTGAGGGACACTTGGGACCCAAACTATAGCAGTTGGCATCCTACTGTAGGGAAGAGCTTACCTTTTCGCCATATTTATTTATACAATCATTTGTTTCTGGGAGAAGGAAGGGAGGGGAAGGGGTTGTAAAAAGAATGAAGATGTGTTATGTGCAAACTCCCCACAGTGAGTGTGATCGTTCTGTACTGCAAACATGTACTAATAAAAAGAACAGTTAAAAAAGGAAAAGAAAACTAGCTAGGCGTGGTAGCACATGTCTGTAATCCCAGCACTTGGGAGGTGGAGGCAGGAGGACTGATGTGAATTCAAGGCCAGCTTGGCCTACATAGTGAGACCCTGTCTCAAAAAAACAACTAAGAAAAAATTAAAAAGAAAGAAAGAAAGAGAGACCAAGAAAGAAAGAAAGAAAGAAAGAGAGAGAGAGAAAGCTGAGGAAGGATTGCTTCTTTCAAGCACAAAAATGGAAAAATCCTAAAGGGAAAAAAGCTAAACGTAACAGGAGATGAAGTTTGGTAACTCACCTGTACATGGCAGTACTCAGTGGGATTAAGTATGTACCTTGGCAGGATTCACCAAGCAGATCTTTTAAACTATTTAAAAATGATCATAGAATCGTTAGTTTTTTATGTAACTAGGAACCTGCAGGTTTGGAGTTCATACAGTAGGCTAGACTCCACCAGCATCAGATTCACCTCAGAGCAGGCCGCTGCACCCCTACAGCTGGCCCCCGTGCCTGAAGTGAGTCCATCATTTTGGACGCACTTCCTGGCTTCGTGGCACAATGTTTTGGGCTCATCTGGAGCTTTCCTGTGCCTCAGCTTTGGAAGCAGCCTTTTTTCCAGGGAGCCCAGCTCCTTTGAGCGGTAATGATGTTTAGGATGCACAGCCTGGGTGTGGGGTGGCTTCTGCTGCCCTCCCAGGAGACAGAGTCAGGGACCTTCTTGGTATGTCCTGTGCAGGAGCCATTGAGGCCCAAGTTCAGGTGCAGATCCTGGTCAGTAGGAGGCTGGATTCACCTGCCAGGATAGTGCCCAGAAAATTTCCAGAGCAGCTTAGGTGCCTGGTCCACAGGGCGCGTGATGACTTGTGGGGATGCAGGGCAGAGGTTCTCAGAGCTTGGAGGGCTGGGGACTGTAGCTCTATCCACGGGCAGCGCTGCTGTTGCCCATCAGGAAATGCACTTCCACAGCTCCTGTGGGGTGCTGGCTCTCAGAAGTGGCCGTGCAGCAGAACTCCAGGGGAGGGCTTTTGTTCTTTTAATACTGATCCTTAAGCGCCCAGGGATTGTGATTTAACAGGCATAGAGTGTGGGCTGGCTGTGGCCTCCGAGTGAGCTCCACAAGCAGTTCTGTTGCTCAGTGCAATGTGAGAAGACGGTTTGAGGGACAGGCAGGCGCCACCGGAAAGGACCTTACGAGGGAATGAGCTTGACATTTCAAGGAACATCGAGGAACGTTGGGGGGCGGTGTGGCAGTCTGCACTGGGCCCCTCCAGCCACCGGTTTTGGAGCTTTGGAGCAGAAGATACTGCTGTTCATCTTATGAGTCTATATTCATCATACACTACTGTTCTCCAGCTCCTCCCGCCTGCCCAGGCGCCTTCTTCCCGAAGGAGAGGATGAAATGGCCTCACACCCTTTCCTAAGTGTTCCTCATGTTTTACTGCCCACAGATTTTGTTCAGAGTTACTTTTCAAAGCTGAAGGGTAATTCAGACACAGAGAAAAAGTGCCCGGAGAGGGCTTGGTGGAGGGGACACTGCGGATACCACGCTGGGACTCCTGCGTACTCTGTATTAAGATGACTCATTGGACTGCACAGCCGCTTGGATTTACCTAACACTGCCCAACTGCAACACGGCTTAGATGGAAAATTTTATGTTAGGAGCCTTTTACCACAATAAAAATTAAAAATCAAAAACTTCACCAGTAATTCTTGAACACCTATTCTGTGTAAGTGCAAAACTACGCTGATGGCGTGGAGAAGTAAACCATAAACTGAGATGAGTCGCAGCAGGCGGGGCTGTGGCTCACAGGGAAGCATGTGCCCAGCACGTGTGAAGCCGTTGGCTCCATCCCAGCACCACAGGAAAAGAAACTTCACTTACACCAAGACAGAATCAGGGCTACTATTCATCATGTATGTGAACGAAGAACCTGCCAAACACTGTTTCCTTCAATGTGCCCATTTGTTTCTCCACCTATAGAAAACTGTGTTGTGCATTGAAAACGTAGGCCAGGTAGGCAAAACCTCCAAATAACAAGGTTTGCAACCACGAGGGTGGGGAATGGACACCGTCGAGACAATGATTCACCGTAACAAAGTGGTTCTTCCACCAGATTCCACATCTGCTTCCCCCGAAGGATCAGCTACCTCTGAACTGCAGGCACTTCGGAAACACAGGGAGCTGGGGAGAGGCCGGCTGGCTGCGGCCTGCTTTGCTGCAGTTCCAAGAGAGTGACCAGCACCAGGAGGCTCTGCTTATCTCTCCATCCCCGAAGGGCATTGCACAATGACTGTGCTTGGGTCGGATAGGGTTCCTGTGACATGATTCACGTTCTATTTTGATTTTGGCAGCTGCTGGTCTTTCTTCTAGGAAAGTGAAAAACCCCAGCGGTAGTGTCCTGCTGCTCTGAGCGTGTGCGGGCAGCAAGCTGCTGTGTACACATGAGCAGAGGCAGCTGTGGTCCCTGGGGGCTCTGAGCCACTCCCCCAGGGCTGTCACCACTGTCAGCTGCCATGAAGACAACCTGACCTTCGCCTTGGTCACCGGAGCCCTGGATTTTTTTCCTAGGGAGGAGCTGACAGTGATGTCATTGTCTCATGACACTGTCCAGTGACCTTGCTCACTGAGCTGGTTCCCCTTACTTCTCCTGGAGCCCCGGAAGCCCAGCTGGGAAGAATATTGCCAACAACCAGGGCAGTAAGAGCAGGGGGTTCTAAAAGGGGAAGTCCCTGCCCCTCAGATTTCCAAACCCCAGAATAACCCACTGTGGGCCATCCCAGTTCCCAGCTGTTCTCAGCCTGAAATAGGCACAAAGGAAGAATAGTGAGACAGACCCCGGAGAGTGGTGCAGCGCGACGCAGCAAGACACAGCATGAGCTCGTGCCCTGGGGATGAGGAAAGACAGCTACTCCCGGTGGTCTCTCCATCCTGGGGACTGTTCACAGAGGCCTACAGGCCACTGGGAGGAACACGGAGCATGTTACCGATCCACCTGCACAGCGAGGGGAGCAGAGAAGCAGAGTGCCTACCCTGTGCCAGGCCTGAGCTGGAGTGTTTGTGGTCGTCATCTAATCCTTCACCCTCTTCCTGAAGTTGGTACTGCCACTGCCACGTTTTAAGGAGGAGGAAACTGGGGACCAGAGAGGCCAAGCCTGGCACCCAGCCAGTAGTAGTACTGCTACGGGTAATAGTATTCTATTACTATATATTCCAGTGCAACCTGTATTCTCACCTAGCAAACACAAAGGCTGGCCCTGAGAGACGGCGTCCAAAGGTTCCTCAGGAACTGCGAAGCAGGGCTCTTTCAATCAGGAACAGTGAGCCTAGGCCTTTCTCGAGCCACACTGCTCAAGCAAAGGACACCGCAGTGAGGACACTGATGCTAGCCGCGGGAACAGGGATCTGCTCAATGGTGTGGACAATCTGACCTTGAACCCTGAGGACAGCTCCGTGGAGCCACCATCCAGCTGCGTGCACAGGGCCCAGCGTGGTGACACAACCGCCCAGCCCAGCACGCACTCCAGGGAGCAACAACCTCTCGGTTCAGCTTCTTGGGATGGGCATCTTTAGAGGGGCACTTCACCTACAGCTTCCTCTCTGGGCCTCTGGATCAGCTGTTCTCTCTTCTCCTCTGCTGCTGGCAGCGGGAGACAGAGTAGGGTTGGAGGTACACACACTGGATTTAGGGAAATAGGCAGCACGGAACACACAGACCCAGGCACAAGTTGACTACAAACCAAGGTGAGGTCGGAGAGCGAAGAGGACAGCACCCCCTAGTGTCGCTTGCTTGATGCTGGGACCGTGGTTAAAAGGAGGCAGAACTCCGGTGCAGTGTTGCACAGTGGGTAATGGCAAATGAGCAACACTGCACTTGAGAAAGCTAGGGAGAAGGATTTCCAGTTTTTTTAACCAGTTGGGTAACCACGTTTAACCTGGATTAACGTTATACATTGTATATGTTACTAAATCATGTTACCATTAATATGTATGATATCTATGTTTTTATCTACCAGTAAAAGATACATTAATTGAAAATAAATACACGTAAGTTGAATCGTGCTCCTAGCTAGATTACTGACAGCCCTTCAGGGGCGAACTCAACCCTCCGCATTTCCTCCTGTGACAGGGAGACCGGGAAGGTCAGGCTCGCGGAGAAGCTCTGCGTGCATGGCTGCAGGGCACAGCGGCAGGTCTGACCCCAGCCCTGCTCTTCCCGCAGGCCCAGCAGAGGCAGGGAAGCTGTCATTTGGCCACAGGAACCTGGGCAGCTGTTAGCTGAAAAGGAAGATGGCTCCCTTCTTCAAGGGAAAGATGGCGAGGTGGAGGAGTGACCAGACTGGGGTACAGAAGGGGCCGCTGCAGCACCTGACCCACGCCGAGGCGTCAGGGATGGGGCTGTGAGCAGCCCACCCAGCCCAACTGGACAGCCTTTGGCTTTGGTCTCTGCCTCTCCCCTGGGCTTCTCCTCTCCTGTCCCTTCTCCCCTCACATCCTCCCTGGGCACCGCTGCTGCAGCCTGCAGGTCCCCTTGCTGACTTCCGACCTAGCAAGGCTGGCCTCACTGGTTTGTTCAGCCTCCCTGGTGACTGCCCCTCTGCCAGCCCAAGACATTGCCGTGGGACGCAGCACACTCTCTCCCAGCACCTCGCCCTTCCGGTCCCTCACACCTCCCTCCATGACAGACCACTGCACACACGGGATGCTTCAAAGTGAGTTTTTAAAATTTTTATTTTTTAAAAAAATATGGAACACTTCATGATCTTGCTAGTCATCCTTGCACAGGGTCCATGCTAATCTTCTCTGTATCATTCCAATTTAAGTATATGTGCTGCCAAAGTGAGCATGAAAGTGAGTTTCAACTGAATGACTCAACTTTTGTTTTTGTTTTTGAGACAAGGTCTCACTATGTAGTCCAGACTGGCTTGAAACTTGCTTAGGTAGTAGCCCAGGCTGGTCTCAAACTCATGGTGATCCTCCTGCCTCAGCCTCCCGAGTGCTGGGATTACAGAAGTGCACCACCACACACAGCTGTGTCAATTTATTTCAAAGTCCTGATTCTCCTGAAAATACCCGGGGAGGGTGGGGGCAACTGGAACAAGCAAGAGGTCACGCTGCAAGCCCTTGCGGCCAGGTTCCCAACCCTCTCAGGGCCGGATCCCTGCAGCACAGTTCACAGGTGGGGAAAGTGAGAGCGAATTCCTCTGTAGCAATCAGTGTCCGAAAGTGCACACCCAGCAAGCTTCCGAAGCAGCCCAGAGAACAGGAATCTACATGCTCTGGCTCATTAAAGTTGAGCAATGGATCTGGAAGGCATTTAAAACTCTTGGCCTTGAAGTCCTCAATTCCTGGTGTTTGTTTTCCATGTAAGCTGATAACCAATTCAGTGCCCACAGCAGGCGTCTCCCAACAGTCCCAGGCCCACAGTGAAGGAGACGATGGCAGTGGGTGTAGAGGCGAGGGGCACCATCCAGCTGTGGGTGCAGGGCCCACCATCTTGGAAAGTGCCATTTACCCCTTCCTGCCCACAGCACTGGCCAGAAAGTGCTGCTGCTGTCCCTGATCGTTGGCTCAACACTGACTGAGGACACAGACCGGCCCAGGCCCTGGCCAAGGGCTGCTGCATAGCAGCACAGAGAATGGGGCCTTGTGCTCGCCAGCGCCTTGACCCAAGCAGCTCTACGGGCCCCAGACCCCCTAGAGACTCCAGCGACCACTGTTGCGTCGATGCCTCTAGGATGTGCCAGCCCGCGACCCGGTTAAAAAATCACATCGATGGAGGTGCATTCCAACAAATTCGTTACTAAGTATAAAGTACCAAAGGATTTTTCTATAAACTAGAACGGACCAAGAGTTATCCCTTCCCCTGGCATCCTTATGAGAATCAGGCCTCTCTACCTGCCCAGAGGGAATGCGCCAGCTCTTTGTTCCCAGGGTGGGCACAGATGCAAGCCTGGCCAGTCACAGCCCCGTTCTTGGGCTCAGAATTCTAGCCTGCAGATGGCGCAGGAGCCAGCTGAGCAGAACAAAAATAGGCACCCTTGCGACAGGGTTAGCGAGACCTCTGGATCAGCCCAAGGACAAAGCCCACTGAGCTCGGCAGGGCTGCGTGACAGAGAAACACCCCGCCAGGATGACTCCTGGAAGTTATTTTCCACCTTGAACGCCAGCAAGCCTTACTTAGCTGGCAACTGTAACACTCCCCTGGGTGGCAGCTGAGCATTGTACGTGGGAGTAAATAAAAGGGCACGAGAATTCAGCTTCCACCTCTTCATGGCAGAGGGATAACTCTATCTAGTCTGAACAAGCCTTCAAAACTATTTGAAGTGTGAAATCCTCTGAATGTAGCTAATGATTTTAGGTTTGTTTGGGACACTCAAGCTTCGGCTGGGAAATACGTCATCTCAAGGTGGTACTCCATTTTGTTGATCCAGCTTCCTCTGAGGGAGGCAAACACAACTTAGAAGCCCAAGACCAGGTGTAGGCTGACACAAGCTGGGGAGGTTTCCAAAGGAAAGACCATCAGGAGGCTCCCTGGAGCTGCGTGATATCATACTGCAGAGACCACTGGTCACCAGTGCCAGCGACCAAGGGCCACCCAGCAGGAGGTCAGGACTGAGTGCTGAGAAGCTCCCAGGTCCAAAGTTCAAGGTCCAAGGTATGACTCCCAGGGGCCTTGGCCAGCATCATGCAGAGGTGACCTTGACATTGGGCTTGCTGCAGGGCCCTATGGTGGCCTGCACAGCTCATAACGCAAACCCCCACCTGCAACTGTTCTTATACTGCCCGTCTTAATAGCCGGACGAGCAGATGCTTGTAAATTCTTATGGCTGCGTGTATGTACGTGTGGGGGAAGGTGGCCGTGTCGCAGTAAGGTTCCTGTGTTTTAGAAACATATGGGTATAAACAAGTCTTCACATCAGTTCAGGAGAAAAAGAAGATGACTAACAATAGGGCAGAAAAGGACTCAAGAGATTAAGCGCAGATCCCAGAAAGATAAACGCACTGCAGGAGGGAGCTACAGCATGCCAGAGCGAGGGCCGGGGCAGTGACACCTGGGCCACGGACACTGGTGTGATTCACAAGCTGGGTTCTGCGGTGTCTGCACAAGTCCACACAGGTGGGGGCAGGGGTCACGCCCTGCTGCCCCAGGTCCTGGCAGTGACTTAAGCTCTTCTGAGCTTCAGTCTTGTACCACCGCACAGTACAACTGGGAGGATTACATAGGCAGAGGTATTCAACGTGTCATCACCCGGAGTGACCATTGTGCACCGTCATCCACAGAGCACTCAATGCTGGGAACGGCCACTGGCCACTGCCGGAACCGAGGGCCACCTGCTCCACAGCGGAGGCTGCTGCACACCTGAGGGTGAGGTGCAGGGTGAAGGTGAAGGGAGACTCCTGCTTCCTCGCACAAGATAAATCTGCCGTCAGCTCACCCACGCTCGTTCCTCTCCTCTCCATTAACTTGCAGGGACAGGCACTGTGAGCAATGAAAACAAGCCCTTCTCACGTGGCCTGCGCTGAAAGCATCGTTCTCGCAGCACATGGCTTGAAACAGCGCGGCCATGTGAGCGTGGTAATGGTTAGCAAACACGGCCAGCACGTGTGCAGATGAGCCAGCCTCAAAGTGCGTTTCCCACGTTTCACAACAGTTCTAAACCCTGACTCGAGGGAGGCAAAGGTGAGGAGACTGTTAACCCCCATCAACCTTCCCTTTTACTTTTTAAGCACAAGGTTCTGGCTGAGTGATGTTAGAAGTCCCAACAGTTCCACCTCCGGCTTTCACTGAGACATGCTTGCTATCTCAGGCCCCATTGCTGATGGCCTGGAGAGGAAATGCTTTCTTCAGAGTTGTATGGTTAGTGTAGTCCAAGCAGCAGAACCATGTCTGTGTTGTTAGAGTGGTGACCTTTAAGAGGACATGCTGCCCGCCCTTATCCCTGTTCTTACTTGGGCAGGACCCCCTCATGTGGGCATGACGCCTTGAGCTCTTGTGGCTCTATTCTATCAGCAGCAATCTCCCGCCCTATGACTGGTAGGTGACGGCGCGCTGTAAACATCACCCAGTGCGGGGGACAGCGAATGTGAGGCTTGTGGAACTCACAAGACAGGAGGCTGTGTTAACCAAAAGGGAAACATCAAGTTTAATTTAAAGAAAAAAACACTAGACGTTGTCTGCAAGAAGAATAGAGCAAACCAACTCCTGAAAAACAGTTCAGCACCTTGATGAACATGTACAGTGGAAAGCTAAGAGAAAAACAAAAATGCTACTTAGTTTAGAATGTTATAAGGATTTTGCAAATCAACTCATTTCATGGGTGAATAAATCCCCTGGCTATTTCTCTGTATCAGTGTGTGTATAGCCTCGACCTCTGAATGTCTGGTTCAGTTAAACAGCCAAATGTTGCCACACAGGACAAATTTTCCGTTTCAGCCAACTCTTAGTGGAGGGGCAACTAGCACAACACCATCTCCCCGGACAAACAGCATCGGGATATTCCGTTTTGTTGACTGGAAAAGAAAGAAAAAAAAAATCACGTTTATACAAATACAGTAATTATTTATTTTTTTTGTGGAATCTTTTTAAAAAACATGTTCATTATAGCACAAAAAATTCAATTAAAAACTTTACTTTGTTGCACACAGAATCAACCCATTCCCTTTTCCTTTTCTTAGACACTGACAACTGCGGTGGGAAATGGGCCCTACCCGCCCAGCCCCTCTCCACTACTGGGCTACGTTCTCACCCAATCAGCTGTAGGACTGCATCTTAACCAATGGGAAGTCAACAGGACTGCACGCTAAGTGACCTAGAAACCTCCCCACTGCCCATTTGCGGTCCATCCTCTTCCACTGGCTGGAAGCAAGTAATGGCGAGAACTTGGGAGACAGCACAACCATGCCAGAGCCCCCGGAAGAGGCTGTAATGCTGACCTCAAACCCCACTCAAAATGTCACATGGAAATCAGCGCTGTGACACACTGTAGGCACATATGGGGAGCTGGCAGTCAGGAGTCACATGAACTCGTCACTGTGCCTTGGCCACACATCAGGCAGAGTTTGGAAAAGTAGCCCAAAAGCTGGAACCCAGACTCTGAAGAGGCTGGAAAAGTAAGTTGTCAACAGGGACTACTGTTGGCCTCAAGCACTCAGTGGGGAAGTTCAAGAAAGAGAGGAGCTCAGGCTACAACTGGAGAGCTCGTTTTTAAGCAGAGATGAAAATAACTAGGACTCACAGGGTTAGAAAACTCAGTTCCTTTTGAGACCCACCTACAGAAGGAAAGTGTTTCTAAAAGAGCACTGATGAACTTCTGTTATAGAAACTCTGCCCTGAAGGCAGATAAGAGCCGGCTGCTGTGTTTCCACCCAGACTTCCTGTAGCAAACAAATATCAACACTAATTTGAGAGTGGACCAAGAGACAAGAGACACCTGGAGCTGTCTCCTCAGCCTGACTCCCTCAGGCAGAGGTCTGCAGGGCGAGGGAGGGGCCCTCGAGCCTGGGGCCTCAAGGCTCAGGTACAAAGGTGCACAAGAAATATGGTGTGGTGAGAGAGACTTTGGAAGGACAGCAGTAAACATGATGCACGGTTGAAAAAATCCATGGGGGCCAAATAATCCAACTTTTGGCAGATTACAAAACACCTCCAGGTGTGCAGAAGCCAAGCGTGAGGCTGGCTGGCTGGCTGGCTGCCTGCGTGCCCATTAGCAAATCAGTAGGCAACTGAACTACAGTTATGTAAGTTAGTTATGTAAGCAATGGGAAACCCACAGAGTACCTCTGCTCTGTGAGTCCCCTTCTGATTTGGTAATGTTCATATTCATTAATTACTTCAGTAGGGGAAAAGAACGCAAAACATGTACCGGGGTAAGTGAGAGGCCCTGTAGTCCGGTTTCTCATCACGGGCAGAGAGCACCCGCACAGCAGGATGAGTGCTGTGCTGCAGTGCTGCCCGTTCTTTTCACCTGCATTTACACGGATGTACTAGAACCCGCAGTGAGCATCTGCAGCCCGCTAGGCAAGCTGCTCACACAAGAACAGAGGCCCGTCAGAAAGTGGCAGGGTACTACATGTTCCACAGAGGACAGCTGTTCCTTCACAGACAAAAGGAGGGAAGTGTTTCCTATCATTTAATGATTTCATTTTTAACAGTTTACCCAACAAATGACAGTGCAGCAAACATCTCATTACTTAGACAAACTCTGCTTTTTCTTTTGCAATTGCTACTGTGGAAGCGAAAGAGGCCCAGGCACCAGGCTGCAGAGTGCAGAGGCCAAAGGAGGCAAACTTTACAGAAGTCAGGGACAATCTGGGACTATGTCTACCCCCACCCCTACACCCGTGTGTGCACGCACCCGGCACCTCCCAGCAGTCTTGGGGTGAAGCTGCTGAGCAGGTGAGCGGAGGTGGAAGAGATGGCCTGGCAGTCACCAGGACAGATCTGAGAGCAGACACGCAGCTGCAGTCATTTTGTCACAGCAGAAATAAGGATGAGAATAACCAAATGTTTATGAAGAGTATTTCTACTGTCAAATTCTCATACTGGTAATATTATATGAAAAAAGCAGGATGTAAAACTGTGGGTTCCATATTTCATCATATTACAGATATCATCTGTAAGCTTTCCCTGAACCACAGGAGGAAAAATACTGCCAATTAAACTGACACTATTTTTTCAGATCATCTCGGCTATGAGAAGCAACTAGAGCTGAGAGATGCTAAAATGTAGGGAGAAAGATTTCAAAATTGGAATATTGTAACAATTTCCATTTTTAAAAGCACGTGAAATGCAAAAAACTCCACAAAAACAGGTTACTACCCAACACCTCTAATGGAAAAAAAATGTAGGTGGGGCCAGGGATTTAGCTCAGCGGCACAGCGCCTGCCAGGCAAGCACAAGGTCGTGAGTTTGGTTCCAGTACTGGAAAAAAAACAAAACAAAACAAAAAAGTAGAAGAAGGAAAAAAGCCAAATGCTCACACATGAAAGAACGCTGGTGAAAAAGTCAGGAGTGGGCAGAGGAGGAGGACAGCCAGTGTGGAGAGCTATGGGAGCCAGCAGAAGCTCACTCTGAACAAGCACTTGGCCCATCACAACTTCTCAAGTCATTGACAGTCACAGAAGTAGATGCTACCATGGTCCCCATCTTACAGACAAGACCTGGTCACACAGGTTGGGTAACCTAGCCTAATTGTACAGGGGATGGCAGAGTCAAGATCTGAACCCAGGTCGTCCTGAAGTCCAAGCCTGTGTTGGACTGACAACTGGTGGTCAACTTGTAACACCCAACTGAACCAAATCAGTGTGGTGCTTGCTGGGTGTAGAGGGCTCACTTGAGGATTGTTGCCAGGGGCGTAAGAGGCAGAACGGGAGAAGAGAAGCTGATGGGAGCTATGGTTCTCTTAGGGCTGTTGGTTTTCCTGGAGGAGCTTGTCATGCTGGCTTTCCTCATGAACTTGACTGTTCTCTTCGCTGGAGGAGCTCAGAACCTCATTGTCGCTAAGGATATGGCTGTGGTACTTTTGGGGGGAGTTCTGGTCTTTGTTTTGAGTGTCAATTCCTGGCTCCAGTTCAGATCCCTCAGGCTGCTAGAACACATCCTTCATCCCACTGGCACAGACTTTCTAGCTTCTATCACTGACGTTTGGGCCTTCCCAGTGCAGATCACTTAAACAGGCCTGAATGAGACACTGCTGTGGGCTCTTGGCCTTCAGTTGGACTAGTGGGAGGCATTGTTATGGGCTCTAGGTCTTCAGCTGGACTCATGCAGGACACTGCCTTGGGATCCAGGCCCTCAGCTGGATTCGTCAGTCTTTAGTGTGTAGACAGATTTCCTACACTCTTTTCGTACATATATGACTCTTTGGGTGACTATTATAATCTTATAAATACATAATGTGCCCTGTATTGTTTCCCCTTGTGAGTCCCAAAAAAGCCCATATTCTTAACCTCTGGAGTCCAGCAGGGCAAGAGACTGGTTTCATAATGTAAAGGCTTCTCTGATGAGACCAGTGGTGATCCAAACTACTATGACCATTAAAATACTGACCAGTGAAATGCTTCACAGTCTGGACGACATGCACAACTAATGTGAACTAATAATTTCCAAATGACCAGTGCTTGAAGTTACGAAATCACATCTTACCCAAGATCTATGTGAAGAACAAAGCAGGTCAGTACATTTTCAAGAATAAATAAAGCCCACTGTCGTGGTGCTGGACACCATACTGCAATACTGGTAGGAAATACCACTTGCTGAGACTGGGTACAACATCAACAGCAGTATCTGCAAAATATACCCCTTCTTCTCCAACTGCCTAACTGTGCCCAGTCAGGTTTTCAGTTACGACATATCATAAAGAAAAAAAAAAGACTTGCAAATGTAGTTGTCATCCATTAAGCCAGGCAATACAGAGATTTCCAAAAAGGTAACACACACTTTTGACCAAATATTTTGTTATTAGAAAACAGTTAAGGTGGGTTCTGTGACACATGCCTATAATCCCAGCTACTCAGGAGGCAGAGACAAGAAGGCTACAAATGCGAGACTAGCCTGAACCGTTTAGTGACACAAAGGCCTGAGGAGGTAGCGCACCAGTAGAGTGGTTGGCTAGCATATGTGAGGCCAGGGTTATAATATCCACTACTAGCAAAAAATAGATACACATAAAATAGAAAATATAGTTACGATATTATAGATTTCTATTTCTAAATGAATACTTCAATGTTTGTTTTAGTTTCGCATGCAGTAATGATTGACAAGCAAACCCCTATGACACAGAAGAGTATTATTCTGCGTTACTGTTAAGACACAGATCTCACTGCATGTGGAAACTCTATGAGTTAACTGGCAGCCTCCTGCTCACCACTGAGAAGCCTACAAAGTTAATTTCTTGCCCAAGGGAGTTGAGATATGAAGTGGCCAAGTCAGTATTGGAAGCCAGGCATGTCTGACCCCAAAGCCTTGCTCTTCTCTTTGGAGAAGCTTTGGCGGTAACTTCCAGACTCTATCGAATCCATAAGTAGGTGCCAAAACATCACAGGCTTCCTGTTTTTTTTTGGCACCAGGAATCAAACTCAGGCCCTTGCACTTGCCAGGCAGGCTGCTGAGCTTGTGCTGCTGAGCTATCTCCCCGGGCCCCGGCTCTCTGTAAATGTGTGTTAGGCTGCTGCATTATGAGACCTGACATTTTCAAAGTGATAAACAGAACTGCATGACTTACCTTGTATATCTCTTCGTATGTCTCTTCATCAATTTCTATAGTGGTCACAGTTTCTTCCACGTCTCCCAGTATCATGTTTAAATGCTGATCATAAGCCTGAAGTGGGGAGGGCAAGGAATCACAAGATGTTGTTAAGGAATGACAAACAGGCTTACAACATGCAAATGGCTCCACTACAAGCAGTACTTAGACCACAAACTTAGACCACAAACGTTTACACGCAGATAAAAACTCATCTTGTTGTGTCTGTCTGTTTCTTCACAAATCAATTCCAACAACAATGTAAACTGACCTGATAAAAATAAAACATTGCTTATATGGCCAAAAGTGAATATACTCAAAATAACTTGAAATTACTCTTAAGTACCCGTTCTACTTGTTATCCAAGGTGACAACAACATTTACAATACTAAATTATAAAAAGCACAGAGAATTACAAAAACAGAAATCAGAACACTTCTTGAAGAAACAGTAAATGAGTCAAAAATCCTTTCACTGCTAAGACGATGGAACTGCCGTCTTCTAACCAGACAGGATACCACTGTCTGACTTTCCCTGTCCTGGTGTAGACCACAAAGGTAAAGTAGGGAGCACAACACCCTGTGATTTATAACCCACCTAGAACCTAAATGTGCCTGGCACCCGTGGGTTCAGTCAATGCGGCAACAAAGATATTCAATGCCTCCTCAAAAGTTCATGCATTTATTAGTAGGTGAACTTCCTAGGGAAGTGGTAGGGAACCCATGGCACATGTGCCACAGACAGGTGTTTGTTATCACTGAAAGCTCTGAAAGGTTCGCCATCACCGTCCTAGGGCTTTGTAACAATTTATTTCTAACAAAGCACTGAATGGTGTGCCTGCTTGCATCAAGATAAAAATAACCTACCAGCCAAGTAAGGAAGTGCTAGGCAGGGCACATGGACAAGCAAAATGTATAGCTGGAGTAAAAAACAGTGGAAATTTGGAGCATTTACCGTAGATGCCATAGGTCTACACAGGTAATGGAAGAATCCCCAAAAGTTAAGTGTCACATGTCTGTACCGTGGTGTCTCTCCAAGTGCCACAGAATTACACTCAAGATTCTATTTTCTCCCCAATGTTAGCACCATTCCACTTCCGGGACGCCCTCCTCCTCCTCCTTTAAGGCTCACTGTAAATAAAGACTACTGTCTCCCTTGGCCTCTATTTCTCTCGAAATGCCAGAGGTCCTTTATAGGTTTCATGGAAAGTGGAACCATAGTGCTTAAGAATGGAGCTCAAGTCACACTGCCTAGGTTTATATTCCAGCTCTTCTGTACTGGCTAAGTCACTCTGAACAAGAAACTACATTTCTGAGCCTGACCTCCCTCAACTGCAAAGCAGAAAAAATTAGCAGAAGTTACCTTCTTAGGGTTGTTATAAAGATCAGGTGACAGCACATTTAAAACACTTGGCATAATAGCACCTGGCATATACTTAATGCTATTTTAATAAATTTAGGGGTAGACTGATAGGTAAGTTGCAAGTCATCAAGAAGCAAAACCTTCAGTATACCCTTATGAACAAATGCGACCATTTCAAGAGACCAATTCAAAGACATTAACTGCAGATATGCACAAAGAAATGTGTACAAAAAGTCCTGCTACAGCATTATAATAGCCAAAAATGTAAATCAATCTAAATATCACTATCAAACACAGAATCCTATGTTGTCACTAGGCTGTTAACTGCCGCCCAGTGTCTTCCCAACATAAATGAAGGACACTTAAATGCACTCATAATTAATGATTTCCACGAAAGATTAAGCAAAAAAGAAAGGTGCTGAAAAATACGTGAGGCAAGATCCCATCTTTAAAGAGGTGGTGTATATAGTGCAAATATATGCACATGGGACAGATGCACACATATATGTAAATATAAGGAACATACCTGAATGACTACATACGTAACTTTTAACAGTGGTTATCAATAGAGGAAAAGGGATTTTATCTTTTACTACATATATTTCTGTGGTGTTTAATTTTTTCACAACAAAATATATTTATGTCTAAGAATAATAACTAAAAAGCATTTAAACATGGAGGACAAATAAATTTATTTGCAAATAAACATAAGGGAAAAATTAAGGAAATAAAAATGTCTTATATAACAACCATACATCTGTTGGTAGAAAAACTGTTAAAAGTATGAATAAAGTATAGTTGTATTTGGCTTAAAGAAATATAAGTGACTTTCCACTTCCCTCTCTGCCATAATTCAAAATATTCTTCCACTGAGTAGTTTTTAAAAGGAGTGAAGTAGGAAGGAATGACAAGGAAATGCTCTGATTTCAAGGTAATCTGACAGATTCTCTTACGTGTAATCTGCCTCGAAGCTCTCGGTCATTCCTCATTTTCACATAGATTCGCTCGTCCAGGCTGAGTCTGATGAGATCCAGCGGCTCCTCTACGGTGTTGGTGGTTTGTTGCTGATAAAATAAACAGGCTTGATGATGTAGCAGGATTGTGAGGCTGTGTGACCATGGGCATGTTATTTAGCCTCTCAATAACTGTCTTCTACTTTGTAAAGTGGGGAAAACAATAGTGTCTACTCAATGCTCTTGTGAGGCTTCAGTGATATTTATGAAGCCTGACAACAACGCCTCTTGTATAGAACACACTATACAAATAATTGCTAAAATATATATCCACAGGAAGGAGTTGCATAGCAAAATAATCACCATTGTACTTTCTTCCCTCAAAATCCAAACTGTAGGACCTAAATTCAAGGTACAGGAAGTAAAGCTCAGGGATGTCAGTCGTATCTCAAATATCCTTTGTTTGAGAGTCATTCATGTAACGCCTATCATACACAACTCAGAATGCTACACAGAAGTGAAGATATAAGGGAAGACTAGGAATTCAGCACAGGACAGGCTGACAGGCCAGTGAGATGAATATATTTACTGGGCAGTGTAGAATACTGGTTGAAAGCACTGGCTCTAGAGTCAGGCAGACTGGGTCCAACTCCTGGCTCTGACCTAGTGCTTTGGAATTGGGATTAAAAATCATGGTATCTCTAATTCTTAGATTCCCACTCTTTTTTTGGTGGGGGGCGGTGCGGGTACCAGGAATCAAACTCAGGATCTCATGCTTGCCAGCACCAGGCAGGTGCTGCACCAGTGAGCTAAATCCCTGGCTCGTAATTCTTAGATTCCAAATGAGGAAGCCACAATCTTCCTTCAGGGTTCTTTAGAGGACTAAATAACCTAACACTTGGTAAACTGAAAATACTTAAAAATGGTTCCCATTATTGGGAATACAGAACTCTTGGGAACATGTTTCAGATGCCAAGGCTATGATGACTTCTGGTCACCCGCTTACAGGGGACAGTAGCCGCCATGAGGGTTGGTAAGATTATTCAAAAGCTTCTTCAGTGAGAATAAGGCCAGTGGCAGAAGGTGACTGAAGGTAACAAGCTCTACAACTTTAAATGGTCAGATGAGAAAAAGAAAATCCTGACTTCAGCGGATGCCTCCCCCACCTCAGTTCAACAGGCGTTTCTTAAGGACCGGATAACCAACCAGTGCGTTACAAGAGCACAGAAGCCACAAGACCCCGCCCTCAAACTCCCCGGCACTGGCGGAATTAGTTCCTGATGTGCAATCCCCATTAGCAGGCCAGAGAACTACGTGCTCAAACTCGCTGGAGCGCGAGCCTCTACAGCAGGATCGGCCACAGAACAAGGCCTGTAGCATCCGGAACACGGCCGGGCGGGCGAGGGGCGGCGCAGCAGGCCACCTCCGCGAAGTACTGGGGAGGAAAGAGTGGCGGGAAGTGGAAAGGCTGCTGCAGAGCGAACTCAGGAACCACTCACCTGGTCCACGTCGTCCGCCATCTTTCAAACCCTGCGCCCTTTCCCGCTTCTCGCGAGAACAGGCAAATCACTCCGATCTCCGGAAATCAGAGGCCTGAGGCACCGGAAGTAGAAAGAGCTGTTTTGCTGTTCTGTCCTGTTTTGTTTCCGTAGTTTACTTATATGGACCCTTAGGGCGAGGGGGAGGCTTTCTCCGAGGGAAAGGGGACGAGTTGGCTTTGCTCCGCCCAGGCTGACGCTTCTGCTAACTAGACCGCTGCTTACCGAGGTGGCGCGAGCGTACTTTGCCCGCGGTCAACATTGTCCTGCGGCATGTCTCGGAAGCGCAGAGCGAGCAGCCGGAAGGCGAGGAACGCTCGCAATGCCCGGCAAGAGGAGGCGGAGGCGGGTGAGAGCGAGGAGCCGCCGCGGAGGGGGCGGGAACTCGGAGGGAGGGGGGGTGGGGGTCCGGGATGGAGTGGGTGGCACAGGGGAACAAGGGGCCCCAGGTCGCGACCCGCGTTATCTGGCGTGCGTCCCACGCGCGAATTTCGCCCGGTCCCCCCGGGTCCGGTGGAGCTGGAAGCGGCGTCGGGGTCGCCCCGCCGCCTCTATCCCGCAGCCCAGCCTCATCCACAGCCTTCCCTGCGGTGGCGAGCAGGCTTCCCAACGTCGCCAGGGCTCGGCAGTTGTTGATGCCTCGCAGACACGTCCTGTTCCCGCTTTCCGCATCTCCCCCGCCGGTGAAAGCAAACGCCCCTTTCCGTAGGGCACACTTCATGCTCCAGCAAGTTCAGCCTCTAGACTGGACCAGAGCTGCGTTCTGCGGCCACAAACCTTGTCCACGCCTAGGCACCTGTCAGCCAAGTGAATTGCCTCTCTTCTGGCTTCCCTGCACCCGTCTGCAAAATATTCTTCACCCAGCAGCCCACATGATGTTTTAAAAAGCACGGTTCTACTTCATATCAGCACGATTTCCTGTTTCTCCGAGCATAGACCCAGCTTCTGGTGACATGCCCTGGCATGTTCCCACATGTTTGGATGCTGCCACCTCTGGCCCGTTGTGGCTTTTCTTTGCTCTTACTGGCCACCCTGCCCATCAGATCTACCAACTTAATTTCTCACCTGAAACCTTTGCCCTCTACGTTCCTTCTGCTCAGAATATTTTTCCACGGCTCTTGCTGAGGGTCATTTCTTCTGTTACTTCAGGCCTCGAGTCACCTCTACGAGTGTCCTCTTTCTTTCCCAGTGCTTTCAGCTATAAGTTAATGCTCTCCCAGACCCTTCCTCAGTCTCTAATCATCCTGTTAATTTTTTATTACTTATCTAGAAGTTAAGCTTCAAGAGAGCACGACTTCTTTTTTCCTGCGCTGTATGTTGTTCTTCCCCTTGCTCCCGTCACTGCGTAGACTCAAGAAATGTCTTAAATAACGTAAAAAATTCAGGTTGTAGAAGGCTGTCTGGATCTTCTGAAGTGACTGGGTGGAAGATGAGGTAACTTGCAGATGCTGCTATGACATCAGAGTCTGATTTTGTACCGAATATAAATTCATTGCCCATTAAGAAAGTCAAATGAGGGCTGGGGATTTAGCTCAGCGGCAAAGCGCCTGCCCGGCAAGTGCAAGGTCGTGAGTTCGGTTCCCGGTACCAGAGAAAAACCAAAAAAAAAAAAGAAAGTCAAATGATAGTAATTCCTAAATTTAGGTGGTTTATCTTACACTTAGTATGAATTTTACTTACTCATTTAGATAACTTTTAAAAATATCTGCTATATGATGTACACTGATGTCTTGGTTACTTTTCTCTCGTTGCTGAGACAAAATACCTGACATGCAGAATTAAGGGAGGAAAAGGTTTACTTAGCTTACAGTTTGTGGAGGTTTCAGTCCATACTTGGCTGACTCCAAGGCAGAGTGGCATTTGGCAGAGGGCAACAGTTCAGGGCGGCAGAAAGCAAAAGCAACAGCAAAAGGAAGGAGGGGTGGCCAAAAGCAGCCTGTTTCTCTCCCTTACATATGCAAACTATCTGCCCCAGAAGGGGTGTAGCACTCACACCCATAATCCAACATTGGATCCTGGATCAGTCATAAACTCTAAAAGCCCATGACTTCATGTGTCTTTAGGGGGACACCCAGACACAAACCATAACATCTGGGTAGGTAACATAGGAGGTGGATTTTGGAGGAATTTAGAGTACTGTTAACATAACACTTGCATATAAAATGTCCAAGTTAGAGTGTATTCAATATCATGGGAGAAAGTACAGTACAAGGCCTTGTAGCTTCCAAAAGAATAGTTAAGTTTGACGCAAGAAATTGGGAAATGCTGTCTGGAAGTTCGGAGTTTAATGTGTACCTTTAAGGATGAATACTACTGGTATTTCAGCAAGAGGCTGTTCAAAGGAGTTGCTGTTCCACACACATTGTGTTGTAGGTAGGTGGCAGTTCAAAAATTAAAGGTTTTAAGCTTGTGGAAATGTGTCCTGCCTTGGTAACACTTTTCCTAGCCCAGTACTTCCCATGGGCACAGCTTTGTGTTGCTCTGTGATTTAGTAGCTGTGTGCACTTGGCTAGTTACTTTTAACAAGTAATTTAGTCTTTCTGAGCCTCTTCTGTAGGGTGGCTGTTGAGTTTTTGGTGAGGTCGGGTCTAAACCTCTACAAGGTCCATGGCAGGCAATTTCCTGTCATTTGACGTGTTACTTAGAGGAAAGGGTAGAACCAAGGTATTTTAAGAAACTGCTAAAGTTTCCATCTTTGTTGTGGTTGAGTAGAGGAGCACAGACCTGACAGTTGTGGTATAGGCTGGCGGTGACAGCTGGGGACAGTGCAGTGCAGTTCCTAACAGTAGGGGAGTGTAGGTTTTCAAAGTACTGCTGTGTGTGCAAATGAAGGTGAAACTCAACTGCTTTTGACAGGAACAAAGAAAGTAGAAAATAGCCATCTATATTATTTCCTTATTGTTGTGAGGGCCCTTCTGGTTTCTTCATATTTCTTCTATATTAATATCTTGCTGTAATTCATCAGCTCCTCCAACAACTGTTAAGCACCTGTGATTGCCAGGAGGTGTTCTAGGTACTGAAACTCCCGAACCAGGCAGACAGGGTCCCTGTTCTCATGATGCTTATAATCTTGGGGTGAGTAGGAGAGGTGAACAATAACAAGGTGAGAAAAACCAAACTGTCATGTCAATAGAACTATCAAGAGTGCAAAACAGGTCGCTATAATGACACGCCGTGGGTGTGGGGAAAGGTAACTAAATCAGAATGAGTGGTCAGTGCAGACCTCTGTGGGAGGATGACACTTTGAGCCAATTACTGAATGTAATTTTGGCCCGTTTATACTACATTCGCGGGGAACATTTCTCTAGGCAGAGGAAATTTCAGAGGAAATGAGCTCAGCCAGCTGGCTGGACATAGTATGGAGGGGGGGTGAGTGCGAGGACTGAAGTGGAGAAGTGGTCAGGGCCCTTGCCTTGGAGATCAGGCTGGGGAGTTGGAATTTTATTTTCTTGCAGTGGGATGTTGCTAGCAGGTGAAAGCAGGCATTCTTACTGTATCTCAGTAGCTGGCCAAGCAAGCCACATTGGTCATTTCTGCACCAAAATAAATTGAGCTCAGGCATGCTCATGAGGCGTGTTTGGTAGTGGTCCATCTTTGAAAGTCCTGGGACATAGCCTGTGTATTTTCAGGGACCAAAAAACATGGCAAAGAATAGAGAAAGGAAGAAGAAAAAAATTCATCCCTGTTTTTGCCACCGAGAAATAACCACCACCAAATAATGGCCTGTTCTTTCTTACCTGTTTTTTTTACCACTAACAGAAAGCCAACTATAAAAATAACTTTGCATCCTTATTGTTATATAATGCATCATTTTCCTTTGTCTTAAAAGATGATGGGATTTCATTGACTGAATTTACTTGATTATCTTAGCTGGATACTCAGATTGAAAACAATTTTAGATGGTAGGAATAATTTCCTGTGAATATCTTTTTGATTTAGCTTTGTTCCCCCCTCCTTTTAACTCTTTTACTTCTGCAAAACACAGAAATAACAGCTGTGCCGTTTAAGCAACCAAGTAAGTTTGGTGGTGACTCTGAAGTATCTTCCTTATGTGTTTAGATTAGTAAATCAAGTATTTTACAGCCTTGCTGATTGATGGAGGACTAGAGACCATTGTGAGATGTACAAATCCTTACTCTAAGGCACTGTGCTCAAGAGAAATTATCCAGACATAAACCAGCGAGAAGCCCCTGACCTAAGAATAAGAAACCTCTTCCCAGATTGAAAATAACTAATTTTGAGGGATTTCTCTTTTCAAAATGTTTTCATATGAATATATTGCAGTGTTTCAGACATGGCACTGCACAGATTTCTTCTTTCGTAAAACATTTTAAAGACACAGAACTGAGTAGCGTTAAAACAAATGCCTCTCTAATGTGAATTTTAAATTATTTTATTTAAGGGTGGAGTCCTCCCCCCCCATGAAAAATATGTTTTTAGGTAATATAAATACTCTCTGTCCAGAGAGTCAGAAGGAGAAACCATTAATAAAAGAAATGAATTAAATATTTCAGTTTAATAACATTCTATTTGAGATCTTAATAAAAACTAGAGTATTATTTTCCAAAATTAATTGAAGCAGAGGAATGAAAAAGCAGAGGAAGATTGGTTTATCATTTGTGTGAATATATTTGCAAAACAGAAAAATATCCACTTCGCCATATTATTTAATATTATAATTTAATATTACTTAATATTATAAATTACTAAATTTATTAATGTGAATATTTATATGTAATGAAAGACCATATATTGAGGTACCTTAATTTAACTAAATCAATAGTTTATGGATTTTAAAAATTTTTTCCTTAACAAAAACAAAATACTTATTTTAAGAAAATAAAGGTAGCTTTGAGTTGCTATAGGTTGAACATCACTAATCCAAAATCTGAAATGATGCAAAACCTAAAACAGCAGAGGTTTTGGGTTTCAGATTAGGAATGCACAACAAGGAAAGTCTGCAAACTTGTTAAAATCTGAAAAACTCAACATCTGAACATTCTTGTCCCAAGCATTTTGGATAAGGGACACAACCTGTATTGTCTTACTCCAGCCCTAAGTTTGGTCCAACTGATGTGGTTAGTATACATGTGCTACTTAATTTACATTGGAAAGGCTTCATAAGTGGTGTGTGTTTTGAGAATTTGGCAGAAACAGGTTAGTCAAAATGAGGTAAACTGGAAATATCACGTAAAAGGAGTGGATCACCCCTCAAATCATTTCTCTTGGCAGGCAGTAAAGAAAGTGTTCATGAGTGGTTTCAGGTATTTTCCTCACTGGAGCTCAGCTGGATTTTAAGATTTAGAATTTGACGGGGCCTGGCAGCGTACTCCTATAATCCCAGCACTTGGGAGGCTGAGGCAGGTGGATTGCCACAAATTAAAGGCTAGCCTAAGCTACATAGTGAATTGAAGGCCAGCCTGAGCTGTATAACAAGACCCTGTCTCAAAAAACAAAAACATGCCTGGCGTGTGCCACATGCCTGTAACCCAACACTTGGGAGGCTGAGGCAAGAGGCTCACTGCACATTCGAGGCCAGCCTGGGCTACATAGTAAGTCCAAGGCCAACTTATACTAAATAGCAAGACCCTGTCTCAAAAAAGCAAAAGCAGAATTTAGATTACATTTTAGTTGTTTGAGGGTTTCTGTAGTCCTTTTTTTTTTTTTTTTTTTT